>NC_138188.1:41669749-42270362 GCF_964194105.1 Spermophilus citellus
TTCAATTTGATGCTCAGTAGGAATCTCAAAATTTAACTCAAAATATTGACAAAATGAGAATCAGTTTGGCTATACCTTTAATAACGAAATTTTGGTTATTCCTTTAAATCAACTCAAACACTTAAATAAAATATTGTGATGAAAACTAACCTTTTTTTCTTTTTCACCTAGCAGAGTATCTATTAAAGTCATTAGGTATCTTTGCCTTTCATAAGTATGATAAGCTCTCTGACATGTCCCCTTCTTTTTAGCAGCATATGGCTCTTGTGCAAAGAAGTTCTTTAGAACTTATTTATCATGTTTAGTAGAACTGAAGCTAAAGTATCACTCACTCAAAACTTTGTTTTCTGGTTAGCTATTCTTATCACATAGACAAAATTATAACCAAGGAGCACAGGGGTCTTTGGAGGTGTCTGAGAGACCTATGACCTTGGCTGTGGTGATGGCATCATTCCTGAGTGTTGGCTAAAGCCCAAAGAGCCCTCATCAACTACATGCAGTTCTTTGTCCAATAACTTATATTTCAATAAGTCTGTGTTTTGATAACAGAATATAAAAAAACAGATTCCTAATAACTTTCCAGATTAACTTTGCTTCATTGATCATATTACTAAGAGTTTAGAGAAAGGATGGGGTGGGGAGAAGAATTGACAAACTGAACATCTAGACAAAAATATGAAGAGTGAATAGATGACTTCTTCCTAAGTTCTCTATGATGCAGGAATCCACAGAGAAAAAAAAATGAAAGAATGTCCTGTCTTAGAATTATGAACATATTTATAACTTCAGATAGCATTAGAAATTTATTTCCAAAGACTATCTATTGTGGAAATATGTCAAGGTACCTACAACACCTTCTTGCTTTAAAATCAATGGTCATCACCACTAGAAAGGGTCACAAGGAAAACAGGAAATTTCCGATCCATGTTCTCACCTGGAAAGTGCTCCTGTTTCCTTCCTGATCCGAAGTTCTGACTCAGTTCTCATGGTTCCAGTATAGGACAGCTTGCAGGCAAGATGAAGCTTAGACCATTTTTTTTGCTCCTCTTTCTCACGACTGTTCATAAAAGGAAATTAAAGTGGTGGAAATTAAAGAGCAGTCACCCTCAATATCCTTTAATTTTGAATTCAAATGGATGAGAATGTGGCTGGATGCTTCTTAGGTCACCTCTTCTCTCACTTCTGAGAAGTGCTCAGCTCCATTTCTCTTCCTCGCCCTGCTGGAACTTCTCCAGTAGCCGTGTCCTTTGTCCTTTCTCAAACAGAGATGATACGGAAGACATGTAAGGATTATAAGAAGTTGGTCTCCTCTACGTGGTCCTCAAATGTAAACTGATCCCTTGAGATTCTGCAAGCCCATGTTTCATGCCATTGCCATGTTGTACTATTGTCTTTAAGAATAATTCCATTATTTCCTCTTTACTAGGCATTTAATCTTAGTAGCCTTCAATTTCCATTGGCTTTCAGTAAGTGGACTCATTCTATTTTATTATTATTATTAAGTGATGAGCACCACACTATTTCAAATATATCCTAATGTAGATATCATCATCACCATCACCATCATCATCATCTTCATTGTTATTGTTTGGTACCAGGGATTAAACCCAGGGCCACGCTTCAGTACTGAATTACTTAACCAGCTTTTTTTTTTTTTTTAGCCAGTGTCTTGCAGAATTGCTTAGGTCCTTTTTAAATTGCTGAGGCTGGAGTTTTCATCTTGTGATCCTCCTGCCTGAGCCTCCTGACCAGCTGGGATTGTAGGTGTGCTCCACCACACCTGGCTTATAGACACTTGTTAATTCAGTTTTACAGATGAGATACAGTAAGAAGAGAATTTTGGAAAATGCTGTGTTTTAATGTCCTTTCCAAAATCTCTTACAATTCTCCATCTTCGTATTTATTTATAATAAGTAGATATTTTCTGTCCCAGGTAAGGAAGGAATAAGTCAAATTAGCAGGAGCACAGTGTTGAGTCTCAAACTGATATTTTTATTTCTTTAAATGTACAAGAGTGATACAAACCCAGTGCAACTGAGAGAGACAATCAGTTCAAAAATGTCCTATGTCAAATGTATCTACAGTTAGGTCAGTGGATTTTATTGTTTCTCCTTGCAAAATTAGACATTTTTATTGTTTTCACTGCAATCTATAAATCAATTTCCTTCTTTTTCTGCATCTCTCTCTGCCACCCCTCTCTTTTCATACCAGCTATGTCTTCCATAATGATATTGATTAGTAATTTTGACAGAGGACATCATGCCCTTGCTCTCATTTGTAGGGGTAAAATGTCCAGTCTTTCACTAAAAGTAGAACATGAGCTGGAGTTTTCTTTATATGTTGATGAAACTGCAGTCAACAATTTTCTGAATTTTTTTAAAATATAATGGGTGGGCCTTGGATTTTATTAAGTGCTTTATTTTAATTGATTGGAAAGATTATATGATTTTCCCTTTTAGCATCTTGACATGGTAGATTACATTGACTATTTTTATAGCATTATACCAGCTTAAGTATTTGGAATAAATCACTCTGGGTCAGGGTGTGTAATCTTCTGTACGCATTGTTGAATTTAGTTTGCTAACATTTTGTTAAAGGCTTCTGTGTCTATAATCATGAGAGGTATTTGTAAGTGGTTTTCTTTTCTCATAATTCCTTTATTTGCTTTTGGTATTATGATAACACTGATTTCATAAAATGAGCTGGGAAATATTCTTTCTGCTTCCATTTTCAGGAAGACATTTGGAGAATTTATATTATTTCTGTTTAATATTTTTTAGAACTCAGTGAGATTGTCTAGTTTAGTGGATTTTTTTGGAAGGATATTAATCATTGCTTAAGTTTAGTAGAGATTGGACTATTTGTATTATCCATTTATCTTTGCATGCATTTTGGTAGTTTGTATCTTTCAAGACATTTGTCTAATTCATCTAAGTTAACAAATTTATGAACATTGAGATAATTAGTATTCTTTCATTAATCTGTCAATGTTATCAGTAACAAAGCTGTTATTTTCATTTCTATTATTGATAATTTGCGTGTTTTCTCTTTGTTGGTTAGTCTAGAAGTTCATAAATTTTTATAGAAATAATTTTCTAAAAGTTTATAAATTTATAAATTTTAATAACTTTTAAAATATTAATATAATCAGCTTTTGGTTTATTGATATTCTTTTTTGTTTTACTGATTAAAATTTCATCAAGTTCTGCTCTTATTCTTTATTTTTGTCAGTAACATAAGTTGATCATCCCTAGATTTCTAAGATGAAAATTTACATTATTAATTTTGGATTTGTTTACTGTACATTAAATACTATGGTCATGCTTCTAAACACTCTTTCTGCTGCTTACAAATTTTTGGGTAGATTCTATTTTTATTTTTATGCAATTCAAAATTGGTTTTAATTTCTCCTGGGACTTTTTTTTAAACATTTGTGTCATTTCATGCTAGGTTGATAATTTCTAAATATCTGAGAATTTTCCAGCTACTATTCTGTTATTGATTTCTAGCTCAATTCACTTGTGCCCTGAAAAGTACTTTGTTTGTTTTCTAGTATTTATAAATTCATTAATAATCATGAGCTTTACTGCTCAGAACATGATTTATCTTAGTGAATGTCCTATGCAAGCTCTAGGGAAATATGTATTTTGGTATTATTATTGAAAAAAATAATTCTGTAAATATCAATTTGTACCAGTTTTTTGTTTGTTTAAATATGAAATGCTCTCCAGATTTGTGTGTAATCTTGCATAGGGGCACTACTAATTTTCTCTGTATTGTTCTAGTTTTAGTGTATGTGCTGCTAAAGTGAGCACTAGATCCAGCTCAATATTCTCTAAGTGACTTTATGTCCAATGGGTCTGAAAATTATGGATAGCCCATTTTTTCATGTGTGATTGTGAATATTTCTATTTTTCCTTTCAGTTATCTAAGTTTATTCATCATCCGTTTTAATACTCTGTTGTTAGGTGTATATATGTTTAGCATCATTATGCCTTTTTCAAAATTGACCCTTTGTTGTTATACTATGCCTTCTTTTGACCCTAGTAATCTTGCTTATTCTGAAATCTAATATTTGTAAAATCACATACCTTGCATTTTTTAATTAGTTCTATTTGCAGTATATATTTCTCCACATCTTTTTTCAAGCCATATACTTGAATGTTTACATTTTAATTGAGTTTCTCTTAGAGAAGATGCAGTTAGGTCTTGTTAATTTTTATCCACCCTGAAAAATCTCTTAATGTTTGTCTCTTCATATGTAAAATGTGTATTGATGCAGCTGTATTATAATTAAAATATATAGTTTGAACTATTTTTTCATTTGTTGAATTCATCCTTTGTTTCTTTACTCTCATTTTACTGCCATCTCCAATTTTAATTGAGCATTTTATTATCCCTTTTTACACTATTCCATCTCATGTGTTGCAAAGTTAGCCAATAACTTTTACCTCCAACTACTTTTGTGGCAGTGCTGTCGTGTTTCACTTATCCACTCTCATGACACCACTCAAGGCATAGGCGAGGTCCTCCCTGTGTATGGATTCTGAACTGCAGATGCAACAATTTTTAAAGAAATTGCTGTAACTCTACTAAACCTGTTCAGACATTTTTCTCACCATCACTCCTTGAACAATATCAGAACAACTATTTACATAGCACTTACATTGCATTGGGTATTATAAGGAACCTAGAAATTATATAAAGTGCATAGAAGGATGTGCATGGGTTATATGCAAATTCTAAATCATTTTAAATAAGAGACATGAGCAGCTGTTGATCGTGATAACTGTGAGGAGTCCCAGATTTATTCCGCTGCAGATTCCGAGGGATACAGAGACTAGCCAATATGTAGTTACTTGTATTGATTTAAGTGGTAATCATCTAGAGTGGTTAAGAATGTAAGCTAGGAGATATGATTTAACACTGTTATTACTTCTACAGGTCTTCTTTCCTTGGTGTACATCCAGGTGTCTGCCCTCTCTCATTCCCTTCTAACTTCTTTACCACTTCTTATAGGCAGTTCTATTGGTGACAGATTCACTTCATTTTGTTTACCTGACAAGTGTTTTTTTCTTCAATTTATGAGGATAATTTCACCAAATATAGAATTTGAGGTTAGTAGTTTTTGTTTTTGATTGTTTTCTTTCAACACTTTAAATGTTTTATTTCACCCTCTTCTGTGTGAGTGATTTCTAGTGAGAAGTGTGCTATAATTCTAGCCTTTTTCCTCTCTAAGGAAGATTGCTTTTCCTTCAGCTGCTCTCAAGATTTTTCTCCTATGTGCAATTTAAATTTGATCTCTATTTCAGTTAGCTACTTCACTGCTGTGACTGAAGGATGCTACCAGAACACCTGTAGAGGAGGAAATTTTATTTGAGAGTTCACAGTTGCAGAGGTCTTAGTCCACAGAAGGCCAGATTCATTCATCCAGAATTGAGGTGTGGCAGAACATCATGGCTGAAGACAGTGGCAGAGGGAAATAGCTCACCTGGTAATCAGGAAGCAGAGAGAGAGAGAGAGAGAGAGAGACTGTAATCACCAGATACAAAAATATATCCAAAGCTAAGCCCCAATTCCTACCTCCTCCAGCCACACCCCACCACTTCAGTTACCACTCAGTCAATCCCTATCAGGGTATTAAATCACTTATTGAGTCAAGACTCTTAGGAACCAAACATTTCTTCTCTAAACCTTCTTGCATTGTCTTACATGTGAGCTTTGGGGAGACACCTCACATCCAAACCATAACAATCTCTCGATTTAAATATGATCTCAAATTAAATATGAACTATTTTTTCTTTTTACTTCCTTCTTTCTCCTTTCTCCTCCTCCTCCTCCTCCTCCTCCTCCTCCTCCTCCTCCTCCTCCACCTCCTTCTCCTCCTCCTCCTCCTCCTCCTCCTCCTCCTCCTCCTCCTCCTCCTCCTCCTCCTCCTCCACCTCCTTCTCTTGCCTCTTTTGTCATGCTTGGTGTTCTTCTACGATTTTATTTTATTTCATTATTTTAGAAACTTCTTAGTCTTTGTTCCTGCAAATATTTCATTTACTTTCACTTTAAAAAAATCTTTTGTGGATTTTTATCATTCTTTCAATTAATGGCTTATATGGCATCATCAATTTTGTGAGTAAAATTTTAACATGTGTAACAAAATGTTGAGTATTGAGAATAAAGTATCTAAATATCCCAAGTCCTTAAAAATTACTGTCTGCTTTATACTCTTGGGTACTTTTGTACCAATTCATTCTGAGTCTTTCCTTTCTCCATCTGGAATTTCAATTGGCTATGTATTTTTTTATTGAAAGTTGTTCCAAAGATTTTGGATGTTCTGTTCTTTTTTTAATTGTATGTCTCTTTCCTCATTTCACTGACCTGTGTGAAGGTTTCTGATTTATTCCTCTTTCCTGTCTAGTCTACTGATAAGCCCATTCAAGGTATTATTCTTCATTTCAGTTGATATATTTCAATTCTTCTCATTTCCCTTTACAATTATTTCTTAGCATTTCTATCTCTCTGCTTACATTATCCATCTGTTCTTGCATGAAGTCTACTTTTTCCATCAGAGTCGTGGATATTTTAATTACAGTTATTTTAAGTTCATCTGATAACTCCAACATTTACATCATATCTGATTCTGGTCCTGCTACTAGATTTCTTGCCTGGTTTTGTAGTTTCGTTGCTAAATTCTGGTGTTTCATCTTATCATTGTTCAAGGTGGTATTTCTATAGAATTCCTCTGTGTCCTGGAGTATGAAAAGCTCACCATACATTTGTTTTGTGTGTGTGCTGCTTTTGGGGTCTCCAGGGATTTCTACAGTGTTAAAGTGGTTGCACATTAATTTCTCTGTGGCTAATGTCATGCCATAGAGGTAGTGTAAATTTTCACCTCATTTTCTTACATAGCACAAGAATGAGCTTTATGTTACTTTGTTTAGAAGGCCCAATTTCTCTGCAGCAGTTATAAGAAGTAAGTTTCCCAGGCATGCATATACCCTTATGTGTGTGTATCTATTCTATTTTCTTAGAAAAAGGAAAGCTGTTTTTTGCCATTGTCTCCCTAACTTGTATATTCATCCTCCAGTGCAATAGATTTGCCAGTTTCATCTTTGCATATTTAAACCTTCCTTTCTTTAGTAGATAATAGAAAAAATGAAGTGAAAAAGTGCATGTGATGAATTAATTTCAAATATTGGTTGGAATTGACATTAATTGACTAATAAAACTAAGAAAGAGCAAGACTGCTTCAATCATTTAGGCATAAAATACTTTTGGATTGGATTAATGACAACCATTCTTTTCCCTCTTATATACCTAGACCTGAATCCCCTTGACATTATTTGTTAAGCCCAGATTAGCTTTGTTTTTAATGCAGAAATAGCAAATAATCATAGTAAGTATGCAAATGTATAAGCTTATAAAATGTATACCTCTTCCTAAGGCTGTTGGTAAAGGTGTCTGAGAAACATTTATATGTTTAAAAAAATAGTTCTGCATTTCAAGTAAAATATTGGAAATTACCAATGACTTGCAAAGAATGAGTAAAATTCATTGATGAGTACTTCATTCTTAACCTTTGATGCAGAAAATGAATTTGTTTTAATTACAGAGCAATGAATAATTACAAATGTATAAATTATTGATCACTAATAAGTATAACAATTACTATATGAAGTAATTTGAAATGTACTTCCATTAAATTATAAACAATGAATTTTCTGACAGTTGAGCATGAGTCATCCTTAAATGTCTTAGGAGAGTATTGATCTTGTACTTTAGAAATGCTCTCTTTATAGGCGGCTTCTTATGAATCTTAAAGCTCCTAGGAATATTTAGAGCATGCCCTTTTAAATAAAACTTGAAGTAACTTCTCTCTCAAAACAACCTACTTTAGTATACTTTCTTACTGTTTTATATTTGCTCAAAGAAGGATTGAAGGAAATAGTGTACAAATTGAACTCTCCTTAGTGGAGATTTAAGACTAATTATGTATACCCTCTTACCACATATTATATAAACACAAATTCCAGTATCTGTCTGTCCTTTAACTTGTAATGCAATTAGCAATATTTTAGATTAGATGTTAAATATTTTTAAGTATTGGTTCATTTAGTAACATGTGTTTGAATAAATATTATTGTAATTCTTGTTTTCAAATATTTCTTTCACATAATTTTTCTGTGGCAATATTAATTTTTTAGATTAATGCAATTCGATATTTGTATTTTAACTAGCATGTATAAATATGATAAACTTGCTTTTAATGGAATAAAGTTAATTTTCTACAGTACATTTTTAAATGATTTTCTTATAAATTTCTTTTAATAATGTACATGGATTTATTATTTTTCTGTACATTTAACTAAAATTTTCTGAAACAAAATTTTTTTTTGCTGTATATTGACATTATATGTTATTACACATCTGTAATCCCAACAACTCAGGAGGATTCCAAGTTCAAGGCCAGATTCAGCAACATAGTAGGATTGCTGACAACTTAAAGAGACCCTTTCTCAAAGTAAAAGATAAAATCCCAGAGGCTTGGGAGGCTGAGGCAGGAAGATCACAACTTCAAATCTAGGCTCAGCAACTTAGCAAGGGCCTAAGCAACTTAGTGTGACCCTGTCTCTAAGTAAAATATGGAAAGGACTGGGAGTGTTGCACAGTAATTAAGCGTCCCTAGGTTCAATCCCCAATACCAATAAATAAACAAATATATAAAAGATGAAAGTGCTGAGGTTATAGCTCTGTCTCATTGGCAGAGCACTTTTGGGTCCACTCTCCAGTACAAAAAAGAAGAAAATTAAGAATTAATTAAAACAAAACAAAATTGTAAAATATATTTTATGAGTAACATAAATAGAGTAATATCAGTTACTCCATTAGAAATAAAAATATTTATTTGAAAGCAAACAAAAAAAATGTATGCACATTTGTTAGAATTAGCAGAGATGTACTAGGTTTCTGTAATTTTTTAAGGCATTAACGTGCTATTGTAATTGATTTGTTATTAAAGAAAACACATTATTTTTATGTTATGAAAAGGAATAGGTTGGACATTCTGTATATTCATGTAATAGAGTGTCTTGAAGCTTCACTGTTCTGTGGGTATGTGTTAACTAAAGGGTTAATCCAGGACATTAGAGAATGTGCTGTAAGAAGGTGTTTTAAGCTAACATCCAGGATATTAGCAGATGTGTTTTAAGGATGCTTCTTTGGCTGCTTTTCATTTCAAGGACAAAACATTTAAATTGGATTATATTCTTTAATAAAAAAGAGACAGCTATATGTTTAATTAGTTTATGCTGATTGCTTTTATTCTTAACAGTTGAAGAATAAATACCTCTGTGGATTGCAGTCCTCTCAGGGTCTTTTGTTCTCCCTGAGGGTGGTGGACTTGAGCTAGGTATGAGGTGGGGCTTGAGTGCTTGGAGAAGCCAAGGCCACCTAAAAGAGCATATCAGAATGGTGCTAGGCTGTATTACTTCAGAGAGTTTAAATGGAATGTGAATACATTTTAGGCTTCAAGAGTCTTGAGAGAATGTTAACTGTGCTATTAAAAACAAAAGAGAGTGTTCTCTTTGTGTTCACAGTTTGCTTATAGGATGTATGTGAATAATAAAAACAGAAGAATCAGATATTAGTGTGGAAAGTGATAAACAGAATGAAGTCTCTTGGATAAACTACCTAGTGTTTGCGTTTATTTGTGGTTTTAATTCTTTACATTAGCTCATTTTAAAATTTAGATTGTCTTTTCTGGTCGTTCTATGTATCCATAACTATCAATGATTTATCTCAAAGAAACATAAATAAATACTTGAATATAAACACCCAATATCATTGTCTTAAATGAGTTTTAACAATAGCATATGACAACTTGTTATTATTATATTACTATGATATATAAAGAAGCAATTTCAATTTTGTATCAATAAATAGCTAGAAATTTCTTTGCAGACTGAATATATCATATGAACCACAACTGAAAGAAACTTCCACAAACAATGTTACAGTTTCAAGGTGCACATAGTAACAGGTTTTAACATGATGGATCTTTCTCCAAAGACCTTTATGTTTCAAGTGTTGTTCAATTTTTTCATTTATCATGAAGCAAAATAAACTACTGTGACATGCTTTATGTTTTCTAATATCTTGATGTAAACTGGTTGATAAATGTATTATTTTCTCATAAAGAAGAGAAACCGTGCAAGTTTGCAGCTGTGTTACCCACCCTGCACCAAATTGCTTTTTTTGTTCCTGCCTTCTTCACTTCCATAGGAAGCATTAGTAACACTGAAGCTATAATGCCTGTTCCATATATATATATATATATATATATATATATATATATATAGTCTTTCTGCAAAGATTCACTGTCTTACATTAAACATGTCCATAAATCTCTTAGTAATTGTGTATTATTTTTCTCCCCCATATGGTTTACACATTGTATTCAACTTAGAGCTTGTTCAGCTTCCTACAGTGGTAAGGCAGGTTTATGAGATGCTATAAAGCTCAAAGAAGCAAGGCAATTATTGTTAAGCCTTTGTAAGATGAGAAAATACATTTGCTGCAAACATGGTAGAGAGAGTCATTTCACCAGCTTCAGGTTTCCTTGGGTTTTCATTGATACCGTTTCTCATGGAGCATTGCTAGAACCTTCCTAAAATTTGAAAAGAGACCATAAAAACTGGGAGGTTTTAATAAGTTTTAAAATAATAACTAAAGGGGCATCAGAGACATAAATGATTTTAAAAAGCATGAGTGAATAAAAATTGTGTTTTATTTAATGCTGGTGATCTGAAAAGATATTCTAATGAATCTATGCAGAAGATAATTATGATAAAGTATACACAAAACTCTTATTAAATATAAATCTTCACAGACTAACCAACTTGATGGTATTAACATTTTTCTTTATTATCATCATACAGAGATGTAGATATAATTGGAGGATATATATTCTTTAGAGACAAGGGAAGGACCTGCTTCTTTTTCTAGCCAAATTTTTTGTGTTTCAACTTCTAAATTATATTATTGCTAGTATATTAAAACTCAGATGAATTTATGTTTATATAACATCTGGCAGCAAGCATTATGGTGCAAAATATCACTTTATTTGAAAGAGAAATAGTGGGCATCTATGTCCTTCACAGCAGCATTTTATTTATAATAACATGGTACCATTAAACAAAATGAGTGGCACATAAAATTAACAGAATGGGCTCCTATCAGTAGAAACTTGCATAAAAAATCCAGCAAAGCTTTCCTGGCATAAAAGAAACTGGGATGATTTTTACACTATGTGAAAACAACTAGAACATCATTGGAGTGTTCTTTTCAACTCGGTGTTCATGCTTGCCTTCCTTTGCCTTAAAGACACATTTGCTCAAGGTTAAGGTCTAGATAAAATTTATATGATCTTTAGCTAGCCTTTAGCATTATTTTCAATACCAATAACTTTAACGACCATAGATTTGTTGCTTTATTATTTCTTTAGGCAGTTATTTTCTGGGACTCCTTATTCCTTTAGGTCTGTAGCAATTTCCATCAAGTATATCATATTCCTTCTTTCTGAATGTTTTATTTGAAGACGTTTTTGAGTACCGATCTGCTGGTGCTGAATTCTTTAACCTTTCATATAGCTGAAATAATCTTTATTTTTGCATATGTTTGATATTTGTCTAATATAGGATTTATGCACATATATACACATGTACATATATAAATAGAAAAATATAGACAATGATTTAGATATATTTATTTTAATAGTTTAAATATATTTCTTTCCCCATCTGAGTGACATTATTATTGATAGTATGTCTGCTATAATACTTATATTTGTCCCTCTCTTTTTCTTGATAGCTCTATATAAAATTACCTGTTCATCATATTTTTAAGGAATTTAATTGCAATATGTCTTGATATAGTTAAATGGTTTTCTTGCTTTGAATTCATTGATTCTATAAGACATAAGACATGCAAAAATGTAATTCTGTAAGATATAAGATCACTTGGAATTATGTAGTGTCTAATCTGCTCTTAATAGTTGCAGTATATTTCTCATCAGGCACATTGTAATTTTTCACTTTCTGTACTTTTTTGTGTGTATTTTATTTAAATCTAAATCTCTACCTTCCTGTGGGGTCATTCCTCTACTTTTCAAATACATGGGAAGTTATTGTCGCTTACTCTGCTAGGAAAAAAATTTGGAGAGTGACAAGTTTGGAAGGAGATGCTAAGAGATGAGTTTTGAACGTGTCAATTTTCATAGGTTGGTATGTTGTCTCCTTCCTTCCTTGACTCTGACTGATGTAATATTTATAGAAGTATAAATTAAATAGAAAGGCCATACCACCTAAGTTAGGAGAAGATAAGAAGGAAGTTTTTGGGAAATGGCCTTAGGGCATTATAAGTCCTAGAAGAAATCATTTGGGAAGCTAAGTGGTAAACAGTGATGTGATTGACACGAGATTTTGGAGTTGGGGAATTAACAGTAGCTAGATCATTTGGGGAATCATCATATCTAGGCTTTCACGAAGTAGGCAGAAGATCAAAATGAAGAGGACTTTGGGAATCAGGAAGCCAGCGATTTCTGTCAGCATCTGTTTTGATATGAAGACATCAGGAGTGACGATAGATTTCACCAGACTCTTCCTTCCTCTTGTTCACATCAGGTACCATGCATCTAAATCTTCTCATCATATGTAGACCTTTAAATTCTTTTGAAATAAATGAATGTTATTATAGGAAAAATTGTAAAAGAGTTTGGGCCTGTGTCTGTATCACCGTATGATGACAAGGACACATTTTCTACTCCCTTTTCAGGAAATGATCAAGGGATTCATCTACTCTCTTATCTTCTCTCTATCTTCCTCACTAAAAGGCTTTGGCATATTGCAACTCAATTTTGTAATTAAATCCACCTAAGTATTTTAGGTCTTAGATATATTCAAATTTGTATGTCTTCACTGCTAACAAAGAAAGAGGTATGTATTTTAGTATTTGACAAGAAGTTATCTCTGAATTATTATAACTCCCAAAGACAAATTGGAGCTCAAGAAATCTGGTTGTGATTTTAGTTTTTATACCTAGGCCAGAGACTTGGTTCATAATTGTAGAGTCTAGATTTTATGTCTGTGTGTGTGTGTGTGTGTGTGTGTGTGTGTGTGTGTGTGTGTGTATGCATATTTTGGAGAAATACATGACTAAATTTTTGTACCCCATTATTTATTGAAACTGAATTTCCTTGCCCTCCATAGAAAAAATTAGCATTGCATGCATAGTGTGTCTCTACAATAAAGTTTAATAGATAAAATTGATAATTGCACTCCAAGGAAGTAAAAGACATTGTCAAATTAGAAAATAACCCTTTCCTCATTAGCAAATGAGGAAACCCTCTCCTCATTAGTCCCAGAAAAATGAAATTGCAGTTTTAAAAAATTCCTCAACTTCTCTAGTATCACGATGTGTTCTCAGTCATCCTGCTATACTGATAAAAGAAAAATAAATGGGTCAAGAAATCATGTACAAAAGCAGATTTCCAGAATAACTGCTATTTTTTTCTTCCATAACCTTCAGACTCTGTTCAAGATATAAATTCTCAAATCATATTGATTAGATGCTTCAATTATTTAAAAAAAATCTTATGAAGAATAATCCCAGCTCAACATCCTGAGAGCTCTGAGTGGCAGGGAGATTAGTGAGCTGTTTCTAATGCAGACATTTCTCTTCTTCCCTGTCCCAGATGAGCACTCTTGTGCAAGAAGATGAGAATATTGTAACCCATGCTTCAGTAGGGCTGGCTGTCTCCCCATAAATGGACTATAAAATGTGCACTTAGGAATCATCTCTTGCTGAAATTCTACAGCTGATGGTTTAATGGAAAAAAATGTCTAAATATAAAATGTCAGAAGTATATCTATGTTCTTGATGGTAGGTGGAGGTACCCATTTAGAGGAAAGCCATTTAACAATTTGTTGATATTTACCACATCATCATTTCTTAAATATAAGTAGATACATATATTTATAAACTCCCATACAGTGTTTGATTCAAACTGGAAAGTATTATTCATTTTCTCTTTACTAAGGAGAGATATTCTAAGAGCATCATTAACATAGTGGGTGACTCTGTCAGCATCAAATTTGCCCCAAATACTTGTTAACATTTTGGGTGAACTCTATCTTCTCCCATAGAGATACTTAAATTACTCACAAATATAAAGTCTGGGTTACCCAGTCAATCCATAGGTTTGTCCAAAACTTTCCTGATCTCCCTTCAAGGTGCCACATGTGAATTTGCCTTTCCTCAGTTTTCTGAGATTTTCTCCTTTTTATGCACAAATGCATAAAAGTATCTGTATTAGACAACAATTTCTCTGGGTTGTTATTATGTGCTCAACTGGTTGTTATTATGTGCTGATGCTGGCTAAAACATTCTGTTTAGTCAGATAGGCTCTGCAAAGTCTGAGTATCTATGTTTAACCTGTGAAATGCAAAATATTAATTTTATATGTGAAGAATAACACATATGAAGATGATCTTTTCAGAAAAAGATCAATCTCACGAACTAAGATTAACTCCGTACTACAGTAATAAACAAAACAAGCATTCACATTATTCATGTTCAAACTTAGCTGTCATTTACTGTGTTACTGATAGAGGGATTAAACAAGATTGAAAAAACCCTTAATCTACACATTTATTGGTCTATAAATGTATGATACATCTTGTTATCCATGCTCAGTTTATCACTACCAAGAGACTACCAAGAATATCTAATTATATCAACAAGTATACTACTCTTGCCCAGGGCCTATTAATGTTCTAGAATCTGAAGATCTTTTTGCCTTTGTCAGGAGGCCATTTCCTCATTGATTTGGGGTAATTAATAAACAAATAATATTAACTACTTATAAGCATTTAAATGCCAGGATTATATCTTTAGTTTCATCAAATGCTTGCCTTGTTCCAATGTACGCCTTTGTCTGCCAATCCCAGTACTGCTTGAAATCAAATGATGAGCTTGACTAGACTGCAGAACTGGACCACTTACTTGACTTTTTATAAAATAAATCAAAGACCTGACTGCTTTGGTAATCTCCATTGCTAAAAACAAGACTTGGCATTTTTATTTTCAGATTTTTAAATTATCATTAGCAGCATAGCTGGTCTGGTACAACTTTACCCACCAATCAAAAGTACATTGGTCCTGCTATCAGAGTATGAGTTTTCCTCAAGTTTGGTCATCATGGATATTTTCTTATTTTTATTTTCAATCATATCATGAAATAAGTACTGAGTAAATAGTTGATGAGTAACTGAAAATGCATCCTGAGACTTTCTGTTTGCTTACCCTAGTCATGATGCTTTATAGGATATAAATTCTCTCCCAGTGGTGAACATTAATTTTTCTGAAAATACACCAGTAAATATATGACAGAATTTTAATTTTTGTTTCTAGGTCACAATATAAATAGATTTCCCCTTTTATGCAGGAATTTTGAAGTTATGATGAGCACTCTGAACAGCATCCTACACTTCCTGGTGTGGGTTGGCTACTTCTCATGCCCTTTCATTCCTGACCTGTTCATGGTAAAGGTGACCCAAGGACCACACAGAGTATCAATAATGAGATCACCAGCTGACACACCCTGCCTCCAGACCTTTCCATACACAAAGCCCCCATGCACACATTCATTTCTATTCACCCTACATAAAAAGTTTCCATTTCTTGGAAATGAATTTTCGCATTGGCCAATTACTCACTTATTTTTTTTTAATTTTTTTTTAAAGAGAGAGAGAGAGAGAGAGAGAGAGAGAGAGAGAGAGAGAGAGAGAGAATTTTTAATATTTATTTTTAGTTCTCGGCGGACACAACATCTTTGTTGGTATGTGGTGCTGAGGATCGAACCCGGGCCGCACGCATGCCAGGCGAGCGCGCTACCGCTTGAGCCACATCCCCAGCCCCAATTACTCACTTATTAAGCAGTTATTAAATCAGTGTGCAATGTCCACTGTCTAAAGCCTTAATGAAAAGTTAAATTGTGTCTAGATAATACCTATAAAGAAAAAAGGTAAGCATTTTAATTTTTCTTTTAAACTTATTACAAATAATTTTAAAAAGAGGTCACAGTCAATAAATGAGGACTGTATTTTACATAACCAATTCTAAAATAGCTAGACAGACTCTAGCAGAGGTTTGCTCATGGTAAACAACTGTAGTTCCTCCAACAGATGGTCGTCTCCTTACTCCATGATCTAGTCCATGAGGTAGCTGTTGCCTATTATATGGACCCCTGTCCCTCCTCTCTAGAAAACAAAAATAAAATCACCATTTCCATAAACTTTCTTCTATTTCTAGCGAAGTGTTCATCTTTTAATGCACTTATCATCTGTTTTCCTGATGGAAGTGTGAGAATTTTAAGAATCAAGATTATGTTCTATTTATTCTTTCGGATGCCTACATAATTCCTGAAGATGGCTATTACATAATGGGTATTTATAAAATGAATACATGGAACCATGAGATGACCCCTGCCTCAGTTCTATCCTTGCTGAATGGTGAAGAGGATAGTTATTTCCCTTCTCTTGTAGTTCTCTGTCTTGAAAATTGTCCAGAGATCCTCAGAGTTTCATGGATGATCTCTAAATCGTATCTACCAAGTTATTACCTTCATTTCTGAGCCTAAATCTAGGAGAATATACTTAAGGATCACTCAATTCCAGTGATACAAGGTTGACATTTGATTCCTGACCACTTAAAAGGCAACAGTGAATTTTTCCATTCTTTTGTCATGTAACTCTGATATTCTTGGACCATTCATTTTTTTTTTCTTATTTTTTTTTCAGCACTAGAATTGAACCCAGAGATGCCTTCAAACAAGGCAACATCTCTAACCATTTTTATTTTTATTTGGAGACAGAGTATTGCTAAGTTGTCCAGGCTGGCCTTGAACTCATGATCCTATTGCCCAGCCTCCTGAGTGGCTGGGATTATAGGCATGCAGCACAATACCTATCTCTGTTCTTCCATTTCAAAATCAAAACCTCAACTGAATTATCTAAATTACCATTAATTTATCTCAAAATCTGTGCTTTGGACTACCTATTATATGTGCTCCTCCATATCCATTCCTATTGTGATTTTCCCTATTTCAACTTTCCAACTGTCTCTAATTTCTCTCCTCTGTTTCTCAAATGTGAACACGGTACATTGTAGAGAAAATCAAGTTCTCCTCCACATTCATAGTATTAAGTGACTATTCAATACTTTCCAGAAACTCTCAAGTTCCTCAGAATGACTTGCAAGTCTACCCACATTGGCTTTATCCAAACATGTCCTTCCCTCACCCTTTGCTCCTGCCAAAGCAGAGTTCTTACTAAACAAATGTACCTTGCTCGTTCCATCACCCCATTTGGGTGAGTTAACTCTGCTATTGACTCATCCCCTCCTTTTTCCTTTTAATGTCTGCCTTTGTGCACGATTTTTTGTTTTGTTTTGTTTTTCCACAAAGCATTCCCCAATTACTCTAATTTGTGAAAGTTATTGTGTTATGGGCCTAGACTCTTTAGAAAGCTCAAAGAATTCATTCTGATCCTACTGATTTCAGCAGGTTGTGGAGTATTAGCATATAGATGTATGTATAAGCACTGAAAAACCTAATTATGAATGTGCCCGAAAGTGAAATAAATAAATTTTCGCCCTTGGAAGGAAGGAAGAGTGCAGCATCTGTCTGTAACACTTCTGTCTTTTGCTCCTTTGTGTGCTTATCCTGGAGGGAAATTTCTGGAAGAAAGAGAAAACTACCTACACTTCTGTTTTACAATATAGCACCTGGTGTAGTGCAGTAACACAGGATCTCTATAAAGATGTGCTGAATTGAACTTTGATGTCTGTTTTAATTATCAACCTTAAAAATCATATTTTAAATGATGACCAGGATGTTAATATAGTTCATCATTTTTAAGTTGATTCAACAGGGAAATAAAAGAGTATGAATCCTAAAAATGCCTAGATTTGCCTTTGAAATGAAATTTCACACTCATCTATGAGCACAAGTGTGTTTCAAAAATCAGATGATATAATACCTGCACAGGCAAAAGACAACTCAAACACAGTCCAAATCCTTTCCTCATTTGTAGTCATTCTCTGCATCCCAAACCCCATCCAGCCTAGCCAGCTCTGTCACAGGAAAGGATGCTACTCAAATTTTGTCTGGAGCAGGAAAAAAAAAAAAAAAACATTAAGAAGATCTTAATATTTCACAACCCTTCCCTTTTGAAGTGGAAGAATTAAAAATAAAAGCAGGGAGTCTCAGACATCAACAAAGAAACAATTTCTAGAACTACTAGAACTAATAAATGAATTCAGCAAAGTGGCAGGATATAAAATCAACACACATAAATCAAAGGCATTTCTGTATATCAGCAACAAAACTTCTGAAATGGAAATGAGGAAAAACACTCCATTCACAATATCCTCAAAAAAAAAAAAAAAACTTGGGAATCAACCTAACAAAAGAGGTGAAAGATTTATACAATGAAAAACTACAGAACCCTAAAGAGAGAAGTAGAAGAAGATCTTAGAAGATGGAAAAATATACCCTGTTCATGGATAGGCAGAATTAACATTATCAAAATGGAGGTATTACCAAAAGTTCTCTATAGGTCTAATGCAATGCCAATCAAAATCCCAATCTGGCATTTCTTGTAGAAATAGATAAAGCAATCAGGAAATTCATATGGAAAAATAAAAGACCCAGAATAGCAAAAGCAACTCTAAGCAGGAAGTGTGAATCAGGCGGTATAGCAATACCAGATTTCAAACTATATTACAGAGCAATAGTGACAAAAACAGCATGGTACTGGTACCAAAACAGGCTGGTGGACCAATGGTACAGAATAGAGGACACAGAGACTAATCCACAAAGTTACAACTATCTTATATTTGATAAAGGGGCTAAAAGCATGCAATGGAGGAAGGATAGCATCTTCAACAAATGGTGTTGGGAAAACTGGAAATCCATATGCAACAAAATGAAACTGAATCCCCTCCTCTCGCCATGCACAAAAGTTAACTCAAAATGGATCAAGGAGCTTGATATCAAATCAGAGACTTTGCTTCTGATAGAAGAAAAAGTTGGCTTCAATCTACATATTGTGGGTCGGGCTCCAAATTCCTTAATAGGACATCCATAGCACAAGAGTTAATAACAAGAATTAACAAATGGGACTTACTTAAACTAAAAAGTTTTTTTCTCAGCAAGAGAAACAATAAGAGAGGTAAATAGGGAGCCTACATCATGGGAACAAATTTTTACTCCTCACACTTCAGATAGAGCCCTAATATCCAGAGTATACAAAGAACTCAAAAAATTAGACAATAAGTTAACAAATAACCCAATCAACAAATGGGCCAAGGACCTGAACAGACACTTCTCAGAGGAGGACATACAATCAATCAACAAGTACATGAAAAAATGCTCACCATCTCTAGCAGTCAGAGAAATGCAAATCAAAACCACCCTAAGATACCATCTCACTCCAGTAAGATTGGCAGCCACTATGAAGTCAAACAACAACAAGTGGATGGGGAAAAGGGTACACTTGTACATTGCTTGTGGGACTGCAAACGGGTGCAGCCAATTTGGAAAGCAGTATGGAGATTTCTTGGAAAGCTGGGAATGGAACCACCATTTGACCCAGCTATTGCCCTTCTCGGACTATTCCCTGAAGACCTTAAAAGAGCGTACTACAGGGATACTGCCACATCGATGTTCATAGCAGCACAATTCACAATAGCTAGACTGTGGAACCAACCCAGATGCCCTTCAATAGATGAATGGATAAAAAAAAAATGTGGCATTTATACACCATGGAGTATTACGCAGCACTAAAAAATGACAAAATCATGGAATTTGCAGGGAAATGGATGGCACTAGAGCAGATTATGCTAAGTGAAGCTAGACAATCCCTAAAAAACAAATGCCAAATGTCTTCTTTGATATAATGAGAGCAACTAAGAACAGAGCAGGGAGGAAGAGCAGGAGGAAAAGATTAACATTAAACAGAGACATGAGGTGGGAGGGAAAGGGAGAGAAAAGGGATATTGCATGGAAATGGAAGGAGACCCTCATTGTTATACAAAATTACATATAAGAGGTTGTGAGGGGAATGGGAAAATAAACAAGGAGAGAAATGAATTACAGTAGATGGGGTAGAGAGAGAAGATGGGAGAGGAGTGGAGGGGGGATAGTTGAGGATAGGAAAGGTAGCAGAATACAACAGTCACTAATATGGCATTATGTAAAAATGTGGATGTGTAACCAATGTGATTCTGCAATCTGTATTTGGGGTAAAAATGGTAGTTCATAACCCACTTGAATCTAATGTATGAAATATGATATGTCAAGAGCTTTGTAACGTTTTGAACAACCAATAAAAAAAAAAGAAACAATTTCAAACTGTATTTCATTACTTAAGGAATGTGAAAAAAAATCATGGCATTGGAAATGCTAAGTCATGCATCCAGGCTGCATGTACTGCCATGATGTGTCCTATTTCTCTTCATTTCCTCCTATAGAAATTTTAATGATTTTTCAGACCATAGGAACTCACTGAGTTAGATCATATTAACAGCAACACACATACTATTATTAACTTATGTATTGTACTATGTTGGTGTGACTTTTTTTTTCTAAAACGTAAGTTCTATAAGTCAGGCAGCCTGTCTAATTTACAATTGTATATACAAGGTCTAAAACAATTATGACATAAGATAGATACTCAATAAATCTTTCTGGAATGAATTAATGGATTTTTGTATGGTTTTGCAAAAGTCCTGCAGAAAGTAGCATTAGAGAGCAGCAAATGTGGATTCATTGTGCTCCCTAATTAAATCTAGAGAAAATGAGAGTTGTTTTAGATTCAGCTAGCTTATTCCCTGATTTTCAAATGTTTTGAATTTGCAAAACCTTTAATGAGTTTGGCCTGAAGGAAGTTTTCTCCAATCCATATGTTTCTGATTCCCTTTGAGTCAGCTCTTACCAAAACTATTTTAATTATTTATTTGCATTCCAAGAAGATTTTTGATATTTCATTAAGGAACTCTTTATGTCTGACTTTTTATAGTAGAAAGTCATTTCTCTCAGTAATTTTTTGTATTTTCAAAACTCCAAAACCATTGTGAGAGTAAGTGTTTTTTAGGCTGGTCTTATAATTCCACTTCTTGTGTCAATGAACAAACCGCCTCACCTCTGTATTGTGTGCAATTTCATTTCTCTAGGATCATTTAAACAAGTTGAAAAAATATTTAATGTTTTTTTTGTGAGAAACAGTCATTAGCACTTACTATTCACAACTACTAAATATTAGTAGCATAGAAAAAATCAAATAAGCTGAAATAAACATGAGTCTTCTTTTTTAAAAAATTGCTTTTATTTTTTAAATACTTGACAGTGGAATGCATCACAATTATTATTACACATATAGAACACAATTTTTCTTATGTTTGTTTGTATATAAATATGTTTACACCAATTCATGTCTTCATACATGTACTTTGGATAATGATGTCCATCACATTCCACCATCATTGCTAACCCCCTGCTCTCTCTGCCCTATCTAGACTTTGTCTGTTCCTCCCATGCTATGCTCCCTCTCCTTACTCCACTATGAGTCTGTCACCTTAAATCAGATAAAACATTCACCATTTGTTTTGGGGGGATTGGCCAACTTCACTTTGCATTATCTTCTCCCACTGCATCCATTTACCTGCAAATGCCATGATTTTATTCTCTTTTATTGGTGAGTAATATTCCATTGTGTATACCTGCCACATTTTAATCCATTCATCTCCTGAAGGGCATCTAGGTAGGTTCCACAGTTTAGTTATTGTGAATTGTACTGCTATAAACATTGATGTGGCTGTGACCCTGTAGTATGCTGTTTTTAAGTCCTTTGAATATAGACTGAGGAGAGGGATATCTGGGTCAAATGGTGGTTTCATTCCAAGTTTTCCAAGGAATCTGCATACTGCTTTCCATATTGGCTGTACCAATAAGCAGAATCTTCCTGTGTGAGATTTTAATTTGTTTAGTATATGTCTCCCAGATGTAGAAACTTTTTTTTCCATGCATGTTGTCAAATAACATGAAGTAATGCTTAGATTCAATGTGAGAGCTCATTTTATAAATAAAATCATATTTAATACAATAGATTTTTTTCCTGGGAACTTGAGAGAATAAATCAATTTGCCATATGTTAAAAAAATGGTGAGGGAGAGAAGGCTCAGGAATAGATGCAGTTTGCTCTTTAGTTATTTGATGGCTAAACATAGTGTGTTTATTACACAGGGTACACTATCAAAATTAAAAAAGCAAGGAGAGATGCCAACCTTTTAAAATATGTGACACCAAAGTGAAAGTTTTTAAATTTTATTATATTGCACATTTTTACCTAATAATTATTTTACAGAAAAAAAAAAAGTTACCTAGGGTTTTCATGGGACAGACTGAAGAAAAATACTATGTATCTTGGCATTCTACCTTGTTTCTAATGATACTGTAAATTACAAGCTATACTCAAATGCATAGGAGAATCTGAAGCCTAAAATGATAAAGGTCTTGTTTTTTATTGTTGATAGTTATGAATTAATTGTATTTTAAGTGCTTGCTTTGATGCAGAACAGTTAGAAAAATAATCATTATATACGGAATAAAACTCATATTCAGAAGTTTCTGAATTTTTCGATTTCACCATTTTAATTTAATTCATGCTATTATAAACAGGGATAACTAAATATGGTTTAGGAGTACAAAAAAGGATTCTGATTATATAATGTCTTCAAAATTTGCGATTTTTAAATTTGAATTTCTTTAAGTCTATCAATTATTGAAGGTTTGTCTTAATTGGCTTATATTTTGTGAAACTCTTGATTGATTTAGTTTTCATTTGAACGACCATATCCATTAGAAAAAAAAATCAAAGCACTTAAAATTGAACAAAATTTGTGCAAATTACGGCCATTTTCATTACTGCTAATGTTCCATAAACATGAATTGACATGTTTTTCAAAGAAAAATGTAGCATGTAAAAAAATCATATGCTTATTGAAATAAAAGGACTGTTTGGGTATAGCTAGGTCAAGTAAGAAATAACCTGACAGACTTTTCTCAGGCAGAGCTATTTTCAGGTAGAAAATACTGGCAGGGTTGATGCAAGGAATATATTGACCATCCGTTCTATTCCTATAGACAAATCAGATGTCAAAGTTGAACAAAGCTGTATAGTTTTCTTCTTCCCCAAAGTGATGTTTGTTCTTAATCTGAAAGCATAATTTATTAATAATAAAAAACTTCAAGTAATTACTGAATGCGTGCATTATGCCAGACAATACAGCAAGCACTTTACATGCACTTTCATCTAGCAATTAACACCATAAGGGAGGTATTGCTATTTTCCTTGTACAGTACATAGTTGAGAAGGCTTTTAAGCTGTCAGTCTTAATTATAGCACTGAAGAGAAACCCATACAAACGCCACAGCTACAGTCCTTTTAGTTCTTTTTACAAGAATCGTGACTTTTGGCAAGAAAATAGGGAGATTTTCTTCTTTTAATTTTTTCTTTGTATCTTTCTTATTTATTTTAAACTGAGATCAAAGTTATGCAGTGCCAAAGTTTTAACTTTTTATTGATATGAAACATTGAATTTTGTTCAAACTTAGGTGCCTATGACAGTTGTGATTATACATTTATCATATAGAAAAGTATATGCATAGATAGATAATTTCAGGTATCAGTGGTTCCTTCATTTTATTTTATTTTATTTTTTGTACTGAGGATTGAACCTAGGGATGCTTAACCACTGAGCAACATCCCCAGCCCTTTTAAAAAATATATTTATCTAGAGACAGAGTTTCCCTAAGTTGCTTAGAGCTTCACTAAGTTGCTGAGGCTGGCTTTGAACTTGTGATCCATCCTGCCTCACCAACCTGAGTCTTTATTCTTGAATTCCTAAACCAATGTTTGTGTTATAAGTAATGGTTACATGAACGAGAAAATAGGAACCAGCACAATTTACTCACAAGAACTTATCTGTTTTTTTTTCTCTTTCTCTTTTTACACACACACACACACACACACACACACACACACAGATACACAAAAGCATATTTGTCTCTTTCTCTGTCTCATATACACACATGTCTGCTATGTCTACAAACAATTAAAGTCGAATGTAGGCTTTGCAATAATCTTCTTTGAAGGTATGGAAAAGGAGTGTTTACATAATTAAACATACTTGTTTGAAACTGTTTAAAACAATCTTTACTCCCATGCTTATAATCCTCAGGCAGGTATTCCTCCTTCCTTTCCCATCTCTGGGTCCTTGCACTGGATTTTCTTCCTCACTTTGGAAATTCCATTTGGGAATTGACAACATTTGACTTGTAGCTTCATTGCTATTTAGTTCTACCTCCTCTCATTGTCTCCTAAAGTACATCCATGAAACCTATGCTTCTCATCCCAAACTTCTATAGCAAACAGATCTCTCTTTAACTAGAAGACAATGTAAAAACCATACTTATTGAATAGGATATATTGGTGATCTAGCCACCATGTGCACTATGTGGCTCCTTTTAATGTATTTCTAAAAAAATTACTTTGACTGTTTTGACATTTTTTCATTTGATTGTAATTTCTTTACATCAGGATGAAGATGAGTCATAGACAGGCTCAGATTTCATGACATCCTGTGGATGTTCTCTCAGGCCTGAGTTATACCATTTCAGTTTGGTATATCCCTGGCTTCTCAAAGGCATGGCCTTCAGAGGTGTAAAACATGCATGAAGGCTTATCTAGAGATTTACAGTCCTCCAGTGTAAGTTCTCCCTCTCTCAATCTGTCTTTCCTATTA
Source organism: Spermophilus citellus (assembly GCF_964194105.1). NCBI lineage: Eukaryota > Metazoa > Chordata > Mammalia > Rodentia > Sciuridae > Spermophilus > Spermophilus citellus. The sequence goes on from NC_138188.1 coordinate 41,694,665, forward strand.
AAAAAAAAACATGCTCCAAACAAAGTTTTCAACATCTTAAATTTTCTAAAAGGTCTAACAGAAATTTGTAAATAATAATTACAATAATGTAGAACACAGGAACACACAGGTCATGGAAGCAGAATGCAACTGAGGTTGAATCTGGGTTCTGAGTGGGATTATCACTTCCTGTGTTGGTGAAAAATACTATCTATGGAACTTTAGAGTGTGGTTCAAAGACAATAAATGAGATGATACATGTCAGCATGTTTGGGGGCACAGCCCTTTGTATTTTCATGTAATGATTAAACCTTCAAACACTGTCATCTTGATGTATCATGCTTGAGAAAGGCCATGAACTAGAGTTGAAGAATTTGATGGAACTATAACATATTTAGTCACTCCCTCTGCATAGGTGATGAGAAAGAGTAGGTAGCCAAACAATATGGCAAGTATCCAAAACACAGAAATGATATAAACTTTCTGTGATAAAATAAGCCATTAATTTTTTCCCATTTGTTTATATTCAAGGAAACCTCAAAAGAAAATTCTCCTGCTGGGCAATAAATTCTGTCATTTTGTCACTTTGCTCTGAATACCACTTAATTACTAGAACAAAAGAAATTTAGTTTCACCTAATAACCCAGATGCAGTGCCTAAGAAGCATTATTCTGTTTTCCTGTAATTGATGACTATTATCCACAAAAACTCTATATTGTAATTATGATGCAATGAATTTAACTGGAAGCTTGTTATTTCTAATAACTTGTAAAGGACAAAAATATCTCAAAATAAGCATTAAATTACACCTTTATTGAGGATGAAATGAGATATCCATTTTTACCCTATGTACATGTATTATTGCACTAATGGTATGACTGCAAAAGAAAGGAAAAGTTGTGCTCCATCTGTGTAGATCGAGTTGAAATGCATTCTGCTGTCATGTATAACTAATTAGAACAAATTAAGAAAAAAGAATTAGGAGAAAAAAATTACACCTTTCTCAGTTATGTATGGAGCACGTTATTTCTGACATTGTTCTTTGATTAAGTGTTGATTGAAAAAGATAGAGGTCATTTTATTTATACATGTAAAATTGTTCAGCCACTAGCATTTTTATGAATAAATTGAGCACCTTTTTCATAATACAACATCAACTCAGGGCAATTATTTGAGGAATTAGGAGACAATGCTAATGCATTTCATGCTTCAAAGGTTACAGCTGCCAAAAATTCATAGTAATCAATCAACTTTTTTTCTGCTGTATTTCATATCTTAAACAACCTACCAGGGGTAAGTATTATGGGTAGATTTTCTTATTTTAGATGTAGTTGCTAGATATATTGATTAATCTATTGTTCATTTGTGGCTGATTCTTACAAAGCCTAAATAGTAAAGCTATAATCTGTATTTTTTTCTTTTATAGCAAAAATATGTATATCCCACTCTAGACGATATAAAACAATTCATTGCCTGTGAATAGAATTAGCTTTTTTTTCCACATGTGCTATTGTAATCTACAACTCATAACTGAAAAGTTGAACAAAGGAATAAAAATGAATTAAGAATTTGTTTTTTACAGCCTAATGATTTTGCCCTGAATTCAAAACTCATTTTGATGGTCACAGAGCAGTCCCTGAGGAAGACGAATCTTTGACAGAGAAGCATTTCAGTTCTTTGCCAGAAGTGGATATAAAGATGGAGTCATAATTCTTTGGCTGTTCATACCAATAACTTAGCCTTAGAGGAAAAAATAAAAATGATATGCATTTAAATCCAAGTTCTCAAAGAAAATAAAAAAAGAAATTCATTTCTGATTTTGCTTCTATATTTAATTCTTTTTCCAATTTTTTACTTTCTCTAGCAATCAATATGACTACATTATAATGAAATCGTTTAAATAAACTTATAAGATTATTGTTAGTAGAAGATGACAACAAGCATAATCTAACTTTCTAAAAAGTGGTTAAAGATGATTCCAAATTCGGATGTTTCAAATTGGCAATCCTGTCTGCACCAATCAATGACCTGCTGCTGTGTTTGGTTGGGCCTATATTGTATTTTTTAATTCTATTCTTTGGTACCAGGGATTGAACCTAGAGGCATTTAACCACTGAGCTACATCCCTAGTCCTTTTTATTTTCCAATTTATGATAGGGTCTCTCTAAATTGCTTAGATCCTTGTGAAGTTGCTGAGATTGCCTTTGAACTTGCAATCTTCCTGCCTCAGCCTCCTGAGCCTCTGGGTTTACAGATGTGAGTTACAGCACCCCGTGGCCTATCCTGCATTTTATAACGTTGTTAAATAAATTGACAATGTTTTAAAACCAGAATAATATATATCAGAAATTTCTGGGCCAGGCATATTGGCTCATCCTGTAATCTTAGACTCAGGAGGATAAAAGAGGATCATTGCAAGTTCAACAAGAGGCCCAGCAACTGACCCAGGTCCTAAAAACTTGGCAAGACCCTTTCTCAAAATGAAAAATAAGAAGTGCTGGGAATGTGGCTCAGTGGTTGAATGCCACTGGGTTGATTGGTAATTAGACCATCTGGACACCTTGAACCCACATTACATGTGGCAATAAAAGACTGAAGCTGAATGACAGGATCCCCTGCCTACCTGTACTCTGTTAGATGCTTTCATAAGTCCACATGGATTACTCAAAACACTGTCCCCTTTTTAATCACACTTACCTGTTGATATGTACAATTCTCCTTGTGCCTCTTTCTTTCTTTTCTTTTTCTTTTTTCTATTTATTTATTTATTTATTCATTCATTCATTCATTCATTCATTCATTCATTTTGAAGTAGGGGGGTCTCACTACATTGCCCAGGCTGGCTTAGAAACCTTCTACCTCAGTTTCATAATTTGCTGGGTTTACACATGCATGCTAGTTCCCAGGGTTTTATTGATTTATGGTGTTGAAGATTGAATCTCCTGCATGCTAAGCACATGCTGTACCACTAAGCAACACCTTCAACCTCCCATGCCTTTTAATATGCAAAAAGCAACAACTAACCAGTGGAAAAAAATTAAGTAGGTGTATCAATAGGTACAATATAATTGTGTATACAGATAATCTCCAAAAGATGATAATGAAGTTGCAGCATATGTAAAACATTTACTTATAAAATTTTGCCTGTGCAATGTTTTAACTTATTTTAAAGTTTGAAGAGAGCTTGATTACTTTGTGGAGCAGTGGCTTTGAAATTTTGTTACTCTTTTCTTGGACCAACAGATCCAAATGGAAATTAATGTGGATGCCAGATTTACAGAGAGCAGCTCCTAGGGAAGGAGGAGTGGAGAGGGTCTGTAGCCCCTGGCTAAGCCTGTTCTTGGCCTGGATGTATTTTAAAATGTTGCCTAGGGGTTCTATGGATTAATTCAAAACCCACTAATCCTGTTGGACTTCTCTTATTTGAGAAAAGAGGAAATTGATGTTCAGTGAGGATAACTGCTTGGCTCATTATGAGTAGATCCAGGATTACTGGCTGCAAAGCTCTATTCTAAAACACTGAGGAACTGAAAAAGTTTGTCATACACCCTTTGTCTACAAAGAAAGTGAAAGGGGATGTACAATAATAATAATAATAATAATAATAACAACAATAACAACCATGTGAACAAATACCATGTAGCAAAGAATTATCTAGGAAAAGAAAAACAAAGGCAACTATAGGGACTCTTTTTTAATGCAGTGTGTTTACACTGTTGCATTTTAGTCTGAATTACAGGGACAATGGATTACAAATGTTTATGTCATGCTCAGCACTATTGGCATTTGGGGATGATCACCTCTGTCACAGGAAGTTGTGTTCTGTATCCTAATGGGTTTAGCAGCAGTCCCGGTTTCTTCCCATTAGATGACAGAGAGCATTCTAGGTTTATGGTGATCAATAAAGTCTCTAGACATTGCTGAGTGTTCCTTAAGGGTCACAATTGCCCCCAAAAGGCAAACACTGTTGCTATGGATTACCAGCTGTAAATGCTAACTGTGGCAATTAAGACTTCAAAATGCACTCACTGTAAGATGCATATGAATTATTATATAAAATATTTTCCAAATATTTAGAATTATTTTAAAATATCTCACTCAATTTAAAGTATTGGTTCTCCTGTGTAGAATTTATGGGAAAAGTGTTTTTTTTTTTTAATATTTATTACTAAAGTAAATCTGGCTTGGGGCACTAAAGACCTTACATGGGTGCTCCATGCATTCTTAAATGCTGTTAAGGAAGGAAGTGAGATGTAGGGCTGGGATTACTCAGATACGGATAGAACCCCTCTCTGTGGATGGCAGAAGTAGTTCCTGGGGCATTGACAGCATTCTAAGCATTCTTGGTCAGACACACTGAAACTTTTAGTTCTCTGGAGGTTCTGCAAATTTATTTTTATTTGCCTAAATTTAATTTAAAACTCCTATTTGTTTAAAAACAAAACAACCAACCTTGTAACTATATAGCACTTTTAATGCACTAGGAAGGTTCTGATTATTTTACATATTTTAGCTTGTTTAATCCTCACAGGAAGACAATGAAGTACATATTAAGACTACCTGTGTCTTACTCACAGGTAAATCACAAATGTCCCCTTAATCATTTAGTTAATAAGTTAATGGGAGGGGAGGGGAGGGGAGGGGGGATAGTAGGGGATAGGAGAGGAAGCAGAATACAACAGTCACTAATATGCCATTATGTAATAATGTGAGTATGTAACAGTTGTGATTCTGCAGTCTGTATTTGGGGTAAAAATGGGAGTTCAAAACCCAATTGAGTCTAATGTATGAAAGACGATATATCATGAACTCTGTAATGTTTTGAACAATCAATAAAAAAAAGCAAATAAACAAAAAAATACTACAATTTTCACCCAAGTATTAGCCTCCAGAGTCTGTATGTTTGTTACTCTTTTGTCTGAAATATATATACTTGGTTGTTTTCTTATTTTTAGTCATTTTTGGATGTTTATAATAGGTATGCAAAAGAATAACCTATTTATTAGGTAAAATATTGTTTTTTTAAATCTTTTTATTTAAATATCATTTTAGTCTTATGGAAAAATTGTGAAATCCCTACCTTCTTCACATTTCTTTTTTTTCCTTCTTACTCTTTTTCTCCTATGTCTCCTATAATGTTAATATTTTTTTTCCTTATAATAAATGCACATTTATGGAGAATTACTTGGTAATTATGTAAATATCTTGTTTCTCTTCCATTTTTTTACCTCTGGATTTAGATCATTGATAATCTATCATGAATAAATTTTTGCTATCTTTTACCTGTTGGTACGAGAAAACAAAACCCCTAAATGCAGCACATTAAAACAGTAAAACTTTTTTCTTATTTCACAATGTCTGTGGGTCCAAAATTAAGCTGCCTTATAGGGTGGTTCTGACTCAGTGTCTCTTAGGGTGGCAGTGAGGATGTCATCTGGAACTCTATACTTACGTGAAGACTTGAAAATGCTGAGGATTTGCTTTCAAGATGGTGGACCCAGGTGGCTATCTGCAGGAGGCCTCAGTTCCTCACTGACTAATGTATGTATGGTGGCAGGTCCTTGTCCTTGGGCCTCTCCATAGAGCTGTTTGTGTGATCTCTTCAAATAGCAAGTATTTGTCCTTGAATGAATAAGGCAAGGTAGAACAAAGCAGAAGTTTCAATGTGTTTCACATCCTAGACATGGGACTTACACATCCACATTTCTAACATAATCCATTAGTTACACTGATAACTCTATTCCAAATGAAAGGGGTGTACACACAATGGGACTACCTGGATGTGGAATAATCAAAGGATATCTTGGATTCTGGCTACCAAAACTATTTTTGTGGTAGATGACAAATTAATGATTTTCTAATCATGGGGTACAAGTCCCTTTATTCAATTTGCAACACCAAATATTATATATATATATATATATATATATATATATATATATATATATATATACACACACACACACACACACACACACACACACACACATATAATATTTTCCAATCATTTCTTGATTTTGATATTATTTAGATTTCTATAATTGAACAGTGTTTTCCCTTCTCTGTCACTTATTTATTCATTTAAAGGGTTGTAATGTTAACTGAATTGCACATTTCATGTTCAAAATGTAAATTGTCCCAGAAGAAGTCCAGCTCTTCTTCTTAAACTCTTCCATTTCTGTTTAACATGAACATGTCTTCATTCATTGAATTCTTTAATTTGGTGGTTTTCAAAGGAGGATTTTCATGGAACTCTGGGTTCCCAGATTCTTCCAATGGAAATTAAAGATCAAAATTATTAACATAACTCCACTATAATCTTTTTCCTCTGTACTGCAGTGATGTTTATGCTTATAGCGCAAATACAATAATTAAGGAAATTCCTGGAACCTTGTCACTAATGAAGAGAGTCCAAACAAAAACTATTTTTCTAAGATACTAGCTCACCCCAGTAAGAATGGCAGCCATTATGAAGATAAACAACAACAAGTGTTGGTAAGGATGTGGGAAAAAGGTACACTCATACATTGCTGGTAGGACTACAAATTAGTGCAGCCAATATGGAAAGTGGTATGGAGATTCCTTGGAAAGCTGGGAATGGAACCACCATTTGACTCAGGTATTCCTCTTCTCAGACTATACCCAAAAGACCTAAAAACTAGCATACTACAGGGACACAGCCACATCAATGTTTATAGCAGGAAACTCTCAATAGTTAAAGTGTGAAGCCAACCTGGATGTCCTTCAGCAGATGAATGGATGAAAAAAATGAGACATTTATACACAATGGAATATTACACAGCACTAAAAAATAATAAGATTTTGGCATTTTCAGGTAAATGGATGGCATTAGAGAAGATTATGCTAAGTAAAGTTAGCCAATCCCAAAAAACAAATGCCTAATGTCTTCTCTGATATAAGAGGGGTGACTCAAAATGGGGTTGGGAGGAAGAGCAAGGAAGGAAGATTACCTCTAGATAGGGAATAGGGGTGAGAGGGAAAGGGAGAGAGAATGGGAATAGCAAGGATAGTGGAAGGAGATGGTCATTATTATACAAAATTCATGTATGAAGATGTGAATTTGGTGTCAACATACCTTATATATAAACAGGGATTTGATAAATTGTGTTATAAAGGTGTATTAAGAATTTCAAGGCAAAAAAATATGAATGTAATGCACTCCTTTATTGTGATGTATGTAAGAAATTGAAAGAAAGAAAGAAAGAAAGAAAGAAAGAAAGAAAGAAAGAAAGAAAGAAAGAAAGAAAGAAGGAAAGAAGGAAGGAAGGAAGGAAGGAAGGAAGGAAGGAAGGAAGGAAGGAAGGAAGGAAGGAAGACTACACTAGCAATCATTGTATTCTTCAAAAGAAATAAAGAAAGATACTATGTAAAAGTTTCCTTGGCTATCAGTAAAATTTATTAATCTTCTTAAATATGTATCTTCTAGAACAACGTTTTAGTATTCTTTGTGAAAAAGGTAAAGTATTCATAAAGCATTTCTATGCATAACAAATGATGATGATCTCTGCTATGGACTGAATAGGGTGTGTTCAAAATTCAGATATTGAAGCCAGAACTTCCAAGGTGACTAATTGGAATTAGGGTCATTTGGGTAATTAAGTTTAAATTAGGTCATTTAACTTCATTAAGGTAGACCTCAATCAAAACAGAATGATAGTCTGATAAGAAGAAAGAGAAATCTCTCTGTCTGTATTCACATGAGAGAACAGTTATCTGAGACCCTCACAGACCTTATTCTCCAGAACTGTGGAGAATAAAATTCTGTTGTTTAAGCCATTCAGTCTATGATATTTTGGTACGGTAGCCTAGCTGACATCTGCCATCAGGAAAAACACTTGGGTATTGTTTTTGAGTTGTGAGCTGAAGTAACTGCTTTTGTTCATGGAACACATTTTAAAGAATAAACAACAAACCATGGTTATTGAGGCTTCAGTAATTGGCTGATGGCTGACACTTTTTGAACATGAACCAACTGTGGACTTATAGGAAAACAGCTAATATTAATTTTTAATCAGATATTCAAGGTTTTCTGTGAAAAATAAGTGGATAAATAATTTTATCAGCCATCATGAGCTAAGACAGACCTTTTTTTAAAAAATTTTGGAGCTGCAATCCTAGCCTCAGCTAAGATTGGTGGTGAAATTTGCGGTGATAGTAGAAAATATGATTTTTCAATATTTTATAAGGAAATAAATATATCAACATTGGAAGGAAATATCTGTGTAATTCAATGTTTCCACATAATTACAATGTGTAATTTTATGTAGTAGGGGATCCAGTCAACATTAGAGATAAAACAAGAGGATTTAATATAAAGGGGTATGAATGGTTTATTAATCTGATTTCAGCTTTTATATTTCAACTTTGAATTTTTTCATATGTCATCTAAAAAGGTATGTATCCAAGTATTGAATTTAGAAACAGGTTTGAGAATCCAGTTCCCTGTGATTAAGTTACATATAAAACAATTATACTCTTCTCATTAATTTTGGATAAAAATACAGTTTTGATCAAGTATTATCTCTGTTAAAATATAATGAATTTATGATATAATATTTTAAAAAATTAATAAATTGATATTTTACTTTCCCTCTTTTATTCATACTAAATATTTATATATTATATATCATTATATATTATATATTTATAATAAATATCTATATCTGTAGATACATGCATACTTATGTATTTCTATATACATATAACCCACATAGATAAAAGTTCTTTAGAGTCCTTGTTTGAAGGTATTATGAATTCAAAAATCTGAGAACTGCTGCTTTAAGTCAGTATTATTTACATTCATTTATTTTATTTGAATCTTTAAGGAAAGGGTCCATATATTTAGAGGATTGTTGTTTTACATTGAAAATGTCAGACTCTGTATACAGGTGTAATGAAAAACTAAAACAGCACCCCATTCCTCTAGTGAAGTCTTAGGCAACTTTATTTTTGGATGGAGCATGTTAACCAATTTCTCAATAAATTTCTTTCAGCTATGCACAGATGCAAGCACTAGATTTAAAATTAATGAGCCATAGAATCTCAGAAATCTTACTTAAAATTACTGAACTCTGTCACTTAGATGACCAAAGCATAAACTACTGCTCCTGGGAAATATTTTCATCTTGTCTCTGTAACAAAGTAGAAGTGTTGGATCTGTTAGTGTTTAAAAAGTAGTTTGTTCATGTGAAAACACACAGACTTTTTCATTTATTTAAAGGAATGGTATATGGGGAATATTCTATAGTGAATTCAATGTACACTTCACATGTGATATGTGATCATTTGACATATACAGTGAATCAAGCAAGTATATACACATGTGCAGTTTATATATTTGTGTATGTATGTCTATATATCATTCATTGAGCTTTCAAATTTTTTGGTTTACACAGCAGAATTGGGAGATGCATATTCTTTCCAAGTACACTAAAGAGCTTCACTTTTTCACAAAGGTAATCCAAGCTTTTTAATCCTGAGATTTCTGTTGTCAAAGTTTCTGATCCTGACAGCCTGGAGACTGACTGATAACAAGCAGACTTTGCCACTTTGATAACTAGATTTATCTTTAACAAAAGAAGCGCCACATTGGATTTCTGCTGTAATTAGATCAGGACTAGGAAGCCTCTGGTTCTTTTTGAAATATAGTTATATAGGGGAAAAACTGAAAAAAATATAGCCTACCCATTTAAAAAAATATATAAATGATGCACATTTACAAGGGACATTTTATTTTTTTTAAAGAGAGAGTGAGAGAGGAAAGAGAGAGAGAGAGAGAGAGAGAGAGAGAGAGAGAGAGAGAGAGAGAGAATTTTTAATATTTATTTTTTAGTTCTCCGCGGACACAACATCTTTGTTGGTATGTGGTGCTGAGGATCGAACCCAGGCCACATGCATGCCAGGCGAGCGCGCTACCGCTTGAGCCACATCCCCAGCCCACAAGGGACATTTTATTTCCAGTAATATTCAGTATTTGATTTGAAATAGTCAAAAGGTGGATTACATTCTTATAGAACAATGATTTAAACAAAAAGAGCTCCTATTTATTTCTCACAAGAGGGCTCCTTACTAGCTTCAATATATTAAAGTTTTAGTTTTATATTTTAAAAATGTATTTGGGCATTGTCAATGGCAATTAAGTTTTGATGGTTTTTAATTATCTAATTTGATTTAAATATTTGCATATTTCATGTCTATGATGAAGCTCTTTATCAGGTTGAATGATTCATTTAGGACTTTACAATGCAGCAGAAGCAAACATTAATTGACCCTAGTTTATTTAATTTTTAAAGTGAAATAATAAAACAAAATATAAGTTTGCAAATTAAACCAACATTGTTTCAGATAAATTTTGTTATATATAATGACATGGCTGATTTTTTAAAAGGTGGTTATTTATTTAACTTAGCATTAAATATATGGGTTTTTATACAATTAGAAACAAGCTCTTAATTTTTCACACAAATTCTAACTAATTTCTTCTATTTTTCAATTTATGTGAGAAACAACTGAATGCCAGGTACCAGTTATAGTAGTTATAGTATGCTCTGAGTTCCAATGGTATAGATTAAAAATTCAGAGGAGATAATTACTTTTAACAAGTAAAACCCCAAATGATCAGTCTCTAGTAAGTGCTATAATAGAAAGAGGAGTTATGAAGTAGAGAATAATATGGAGATATTTATGTTTTAAGATGTTAAAGATGACCTTAAAGAGGAATTGTTACTTTATTGATATTAGAAAGGGGAGCCAAGCATGGTAGCACACACCAGTAATCCCAGCAACTGGGGAAGATGAGGCAGAGGATTGTAAGTTTAAGGCCAGCCTCATCATCTTGGCAAGGCTCTAAGCAATTTAGCAAGATCCTGTCTCTAAATAATATACAAAAAAGAGGGGTCTGGGGATATAGCTCAGTGGTTGAACTTCTCAGTTCAACCCTAGGTACGAACAATAAAATAAAATAAAGAAAGAGGAAATTGTTCAAGTACAGAACAGGAAGAACATGTAATATGCATATGTCCTAAGAGTGATAGAGCTGAACCCCTTTTAAACACAGGAACAACACCAGGCTGGAGTGTAATGAAGAGAGAAAAAAGGTTTAATCAAAGTTTTGTAGGGCATGCCAAGGATTGTGCATATTAGTTTAAATAATTATTGAAGGGTCTTAAGCAGCACATGATATGTTGAGATTTTTTGCTTCATTAAAAATTGTCACATGGCTGTAATTATAGTAGCTCAGGAGGCTGAGGCAGGAGGATACAAGTTCAAAGTCAGTTTTAGCAACAGCAAGGCATTGAGCAACTCAGTTGTCTATAAATAAAAATACAAAACAGGGCTGGGAATGTGGCTCCATGTCAAGTGCCCCTGAGTTCAATCGCCAGTACACTACCTGCCCCCAAAACTGATCAATCATCTGGAACAGTGGCATACACCTATAATCCCAGGCAGAAGGTTGAGGCAGGTGGTTCACAAGTTCACAGCCAGTCTCAACAACTTAGGGAGGCCCTAGACAATTTAGCAAAACCTTGTCTCAAAATAAAATAGAAAAAAAAGGGACTGGGGATGTGCCTCACTTGTTAATTACCCCTGGGTTCCATCCCCTGGACCAAAAGGGAAAAAAATAATCAATCAATCGAACAAACAAAAGCCATACTCCCAGAGACTACATGAATAATGGGATAGAGAGTGGTTGCCCTGGTTGAATATCTCAGCTGCATCCACTAATTCAGGAAAGCACCAATGAGGTGTGACAAGGATGAAGAAAAGAGAAAGAGGAAAAAGCTGAGCCAGGTAGGCACAGACCTCTGATGGAAGAGCTGTAACGCAGAGCTAGCTCAACATATTTATTATATGGGTTTCATCAAAAAGTTATTTGTGGTATAAAGTTTCAGCAAAGCATGCAGTCTGAAGGACACAGGACAAGGAAACATTAGGGTTACCTTGCTATGCTGAGAATTCTCTAACCCTTTGAGCCTAGGCAAAAGACTCAAGTGATACAACTCTGTACCTTTGTATGGAGTCTCCTGGAGCCAGCGTCACCATAATAACTAGGACATCTTGACCTGCACCTTTTTATAGGAAGATCCCAGCAACCATGAAGCTGTCAGACCACGATGCTGTGAGACCATGATTCATATCACCACTCTCCACGTCTCCCCCTTTTTTATTTTTTAAGTGTAACAAATATATGTCTATTTTGAAGTGCTGGAAGTGGGATCAGAAGAGCTTGCAGCTGGCTGTTCTTTGTTTTCCCTTTGAGTAAAGGAATCCTTACTGTTGTAAAGGGAAATGAACAATGACCACTCTGGCTGCTTTATGCAATGTAGGGCAAGCAGTTTGGGTCTCCCTTTAGGAATGTTTTGGTCAGTCAAGGGATCCATGGCAAAACTCTAGTTTGGAAAGACAAGTTGGGAGGTGGGCACTTTTATAAGAGAAACAAGAAGGCATGAGCACTGGAATGAGATTAATACAAAATAAATGAATATGAGGATGATAATAGAGACCAATAATTTTTTTCTTTTACCAGAAGCTGCAAGAGCTAAGAAATTATCTTGATATATAAGAGTAGATTAATGTTTTAAAAAATCCTTATTACTTTAACACATAAAGGATTAATTAAACTTTGGTTTATATTAGCACATTAATATTTGATCTTAGGAAAAGCCTTTTATAAACTTAACTGATTGTGTTGATTGTGCTAATTATATATAACCAATTTGTTACACAGAAACTTTTTGAAATTTACCATCCATACACTTTTTGGAATTTACACAAATCTTCTGTAACTTACTTTGGCATTCTACCACTTTTTAGTTTACCACACAAAGACCCTTTTATCTAGATACATTTCCTTTCTCCTTCCACTTTTTATATTCTTCTACCTAGAACCCTCTTATATCTCTTACCCTTCACAAACTTTCTTATACCTCTTCCCCTCTTTTTTAAATTTACATTTAGAAACAATCCTTATGAAGTTTTTAAATTTAGACAAATTACTCCATTTTTATAAGATAAAATACTTTTTAGGGTACTTTAATTGAAACCCATCTTAAACTTCTCAAATTTTGGTTTATAAATCACACCTGATAAAATCCTAACTCCTATTAATCTTTTTTTAATGAAGACACAGACACAAAGCAATCTCAAACTTTTTTTTCCATTTAACAATTCATGAAAACACATTAAATATTTAAATATATTACCTTATGGAGTTCAAGAAGACCAAGGTACTTGATTGAACAGTTGATGTTTTAGAAATTCACAAATTAATAAAATGTCTCCTTTAACAAACACATTTAGGCAGTTTGACCCCAGTTTTGTTAGATCCAATTTATTCATCCCCAACTATAAAAAAACAGATATCAGACAAAGGTAGTTAACATTATTTATCAGATCAGAGTTTACTTTGGGCTCAGATTAAAGTCCTGAAATCCACAGATAAAGGTTTTTAAAGAAAAGAATAATCATATATACGAGATCATTTCATATTTCTCCATGTGCTGTAGTGTTTAGGGAGGAACTAGTTAAGAAAGCAGAGTGGTAGAGTGTGAGAGCAGACAAAATAGCCAACCACAGTGCCTTGAATTAAAATTTTCTTTGGTCTTATACCAGTTTTAAAAAATTGCCTCTGTAATTTACATTTTAGATGCAAGCCTAGGAGAGACAGAGATTTAGCCGAAGCTAAGAAAGTATAGTCTCAAGCATTGCAACATAGAGAGACCTTTCTCTCGATCTTAGCTGCCCATGTTTTACTTCCAGCTACAAACTTGTGCCCCTCACCTTTCTTTATCTGACATGCATCATCAGGAGCATCCCCTCATCATTGAATTTTCCTGTATCCAGTCCCTGTTTGGGCACTAACTGCCACAGCACATCTCTCAGCTTTGGCCCTTAATTCAGGAAAGCACTGGTATGGTGTGATCAGAGATGAAGAGAAGACAGACAAAGGCACATAGAGAGAAAAAAAAATGGGTCCAGATGGGCACTGACCTCTGATGGAATATCAGTGACCCAGAGCTAACTCAACACATTTATTATATAGGTTTCATCAAAAAGTTATTTGTGGTAAAGTTTCAGCAAAGCAGGCTATTGAAGGACACAAAACTGGTAAGACGTTGGAGTTTTCTTACTATGCTTAGAATTCTCTGTCCCTGAGAACTGGTGCGTGAACTCAAGGTCCTAACTGATATCTCTGCACCTTTGCTTTGAGTGTTCTTGGACCTGCTTCACCTTAGCAACTGGGCCACCTTTATCTGTACTTTTGCACAGGAAGTTCCCAGTGCAATGCAGCCATCAGACTGTCAGACCACTTTAAAAGTGGTAGCAGTGAAAGTTGGCAATCAGGTTTAGGTGCTCTTATTACTTCAAAGTAGAAGGTGGAGATGAGAAAGTTCACAGTGCATTTTGAAGCAGAAGCGATAACAATGGATGATGACAGTGTAGTAGGATAGAGAGTTGATGTAATTGAGTTGATTTCAGGTTTCTCTTTTGAGCTACTGATGTTGCTACTTCCTGAGATGGAAAAGTTCACCAAAGAGGTGGAGTATCAGAGAAAGATTATGAGTTTGATTGTGGAAAAATGTTACTTGAGAAGCTTGGGAAAAAGGCTAGAGGAAGTTTATATAGGCAACAATATATGGAAATTTCAGAAAGTAAGGTTTTAGTACCATTCGATATAGATGTGAGCCACAGGGTACTTGAAGAAATGAGACTGTCTGGGGTGAAATGTCTGGTGGAAGATAGAAAACCAATATTTATAGCTAAAGAGAAAATACTAATATCTCTCTTCTACCTCTCTTTAAATATTTGACTCACTAATATGAGTTTTGCATAAAGGACATACCATTTACAATAGTGGAATGATTTTTACATAAATCTCTTTCCAACTGATTTCTTAATATCTTAATACCTTAATTGGCAAAATAATAAAATTTTAATTTAAATTTGATAGTATTTATGTATAAAACCATCTGGAAAATGCAGGTATGGAGCATACCTGTAATTCTTTCACTTTGGAGGCCAAGGCCAGAAGATGAAGACTTCAAGTTCAACCTGAGCAACATCCAAACAAACATAAACACCTGGGTCTGGTGATTTGTTTTCTGAGCAAAAAATTTACTATTATAACGGTTGATTCAAAAATACACTGCTCTGTCCAATTTCTTTGTTTCTTCTCACACTGCCTTTGGATTAGAAAACATTTATTTCTATAAGGTGTTTGAATGTATTGGTATACAGTTATTCATTAATACTTTTCCCACTGTGCTATAATACCTGTTGTTTTCTTATTTATACTTATAGACTCTTTCATTATTCTAATAATTCAACCACAAATTTGCCGGTTGTTTCTGGATAGATAGGAAACACATAACCTAATATTACTGGCATCTCTGTTTCCTTCTTCCTTAATCTTATTAAATACTTTATTTATTATCACACTCCACAGAACTGTATCAGACCTCCACTGCAGTGTGGCATCGAGGTGCATGTCCTCATGACACCTCATTTCTGAATTTAAATGACAGGTTCCAAATTGTCACCTCTGCTCAGAGTTTTGGCAGATACCCTTTATTCTAAGGAAGAGCCTTATTATTTAAATCAGTAGCATGAGTGTTTATTTCTGCATCTCCAGAAATAACTGCATTCAGATATTCTGACTGAGGAAATCTCTAAGGAATCATAAAAAAAATAGGACCTTTTGGTTGAAATTGTACATGTCTTGACTGAGGGCTTTTGTATTTGTTTTCAGCAGTAAAATTTCTTTTTCTTTTGGAAGTTTATATTATTTTCCTTTTGTTGTTATGCAGATTTGTTCTACCATGCATGTATGTGTGAGGTTATTTTATATACATATTTTTAGTTTTTATCATCTTTGACACTTAATGAGCCCTCTTAGTCCGAGGCCTGCGGCTTTCTTCATTATTGGCTGAAGCTCTGAGGCAATAACGATATTAGACCTGGGCAGGAGGGACTCTTATACTGTGCCCTATACTTTAAATTTTCCTACTAAATATTTTCTCAACCTATGTTTTCAAAGCAAGAAAAGAAGATCCACTTGCCTACTTCTGCCCACCTATATCTGAATCACCATCTAACATACTTAGAAATCTTTATTCTCCAGGTCCAATAACCCCAACATGCTTTCAGAGTTCATGCAATTCTCTTAGTGCTCATTTATCTTTCAAAGAATTGACAGCTTCCTCAGTTTCTTACTCTCCTACAGCTTCCTCAGTTTCTTACTCTCCTATGAAATCACTGAAAATGGACTTGTGTGTGTGTGTGTGTGTGTGTGTGTGTGTGTGTATTTCTATGTTTCCTTTCACATTATTGATTTATGCTCAGCCAGTCAATTTTTAACTGCACACTATTATTCTTAGTTTATAATTCCTCTTGGGCTATAATAAGTCTCCTTATAACTGTAATAATACGTTTCTAAGACATAAGAAAACTTCCTTCTGTGCTTTCCTAAAGACTATTCTCTTTGAATAGAATCTCGATTATGGCAACTAGTCTATTTAAACTCTAGCTAAGGGTGGATTAGAATAGCTTTATGTTTGTGATTTTTATTTCCATATTCAGTTTCCTCCTTAATCTCCTCCTTTTTGTATTCTTTCTTTTAGAAACGTTTCACAAATTTGATCCAATGTAGCTTTATTTTTTCTTTTCCAGCATAATTATGAATCCAGTTAAAATTTTAAATGTTTTTAATACAATTTATAGTGATTCAGGGGCAGAAAGAAGAGCCTATATAGCATATGTATGATCCTCCCAACAGCTTTTTAATTCTAGGAATTTATCAAAGAGTCTGGATTCCATATAGATGTTGACTCAATAGGTCTGAGGTAGGGTTCAAGTATCAGTCTTTTGTTAAAATTTCTGGCTTCTTTTTATGAAAAAGTACACTTTTGGGAGACATGATTATAATGAGCAAAAATTTAATACAAATAAATACACTTGATTTTTAACCTAAGCTCTATCAAGTAAGTCACCACCTTTTAACTTCAGTAGCTTTTTCTGCAGATAATGTCAAATAATCAGAGCTGTTGTGAGCAATAAAATTTGCATTCTCTAAAGCAGAGGTAGTTTGCTCCACTGGTAATGCATTGTAACTCTAAGTTCCTGTTTTTCCTGAGTTGCCCAGATAAAGAAAATAATCCACTCAGGTTAACCTCAGGGTAGTATTGCAAATACACTGTCCTCAGATCTCAGGTCTAGTATGACCGTTTCCTGCCATTATCACCAAGAGCAACCTGATTGTCCATAGTTATATTGATGTTTTCTAATTTTTATCTAATGCCTTCTTGGAAATACACTGTTTGTATTCTCTCTTATGCTGATATGAGTGGGGTGTGTATTGCTGTATGGTGACTATATCTAATACAAAATTTCAGGTCACACTTCACCCTGCTTAAGTGTGCATGTGGGAAAGGTCTCCAAGGTCAGGAAAAACTCCAAACATCAAGGGGGACTGAGATGAGCATGACTTTGGCTCTAGCATAAATTTATTTCTTTTAAAGAATCTATTTATTTGTATTTTATTGAATTTTAGGAGAGTCAGAGGGAACACATTAGATTCACATTAAAATAGGATTTGGAAAGAGTTCAGATTTTTCTCTTAACACATGTCTTCGTAATTCATGAACTCCTCTTCTACCCAATAGTATATTCTGTTTGGGTAGATTCATTATCTCATTTTTATTATACATGTTAATTTTATATTAAGTTTTTGTCTTCTATGGGTAGTGAAATCTGTTTAGGGAAGACCAAGTACATACACACAAACACACACATACAGAACTAAAATATTGTAAAATGCAATTATACATAATTCAACTATCTGATGATATAAATAACATCCATATACCATGCAGTGTATTTCTTCCTCAGATGTTTAATCCCAGTAAAAATATTAACCATCACTTAACCCTTCATTCATTTAATTATCAATTCTGACTTTTTTAGATTATAAGTACATAATTATATTTCAAACTCTCTTTCATGGGACATTTTAATTCACCTGAAAGATTCACTAAAGGTATTGAAAATCATCTGTAACATCTCACAACTATATATTGTAGAAATCATGTATTTTCTGTTGCTTTCTTTCTTAAATTGGCAGGTAATCATAGAAGAAAACTTGAGTAATAAGGCCACTTTAATAGGTGTTAGGAAGAATCCACATTGGAAAAAAAAAGTGGTATTTAGAGTACCCATAAGTAAATGAAAGACCTAAGGATATAGCTCAATGGAAGAGTGCTTGACTAACATGCACAAGGCCTTGGGTTCACTCCCTATCACTGAAACAGGAGAAAGAGAAAAAGAATGTTTTTATTATAATTTTCAATGTATTGAAAAATCACTCACACTAATATAAAATCGAATGAATGGGGAATTAAGTTGATATTAAAAAAAAAAAAAATTGGCCTGGAGCTTGGTAAGCACATGCGCTAGGATTGTAAAAGTCATCTGGGAGTTGCCATATCAATGGGTGAAGTCATCCAGTCAAACCAAATAAAAACAAAATAAAGAGAAAGGTTTAAATATGATGTAGTTCCATAAAATAGTTTATGTTCTGTGCAAAGTATAATAAAATAAATTGTTTACTGCGTTAGATATATGATAGACATAAAATATGGCACATATTGGCCTCATATTTTCATGAGTAATTAAAATAGATACAAACTTTTTTCTAAATTAGCCCAAGCTATAGATATAATGAGGCTAGCAATACTTGCATATGATTTTAAAATGTAACTTCAGGAGGTTAATTTTTGGTATTAAGATCTGGAATTAGCTTGTTATGTGGAAAGATTAATTATATAAATTAGAAACTGTTCATGTACTTATATGCTTCTAGGTATTAAAGGCACATTTGTTTTTTTTTTAACAAAATTACTCTCTAAAAGATAATTATTATTGCATTTACTGTAGAAACTATTAAAACTGAAGGTAAATATTATCTGATAAATCTATGCAATGTCAATAAGTATGTATACATTTTTTACTTGCAAAAATCGATTGATACAAAAACAAATCTAACAGTGAAATTGAAAGATCAAAACCGTAATATAGGATACGGTGATTTAGGAGAACCAATTTAAACCTTTGTTGAGAGAATAGCATAGAATGATAGTCTAACATCAATGAAACATTTTCCCATCATACTCATCTCAACTACCTATTATTGTCCATTTAGACTCTCTATAACTGTTTGTGAACATGAATGTTTTCTCCTTAGAGATCCCTTTGTAAAATAACTTTTTGCTTTTCTTTCAGGCATTTTATTTTATGTTGTGTTAGCTAAAGCAAGATGTAAAGGAAGCCAGTTTCCTCAATCACTTTCTTTACCCAGCATCACCTCTTATTTGTAAATTAAGCCCTTTTCTGAGTTATGAAGATGAAGGCAAAGGTCTACATCAACTTAATTTCTCTTAACCTGATGCTGACTTCCTGTTTTCTATGGAAGGTCTTAGTATCAAACAATTTTAGCCATCCTAGATCCCTCAGACAAATTTGCTTCCTCCACTTTAAATGAAAATAAAACCACCACATTCCTCCCCTTTCTTGTTGAGGATTTAGGTTTATAACTCCCCCTCCCCAGCCTTTTCCTGAGACTATCTGAGACACCTCCTGAGACTCCTTCCTATGTTCTGAGTGATCGATCATCATTAACTCTCCTAATTAACTCCACCTTCATATTCTTTCCTGACTATGCCCTTAACCTATAAATATTTCCAATCCACTTTATAAGCAAAATAGAACATTTGTCTTGATCCTCTGGCTGTCAACTTCCCATTGTTTCCTTTATCTGAGGCAAACTTCTTGAATGGGTTTGTCTGAAACCAGCCAATTCAACATGAGCTCAGTGTCCAATTATTCAATTCAATTTTGCCAGGAGCCACTCAGGAGTTGGAGCAGACCCCCAGGTCAAGGACTCAGTCCAAAGAGACTTCCCCTGTACAAGAGGCCAGTTGCCAACCTCGAACCAATGTACTTCTTCCCAGCTGGCTATAAAATGGGAGTTGCCATGACCCCATTCTCAGATTTCACAATTTGATAGCACAATGGTCAGAACTAAGAAAAGTATTTTATTTAAAAATTTCAGTTTATTATAAAAATATTAAAAGACTTTTCCAATGAAGAGACTCCTGTAAGGAAGATTTAGGTGGCGAGAAATTTAACATATTTCTTAATCCCCACATCTTAAAAGAGAGATAATGCAGAAGCTGACTCTCAGAGGTATTGTGAAAATTACATGGCTTATCCAATAAAAAAAGAAAAATACTGGAAAATAGCTAATTGATAAAACTCATTTTTTACTGATGGTGTTATTATTGTGAGACAATATAGTAGAGAAATTCTGAACCCGAGTTTGCAGTCCAAAGAAGGTGATTCCAGCTACATCATTGACTCCTTCTGTGATTTTGTATAAATTTACTTAATGTAAGTGGGCCTCATTTTTCTACTCTGTAAAAGGAAAATTGTAACAAACTCTAATTCACAGATTTTTATGATGATCTAATGTGTTAATATGTGAGCAAGCATAAAACACTGGTAGCAAGCACTCAAAAATCACAAATTATGTAATTGTATTGTGATATTTTTAATTACCAGGGTAATAGGTGTGAAATAGCATATTATCTTTTGGTGGCATGGTGACCAAGAATTGAAGCCAAGAGCACTCTACCACGGAGTTACATCACTAACTCTTTGATTTTATTTTGAGACTGGGTCTCATTGTGTTGTAGAGGCTGGTCTCAATCTTGCAATCGCCTGATCACCACATCTGGCAAGTACTATCTTAATTTGCATCTCTCTGACTACTGGTAAAAATTGAACATCTTTACAGGAAAATATTGAAAGATTGGTCTTCCTTATGTACAAACCACCCATTGTAGGACAAACACTACTCATGACCTAAGGACTTATTAATATTTCTTCCAGAAATACTTGACAGATTGTTGCCATAAATAAAACTGATTTGCCTTGGTCAAAGGATTGTGTGAGAGTTTTTGAGCTCAGGCTGATCCCACTACTGACCAGTCAAGGTAGGGTTCTGCACCTGTTCCTGACCTTTGCATGGGTTTATTTCAGACTACTAGACTCTTTATTTCTATATTTTGAACACAAACTCTTTGTCATATGCATCTTCTCCTAGTTTAACATTTGTTTTTACTTACTTTCACCCTTTACCTGGGAAGAATTTTTAACTTTAATACAATATGCTTATATTAATACAATGAATGAATACAATTACTCATATAATAAAACCAATAAGTAATTTTTCTGATAGCTTCTAATTTTTCCATTTGCCTTAGACTTCCTTCATAATGTGGATGACATAAAAATGTCCTGTGTACTATTTTAAATAATTTGAAATTTTAGTTCACTTTTATACTATTAATATACCCGGGTTTTAAACTAAACTACTCAGCACTGGGAAAGCCTAAGTCTTATTTCAGCATCAACAGTGGCAGCATATGTCCTCAGCGCACACCCTTGTGCCCTAGTCCTCTCAGTGTGCTCTGCTGAATTCCAACTGCCACTGTCTGCATCCTTGTGCATAGGAGAAAATTTAGTGGATCTGTAGGGGGTCAGAGCACAACCCATAACAGGCCTCAAGTTCCAGAGAATAAACACCCCCAGGAGAGGCTCTCAGCAATGTGTGATTCCTTGTAATGGCCTGTTGACCCTTCAGACCTGTGTTTTCATGCTCTTCCTAATCCCAAGGCCCAAAGGCTTGCTGGTTCTCTGCCTCTCTTTTACCTGGGCCTTTTGTGCTGGGTTGATTCTCCACTTCTTTTCCTATAATTACAACCAAATTCTGTGAGTTTTCAGCAGCTCTACAGGACTACCTCCACTCTCTCTGTGGCCTTCTCTAAAACTTTGTTTTCCATCTCAACTCCTGCTTAACTCAGGAGCTGACTCCTATCTTCAACCATGTGGTTTTAATTTCTATGTGGCAGCAAATACATTTTCTAGCTGTTTCCTATACTCCCATAGCTAGAAGCAGGTGTCTCTGGCTTTTATTTCTATTCTATTACATGGGTAAAATAATATGTTGTATATTTTTTATTCTTGATAATTTCCTAAAATTTTATGAAAGAAACCTGACTTTAAAAAATAAATGTGTTTCAATATGGATAAATATTCCCCCTTTTAATTCTATTGCCATTGTTTGGCTTAAATATCTCTTTGATCTCTCCATGTCTCAGTGATCAACTTTCTTACAAAAAAAAAAATGTCTAAATTTTGACCTTATATTTAGCCACTTTAGCTTTGTCTATATTTTACGGTAATTTGATATGTCATTCATGGTCAGGGTGATATTTTCTTGTTTGTTTAATCAATGAGTAAAGGTGTTTTTATACTTATTGAAGAAAAATCATTTTTGACATAAAATCTATTTTTCACATGATAATGTAGTCACAATGAATTCTTGGGTTGTATACTCTCTGGGTTAAATATTTTATCATTGGTTAAATATTTTATCATTGTTTTCCTTTTATTCTTTCTTTTAAATTATGTTTTTAGTGATTTAAAAATTTCATAGTACTGGGTACAGAGGTTCATGCCTGTAATCCCAGTGGCTCCAGAAGCTGAGGCAGGAGGATTGTGAGTTCAAAGCCAGCCTCAGCAAAAATGAGGTACTAAGCAACTCAGTGAGACCCTGTCTCTAAATAAAATACAAAATAGGGCTGGGGATGTGGCTCAGTGGTCGAGTGCCCCTGAGTTCAATCCCTGGTACCACCACCCCCAAAATTGCACAGTGAAACATTTTTTAATGTGGTAATTTTATTTTAAAACTGGCAATTAGTTATTTTTTTAGTTCTGATTATTGACATAATTGGAACTATTCATATTGTATTTTTGTGATTTTCAATAGCATCCCTTGGCTTCACATTTTTTGCACTCCATTTAGTACTACTGATGTCATTTGGTCTTGGTTTTAGGTTATCATGTTTTCTTTCTCTCGTCTTTTGAAAGCTATGACTAACTGCCTTTTGTTCCTCCATATATGCCCTCTGCTGCTTCAGAGCTGTATTCATTTTAACTCCTATACTACCATTCCTTGAATATTTATGTAATTTTTCCAATCTAAAGTAGTTTAACATTATCACTATTTCAACTGTCATTCTCTGTGAAATTTGGATTTAGAATGCTTTAATGCTGCCAGATCACCCCAACTCTTCTTTCATGTCACTGTGATATTCTCCAGTGGCTTCCACTTCCACAGATTCAACCAACTGCTGATCCAAAGTGTCTAGAAAAAAGTTCATCTGTACTGAATGTATCCAGACTTCCTCTCCTTGTCCTTGTTAAACACATCAGGGTTTAACGGCTACTTACATGGCATTCACTTTGTATCAGATTTAGAGATGATTTAAAGACTGTGGGAGGAAGTGTGTAGGTGACACAAGGGTTGTGAGTGTCTGCAGCTTTTGGTATCAGTGGGGAGTCATGGAACTGATCCCCATGAATATACACGGGCACCTGTAAGTTGTTCCCACTCATTTTGAGGTAGTTCTTTTTTTCTTACAACCAAGGATTTTTCAGAATATATTCTTTAACCCTCTATAATTATATTATTAGTTATATGCAATGATGAATTATGTGGACCATAAATTTTATATGCATATCTTTGTATACATGTAGGCATATAATCTATTTCATCAGTCATTGAAGTGGAATGTGAGTATTTATACACACTATGTTACTCGGTATTGCAAAACTTTATCAATTTTAAAAATAAATTATATTTAAGAATAACACTGCAGTATTCTCAGTCTCATATATTCCATATGGTATTTGAGAAACGGAGTCTGCGGAGTTCAATAAACTGAGAATTGCACAAGATCTGAAATTAACTCCTTGGTTGATTACATTGTTGTGATGGTGATTCATATCTTCAAACATGTTTAAGAAAATTCTGTAAAATCCAGACTCCTCCATGAGTCAATGCCATCTCTTATATGTACTCTACACAGAACATTTTTGAGAGCTGGTTTTCTAGCCATTAGTTTTATGTCATCCAGTCTGTGGTTCCCTTGTCTTCTTACACACCTTGGTAATCCCCTGGTCCATGGGATACACTTAAGTGTGCAATCAATGTGATATGGATCTAACCAACCCTCAAATTAAGAGATATTTCCATCTGAACATTCCATAGTACCATAACCTCATTGAAAATCAAGTTTAATAATTTATCTCTGCATTAAATCCTTTGTCCTTTCGTAGTGTATTTCCATCTTGCCTGTCAATCATAATCACCATTTTAAGACCCTTATTAAACTTCACAAAATATGACATTACAAATATAAAAATCACATTGCCATACTTTATATCTGGATTACTCTAAAATTTGTGGAAGAAGAAAGATATATTTTTCCTTAGCTAACTCTTACTGTATAAAAATCCATTTGGGGAAGAGTAGAATAGTGAATTCAAGATTTTTTTGCTATATTTAATCAGGAAACAAATAAATAAAATAATCATGCAATCTATTAAAAGGATACAGAAGCATGCAAACTGTTTGACCATATTTTTTTTAATACGGGAACTAATGTACAGTAAGTACTTTAGGTAACACTTTTTGGAGTTTGTTTTGAAATACACTGAATTTTTCATTTAGGAACACTAGATGCTGAGCAGGGCCAGATTGGTTCAAACTGCACAAAGACAAGGTACATATTTGTGCCATATTACTGAATATTCTGATCTATTTTCATTTTATTGTTGGCTGTAACAAGCATTGAGTACAAAACGTTCTATTAAAATTAATTTCAGAGACTCTTTTGGAGTCTTAGCAAATAAATTTGCATACCACAAATACATATTGAAATATAATGTAAATATGCAGTAGGGTGAAGAAGGAATACAGATATGCCACATTTATGATAACAACTACTCTTATGTTTAGTGCTTTGTACAATATTATCTGTAGGTTTTCTAAAAGAAATGGTGCTCTTCTCTTCATTCTCTGAAGGGGAAATTCACAGAATGGTTGCTGGGCAGAACAATACAAAAGGCAGTGGGAAAATGTAATTTAACTAATTATTTTCCATTATTTCAATTAAATCAAGGTACTTGGTAAAACTTATTTTTTGTTTACATGTGGCATAGTACAAATACTGGTTCTTTGATTTTTCTTCTTGTTATTTTGACTCTATAGAGGTGGAAGAATCTGCTTATTCAACTCTTTCATTTTGCACAAAGCTAGTATTGATGGTTAAGATTCATATCCACTTTGGGATTGTAATTTTAAAAAAATTTACTCAATGCTTATTTAAAAAGTTAAGTATTAAATACCTACAAATATCCCAGGGACTGTATTAAAGATGGGAGTAGGGTAACAAAGAAGACCATTCTCTACTTTGAAAAAGTTTGTAATATGCTGAGAGAGACCTGTTAACAGAGAAGTTGTATTAATGGATGGTCCATGCTTTATATAAATATCTGACCATTAGAGATGATTCAAAAAAAATCCTGCAGGTAGGAGCTAATGTTTATTTCATCTTAAAGGATGATTCCTGTGTCAAACAGGCAGAGCATATGCAAAGGCACTGAGCTGTGAAAGATACATTTGGGGGCATGTTACATTTTAATGGAGAAACCATTGGTGCAATTTCTTTAAGTACATAAACTAAAAATAATGAACTATTTGTGTTACTAAAGTCTTATTTTCATTTGTGTGCTTAATGTGTTATATTATTTATGATTAGTATTGCTTCAAATTAAACATGTTTTCTTGTAATAATTGCAATCAGAGAATAGAAGTCCTACCAATTGTCAGAAAATGACCTTTTCAAAGTAAGCTGTTAGTAATATTCTCTTGAAAATGTATGCGAAACTATGGTAATACATATAAAATGTGTTAGGGGTTGGGGACTGGATTCAAGGGGTATAGGAAAACAGAAGAATAGTTATTAAGGTTTAGATCCTAGGTATCTCCAAAAAGCTCATGTGGGAGACAATGCAAGAAATTTTACAGGTGCAACACTGAGTTATGAAAGTCGTAATCTAAACAGTGCATTAATCCCCTGAGAGAGATTAACTGGGTGGTGACTATAAGCAGGTAGGCTGTAGCTGGAGGAAGTGGGTCATTAGGGACATTCCTATAGGGTATATATTTTATCTCTGGAAGGTTAAGGTTTCTTTCTCTTTGTTTCCTGGTGCCACACCCTGAGAAGCTTTCCTCCACCACATCATTCCACCATAATGTCTTGCCCCACCTCAGACACCAAAGAATGAAGTCAGAAGTCTATGAACTGGGAGTTCTGAAATCATGAGCCCATGTAAACTTTTCCACTTCTACTTATTCTTGTCAGGTCTTTTGTTACATCAGAGAAAAGGCTAACTAAAACACCAGTTCTCACAACTGGGTTATGATGCAAGAAATACTGTGGGCCTGTAGCTACCTCTATGTCCTTGTAAAACAAACAAACAACAACAACAAAAAAAAAAAAAAAAAAAACAGCTACAATCCACCATTCTTGGATTCTAGGCTGACTAGTCATTGGAAAGTGTTTGCTAATGTTTAACTGGCATTGGTTTAAGACCTGGACAAGAGTGCCTTCAATAAAGGTAGAGGAATGAGTTCTAAGAATTGAACTAGAAAACTAGCAAAACAGAATATTCCTATCATCAAGATTATGTTTGTTTCTTTCTTTCTTTCTTTTTAATTTTATGGGTTTATGTCAAGTACCATTTTTCATGTTGTTTCTCTTCTTCAGAATGTTCATATAAAACACTCTTCATCTTTCAAAATCAGAAGATGAACAGATGGGGAAAATTTGGTATATAAACACAATGGAATATTACTCAGCACTAAAAGAGATTAAAATCTTGGCATTTTCAGGTAAATGGATAAAGTTGTAGAATATGATGCTAAGTGAAGCAAGCCAATCCCCCAAAATGAAAGGTCAATATTTTCTTTGATATGAGGATACTGACTTATAATGGCAATGTGGGGGAGAGCATGGGAGGAATGGAGGAACTTTAGATAGGGATAAGGGAGGGAGGAGAAAGGAGGGGCCAGGGGGTAGGAATGATGGTGGAATGAGTTAGACATTATTACCCTAAGTACATGTATGAAGACATGAATAGTGTGAAAATACTTTGTGTACATTGACTTGAAAAATTGTGCTTTATATGTGTAATATGAA
Source organism: Spermophilus citellus (assembly GCF_964194105.1). NCBI lineage: Eukaryota > Metazoa > Chordata > Mammalia > Rodentia > Sciuridae > Spermophilus > Spermophilus citellus. The sequence continues at coordinate 41,721,829 of NC_138188.1, forward strand.
ATAAAATTATACCATCATGTGTATGTCTCTTCCTGAGATGAGTCTCCTGGAGGTGGAAAATTATCCTTTTTTAAAAATCCAATCTTCTAGCCTGTGTCTTTTGATTGGTGAGTTTAGGTCATTAACATTCAGGGTTATTATTGAGATAAGATTTGTATTCCCAGCCATATTTGCTCATTTTTGTTATTTAACTTGACTTGGTTACTCCTTTGATTAGTTTTTCCTTTAGTTTAATACCTCTCTCTGCTGATTTTCATTATTGTTTTTTATTTCCTGTTCATGGAATAATTTGCCAAGGATGTTCCATAGTGCAGGTTTTTTTAGCTGTAAATCCTTTTGACTTTTGTTTATTATGAAGGTTTATGTTTTATATCAAATCTAAAGCTTAATTTTTGCTGAATACAAGATTCTTGGTTGGCATCAATTTTGTTTTTCAAAGTTTGATATATGGTGTTACAGGATCTTCTAGCTTTCAGGGTCTGGGTTGAAAAATCTGCACATAACCTAATTGTTTTCCCTCTATATGTAATCTGATTTTTTTTTCTTGTGGCTTTTAATATTCTCTCCTTATTCTGTATGTTAGGCATTTTCATCATAAGGTGCCTTGGTGTGGATCTGTTGTGATTTTTGTATATGTGGTGTCCTGTAAGGTACTTGAATTTGTTTTTTCAATTTATTTTTCATGTTTGGAAAATTTTCTGATATTATTTCATTGAATAGTTTGTTTATTTCTTTGGTTTGGAACTCTATGCCTTCCTCTATCCCAATAACTCTTAAATTTGGTCTTTTTATGCTATCCAATATTTCTTGAATGTTCTTCTCATGATTTCTTACCATTTTCACTGTGTGGTCTGCATTCTTTTCAAGATTATATACTTTGTCATCATTGTCTGAAGTCTTGTCTTCCAAGTGGTCTAATCTGTTGGTGATGGTTTCAATTGAACTTTTAATTTGGTTTATTATTTTGTTCATTTCAAGGATTTCTGTTTGGTTTTTTTTTAGAGCCTTTCTTTCCCTATTGAAGTAAACTTTTCATTCTGTATTTATTTATAGCATCCTTCAATTCACAGAACATTTTAATTTTGTACATCCCAAACTACTTCTCTGTAATTTCTCCTGCTATGCTGGTCATGGATTCTTATAATTGATTTGTTTAGGGCACTTTCTTCCCTTGTCTTTTCATATTGCTTGTGTGTCTTCTCTTCTAGCACTGTGGGTCCAAGTATTATCAGTTTTTACTCTATAGACTTATAGTGCCCCTGTATGGTTCCAATAACTCTCCTTTGAGGAGAACCATGTTAACAGATCCCAATATAAATAATATACACCTTAAATGCAAATAGTTTCTTATTAAGACATTTACAGTTTAGTCACAATGTTTAGAAATGCTGAATTAAATTATTATCTACAATATAATCGGTAGGTTTGTAAAATATTTTACAGTTTCTGATGGTGGACAAAGAACAGGGGCAGGGTGTAGGATGATATGCTGAGGAGGTAGGAGGTGAGCATATAGAGTTATTATATCTTAGGAAGTATGAAAGAGAAATGTAAAGAAGAAGGTTAGTAGCAGGAGAATAAGGAGGAAGTAATTTGGGGTAGACAAGTAATTGGGAAGATAGTAGAGTACATAAAACAAACACATGAATATATTAAGAAAAAGAAAAATATTAAAATAGTAAAGATTGGAAAGAAAAAAAAGAATATACAACACAATTGTAATATACTATTCAGACGTCCTAGTCTTCAAAATCTAATTCATACAAACTACTTGGTTTCACGTATTTTGGGGATGTCAGGGAGGGAGAGTAAGAAGGAGAAGAAAAAAATCTCGAAGGAAGAAACAAGGATATTTTTTTGGTTGGAGATCAGTATCTTTCTTGCTTCCCTTCTTATCCAATAAGTGAGGTTGTGTGTTGTTTGCTGGTATGTCCACCCTCTGGGTGGTGAAGGTAACCATGGTGTCACTGTGATGACTTAGTGGCTGCTAGAAGAGGGGGGGAGTTAGAAACTGAGTACCCAGCCAGCCGAAGTTCCAAACTGGTAGTTGCCCCTATTAAAGATGGTAATGAATGTGACCCAAGATGGAGGCAGCTGCTTTCAGTGATGGAATGATAAGATTGGATGGGGGAGATGGTGATAGCATTGAACATGGAAGATGTGTTCAGAGACAGCTCTGTGGAGTCTAGTGTGTGGCTGTCGGCTGTTTTCAGAGCCCGTGTGAAGTTCCCAAGTGCAGGCGGGCTACCACGTCTATGGGACTATCTCCATTTCTGCAGAGTCCCAAGCTGGAGGTGACTAGGGGAGCCCCACGTTGGTAGATGGGGGTCCACATGAGGATGGTGGCCAGAGTTCCTGTGATGAGTAGCTACTTGGTATCCTGCATGTGTGCAACGTCCAGGATTTCTGCTTTGGGAGGTGGCCAAAATTTCTGCACTGGTGCTTATGCCAATGGTCCCACTTTGGTACCCGGTAGTCCTGTGTGGGCAAGTAGTTGAGAGACCTACTCTGACGCTGAGGCCGGGAGCCCTGCCAAGATTACTGCATGGGAGCAGGAATATCGATCACAGAGAAGCAGTATTCTCACAATGTGAGTCCCAGATCACAGGGTGACACAGAATGCTGCCTCTCTCTAGCCAGCCATTTTGGATTCCCCGAATTTGAATATTTTCTATGTTAAAACTTATCATAGTGTATAATTCCTTAGTGTCTGGGATATACCTTTTTGAAAATGTCAGGTTTCATTTTAAGTTTACTTAAAATCACAAGGGATTTTAGTAGGAAAAAAACAACTTGAAAGAGAGAGATAGAATATCTAAAATAAAATAAATATATATGTATTGTTCATCAATATAATTTTTTTTCCATCCGGTTATGTTCTTTTAAACGATATTTGTATGTTTGGGGACATTGCTTAGTTTTGTTACACTGAGTGAGGGGTCATGATTGACTGAACAATGCTCTCTCTAATTCTGAATCTGAGTAATTGATAGTCTTTCATCATAAAATCTCTTTATTTGAGGAGAACATTCATTTATTATAGGAGGACTAGAGTTTCCCTTTTGTTTGCTAAATATTCAGTAAGTTAATACCCTCCTCCCTCGTTTCCAGTATTAACTTTCATTTGACCATTTTATTCTACAATAACAAGCTTTGGCCCTCTTCTGTCATCTTAGCTATTATCCGTCACTGTCATATTGTCACCATTAGAGGTTGATGCTACATCCTGCACAGTGATTGATTATATTTAATAATGAGAATGGAGACAACCTGAAAGCTGTTTATAATCCTTGCTAAGTAGAAAAATTTTACAAACAAGGAAGGGCCCTTATCTTTTTTCCACAATATTTAGTGTTCTTGCAATCTGTATGACATCTTTGACTTTGGTTAAGCTTTGCTTTATTATAATATGTTCTTCCATACCTAATTGGCATATGCCATTTCCTTAGGCCATAGCTTATAGACACACCTTATATGATTCACTTCCCCTTATTCAATTTCCCTGCCACCAACCATAGAAATCGGACTAAGAGGAACTTTTTCAGTTAAGATTTACTTGGATTCAAACTTATCCCATTGTTATGATTCTGTGGAGGTTTAAAGTGGAAGACTTCACACATATATATGAAATTTCATTCTTACCCAGCATGTATCACATTTGAAAGGAGATTCCACAACAATGACCTCTTTATGGATTAAAAAGCCCATTAGTCTAACAGCTGTAATTACTCACTTTTATAACTAAGTTGATTAGATAATGCTGTGAAGGGCACATTGCTTTCTTGAGCTAATTAACAGTAACATGATTTCTATCAGGGTACTATCCCCCTAAGATATATAAACAGGACACTATGTCTTTTACTTCACACTAATAATAAGCATTTATCATAACATTATTAGAATACATTGTATTATCATGTGAATAATGCTTTATTCTCTCTGTGATCATAATAAAAATGTATTTACATTATTAACTCTTTTACTATTATTAATATGCACATTTCTTAATTTTAGAGAAATATTTCTGAATATTTTGTATTCAGATTTAATCAAGTGAGGGTTTGGGGGAAAACATCGTCCAGACACATTGCTACCTCAGATTCACATTTGGTCTGTTATAGTCGTGCATTATGCCCTTAAGTAAGTTACTTCAATTCTATGAAATTAGATAAAATTACATGAAAAAAGTATGTGTATATAGCATGAGAAAAGCCACCCATGAAGATATCATAATTTACATGGAGGTTTTAGTGACTTACACATTTTCTTCTAAAATGTTAGAAAAGCATACTAAGGAGTGAAGATGACAGTGGTCTGTACGCTGTTGGAGGTTAGGAATTACATGGGTTGTGATCAGCTTTCAGGGCAGGACCCTTTTCTCACCATATTTATTTTTCCAGTTCTTATTATACTTCCTTCTCACAGTATGTTTCTTCCTTTCACTTTATGATTTTTCTTTCTGGATCAATTTATGAAGGATAAATTCCTGGGTAGCATTACTTTATAATAATTTATACCCTATGTATGTTTTCAATTATGTTTAGTAATACAAACCACATTTTAAAGTATCCACTAAAAGCTCATGCATAACTTCTCTAATTAGAAATAGTGGACAAGCCCGATGATTCAACCTTTCTAAAACAGTGGGAATTATAAAAGATGCATAAAAAAGAATTTTGATGTTGCTAATATGTATTTCTATTGTTCTAAAATTTGAATAAATTATTTTTGAAGAGTGTATTGTACTATTGGAAGTGTAATTTGGTACTACTGGAAGTGGAATTATTGGAAGTTAAAAAAACACACAAATCTATTAATATTAAAATCAGGGCATTAAATAAATATGATCAAATTGACTTATGAAGAAAAGTAACTTGAATTATTATTTGTGGTGTTAAGTGTTTTCTCAAGACTGAACTTGGTAACGCTCTTAGCAAGACCTACTTTTTCTCAAGTCTATATTTATCATAAAGATCATAGGTAGCTTAAAAAATCAAAATTATTTTGTCATTATTTCCTGAAATTACAAAAAATACTTATCCAGCTAATCTGTGTATGTGTCTAATATGTATAGAATATTCTCAAGTTATAAATAGTCATACCCTGGTCATATTTGAAGTAACTGCTTATAGTACTGGACCATAATGACTAATTCCAATAAATGTGGTACTTGGTGGGATGTAATGGAGTAAAGTGTTGTGGAACATGGAGGAGAAAGTCTCAAAACACAGTTCCACATATTATGCAATGTCTCAGCCAGGTCAAAACCACTTTTTTTTTTTAATACAAAGAACTGATTGATATCAAACTGATGTTCTCTTAAAGAGTGAACTTTGGCGCAAGGAAAAAAAAATAGTCTTCCATTTATTGAACAAAAAACATTTGCTCAATAAAAATCTTTCTCTTTAAAGCTTTTTTTTTTTTTTTTGCCAAAATAAAAAAAAAGTATCTTAAGGCATGCACATCTCTCTTTGTGTGTATGTGTCCACATGCACTGAATAATATGCAATATGCATAAAGCTGTCATTTCTCTTAAAGAATTTATATTAAGAGAATTATAAAACTTGAACAGTAAAAGGATGAACAATAACACAAAAGTATTGTTTTACTTTGAAAATATTTATATTATTTATTAGACATAAATCAATGTCTAATATATAAAATGAAACATGCAGTCATTTGTAAATTTTGTAAATACATATAATTGGATGTGTTTGGAAAAATGTAAGTATAATATTTACATATAAATTATTTAAATTATATTCTAGCATTCTTTCACTCAACAAGACATTTGATAATCATTAAACTACTATAGACCTGGGTGATACAGCATAACATGACCTTGGAAGTTACTTATCTTCAAAAATAATGAAATTAAGCAATATAAGAAAATTACGAATTTTAATATGTATTATATCAGAAAGCATCATATTTAAATAAAATCTGTAACTTACCACACATTTCTGGCAAATTAAACTAAAATAAAGTAAAGAGAGAAAAGTTTTTCTAAATTTGCCAAAGCATTCCAATGGGCTAATGGCAACCTTAGTCAGACTTGCATTTTTATTATATGAATTAATGAGGCTACAGCTATTACAATGAATCTTTCATAAATCTACTGTAGACTTCATGCCGCTTTGGCCATTGGATGTCTTACATTTCATACTTTGGATTGTCTTCCATGATGATTTTTATTCTGTGTCTACTGCCTGGAGTTGATGGAGTCAACAGTGACATTTTTTTTTCATTGTTATTTTTTATTTTTATTTATTTTTTTAGTCATACATGACAGTAGAATGCATTTTTTATTGATTATTTAAAACATCACATAGCTCATGATATATCATCTTTCATACATTTGACTCAAATTGGGTTTTGAACTCCCATTTTCACCCCAAATACAGATTGCAGAATCACATCTGTTACATATTCACATTTTTACATAATGGCATATTAGTGACTCTGAAATGGAAATAAGGAAAACCACTCCATTCACAATATCCTCAAAGAAAATAAGATACTTGGGAATCAACCTAACAAACGAGGTGAAAGATTTATACAATGAAAACTACAGAACCCTAAAGAGAGAGAAAGAAGAAGATCTCAGAAGATGGAAAAATGTACCCTGTTCATGGATAGGCAGAACTAACATCATCAAAATGGCGATATTACCCAAAGTTCTCTACAGGTTTAATGCGATGCCAATCAAAATCCCAACGGCATTTCTTGTAGAAATAGACAAAGCAATCATGAAATTCATATGGAAAAACAAAAGACCCAGAATAGCAAAAGCAATTCTAAGCAGGAAGTGTGAATCTGGAGGTATAGCGATACCAGAGGTCAAACTGTACTACAAAGCAATAGTAACAAAAACAGCATGGTACTGGTACCAAAACAGGCAGGTGGACCAATGGTACAGAATAGAGGACACAGAGACTAATCCACAAAGTTACAACTATCTTATATTTGATAAAGGGGCTAAAAGCATGCAATGGAGGAAGGATAGCATCTTCAACAAATGGTGTTGGGAAAACTGGAAATCCATATGCAACAAAATGAAATTGAATCCCTTTCTCTCGCCATCCACAAAAATTAACTCCAAATGGATCAGGGAGCTAGATATCAAATCAGAGACACTGCGTCTGATAGAAGAAAAAGTTGGCTACGATCTACATATTGTGGGGTCGGGCTCCAAATTCTTAATAGGACACCCATAGCCCAAGAGTTAATAACAAGAATAAACAAATGGGACTTACTTAAACTAAAAGGTTTTTTCTCAGCAAGAGAAACAATTAAAGAGGTAAATAGAGAGCCTACATCCTGGGAACAAATTTTTACCCCCCACACCTCAGATAGAGCCCTAATATCCAGAATATACAAAGAACTCAAAAAAATTAAACAATAAGATAACAAATAACCCAATCAACAAATGGGCCAAGGACCTGAACAGACACTTCTCAGAGGAGGACATACAATCAATCAACAGGAACATGAAAAAATGCTCACCATCTCTAGCAATCAGAGAAATGCAAATCAAAACAACCCTGATACCACCTCACTCCAGTAAGATTGGCAGCCATTATGAAGTCAAACAACAATAAGTGTTGGCGAGGATGTGGGGAAAAGGGTACACTTGTACACTGCTGGTGGGGCTGCAAAATGGTGAGGCCAATTTGGAAAGCAGTATGGAGATTCCTGGGAAAGCTGGGAATGGATCCACCATTTGACCCAGCTATCGCCCTTCTCGGACTATTCCCTGAGGACCTTAAAAGAGCGCACTATAGGGATACCGCTGCATCAATGATCATAGCGGCACAATTCACAATAGCTAGACTGTGGAACCAAGCTAGATGCCCCTCAATAGATGAATGGATAAAAAAAATGTGGCATCTATACACAATGGAGTATTATGCAGCACTAAGAAATGATAAAATCATAGAATTTGCAGGGAAATGGATGGCATTAGAGCAGATTATGCTAAGTGAAGCTAGCCAAGCCCTAAAAAACAATTGCCAAATGTCTGCTTTGATATAAAGAGAGCAACTAAGAACAGAACAGGAAGGAAGAGCATGAGGAAAAGACTACAGTAAACAAAGACGAATGGGGGGAGAGAAAGGGAGAGAGAAGGGAAAGCATATGGAAATGGTAGGAGACCTTCAATGATACATAAAATTATAAGAGGTTATGAGGGGCAAAAGGGAGGGGAAAAAAGGGAGAGAATTGAACAACAGCAGAGGAGGAAAGGTAGCAGAATACAACAGTGACATTTATACTGGGCACCCTGTCCAGAGGAACATCCAATGGCCTCGTTATACAGTTCTACTCTTTGGATCATTCTTCAGCTCTTTACTCCATATGTGAAGTCAAAAACATGCTTCAAGGAGTTCTAGAGACCACTTGTATGGGTTCTTGTAAGCTGGGTGGCCATGAACCAGTTCCAGAATGGTCTGAAAAGCAGACCACTCCAATGGTTGTTGTGTATTTTTTCACCAGGATTGAAAGAACTTAGACTACCAAATAGGTGTTATTATGCTGATTTGAAGTGACTTACAGTTTACATTAAAGGGGGCCATGAAAAATTAGTTGGCAAGATCCTGCACAGTCTAGGGGCAGTTCTGTATGGATTAATTAGTTTTCCACTATGCTTGAACAAAAGATATAATAATATTCACTCTTGCTAACTTCTAAATGGGTTCCACTATTAGGTCTCCTCCTGTTCTGTTCTTTCTCTTTATTGCGGTATTAGTTCTCTTAAAAGCCTTTATTACAGTTTGTATTTGAGTTCCCAAAAGAGGGAGAAAATACATCTATGCACATTTTAAATGAGAAATTATCACTTTACCCTAAAAAGTTGTATAATTTTTGCTAAGAAATTTTTTGAGAAAATTTCTGTAATTTTCAACAAGAAGGATTATTTGAGTGTGCATAATAGTCTGGTTTACAAATCTAAGAAATGCACAATTTTGTTGTGGCATTTTACTAACCTTAGCTGTGCTCTCAGAGAAGATTTTAACTCATTAGCATGAGGCACAGATTCCAACATCTAGGCAATGGTCAGGAGTCAGAACCTGAAATATCTGAGGTTGTATATGGAAAAGAAGAAACAAAGATGCTGTGGAAATATATGCAACGTCTCATGTCATGCCTCTACTCCACAGAGTGAAAGTGTGTAAAAACATTACTGGATGGTGAGCAAGAAGTCAGAGGTTTCTGGAGAGGAGTTAGAAGCAAGAAAAGATCAGAGAAACAAATGTCATTTCTATGGGTGTGTACAGTATGTCTCCCAGCTAGATGGAGGATAGATGATGCTTTTCATGGATATTTTTAGGTGATTTCTGGGGCAGGGGACAGTTTGGGAGATCTACCATATTAAATACCCCAGATTATCATTTTCTTCTGAAAAGAAATGTGTGAGCATGTGTGTATGAATATATAAAAAGGTTACTTTACAAATCATTTCATTTCTTTGGTGACTTGATTTTTCTGTAATATGACTTGAGGAGGAATTGTGAATTACTAGAACAGGGACTAGAAGTTACCTGAAACTTGGAAAAAATGACCACAACATGTAAGAATTTATTATTAAAGAGAAGCAACACAATAATTTAGGAAAACAAAATTATTAGGTCAAGATGGACTGTTTCAAGGCCAGCGATTTTTTGAATAGGGGAATATTGAAGCATGACAATAAAATATAGGCAATGCAATTACAAATGGTACTAAGGGTTGATATTCATTAATTAAATCCATTCATTAAATTTTTGGGAGGCTGCATCGTACCAAATACTGTGTTAAGATTGATAACACAACTGTGATCAAGACACAGCAATGAGGTCCTTTCTGGAAAACCTTTATAGTACTACTAATAGCTTTATAGTAGTACTAATAGCTGGGCCTCTGTAACTTTTTATGACCAAATATGCAAGTGATACACTTGAATTCCATATGGTAATGTGTGTCCTAGATTTCTATCCTCACTGTTCAGATACCACAGCATTAATGAGATGAGGAAATGTGACAAAATTTAAGCACACACTGTGGAGTGCATGATCTTGGTTCATTGCTAATTCCATATTTGAACATTCATTTACTGAATAAAATTTATTTGTAAATACAAAATCAATACACACAACACATTCAAGGTCATTTACTGACACATTAATTTGCAGAGTGTTGAAAAACTCGAATCACCACAGACCCAGATTCTCAGCTGACAGCAAACACAGAGATGCTCTATCCTCTGAATTCAGATTTTATACTGTGAACCACATGATAGGACTCCAAGCACTGACCGAAATGCTCTCTATGTTTAGTCCTCCTAATCACAAGAAGACTGTGATGTACCTTATAGAGAAAGTAAGATGGGTTAGGCAAGCTTTCTCCAAACATGAATTTCAATGCTAAAGAATCAAGAATATATATTAAACAAGTTATCTTTACACAGAAGCACATATATAATAAATTTATGCATTGGTCACTTGGTGAATGGGCTGGCAGGAATCTATCCCTGTATTTTCCCTAAGAGCAATGATTAGATATTTGCCAATTAGTGTTCCTTGTGCCTTTATACAACACAACTATGGCAAATAAGTATTTCTGCTACATTAAATTTTCTTACAAAGACCATGTAACTTATAAGCAAGAATAATTGCATTTAATGTTAATCCATAGCCCTGTTTTCTAAAATGTTGTTGAAATTATTAACCATCGCTCACACTGGCAAATTCTCTGCCCTTTAGCTAGGGCAGGATTGCATGATTTTATTTGAATCCCTGTCTTCTTCTCTTGTGCGATATATTGACACTTTTTTTTTTTAAATTACTCTCTGATTTACTTTCTTCATTGCCATATCCCATCCTGCTGTGATTTCTTTCTGATATTGGAAGTAATTTACTTACTGCAGAGACTTCAGAATTTCTCTTTAGAAAACAGCTCTTTGTTCATTTATTAAAGGAGTGACTTTCTGCCTGAAGTGCATAGATTTTATCAACTGTATTTCTATTATTCTCACCATTTCTCTTGTTAATTGCCCTGGCAAAAATCTGTGTAAATACTAAATGTCAGAAAAAAAAATTTCATTATTTGAAAACTCACTTAACAGTGTTTTGCAAAAACATCTATAAATGCCCACTTTCACTTTAATGGAAAGAATTTTATGGATCATTTTAATTTTGGTCAGGAACAAAAAAAGAAAAGATCTTTCAGGTTACTGTCTGGATGACCCTGGGTCAATATAACTTTAAAACCCTTTATTCTAAGATCATCTCTTATCTCTTCCTATGAAACAGCCTACAGAGACATAGAAAGCCATGGCACGAATCTGGAAGAACAGCAGGGGTAGCATAAAATCCAGAATAAATGATGGGTCATGTGAATAAAGAGATGGACCATTTTGTTTATTTGAAGTATCGTGACATCTGAGAAAACTGAAGAACATCATCTGCCTACTAAAGGAAAGAAAGTGGTTTAACAATAATTTGTTCAAAAGTAAAAAAAAAAAAAAGAATGAAAGCAACAAATTTGAATTCCATTTGTATGGTGACATTTCAGACCCAGACAAATTGTTGCCTCATAAGAGAATATTTGATATGATCATGTAGCTGCATTCCAAGACAAAAGGTCTGGGTTTTATTTACACAGAAAGAAAAATATTGATTTTAGAATACACAGTGCAGAAAGCATGTAATGAATTCTAATAAAAATTTGAAAATCAAGTAGCATCTAAGATCTTAAATATGGAAGTAGAAATTTATTATAAAAGAATCAACATTTATTCACATATGACATATGACCAAACTTTTAAAGCCTTCTTGGTAAGTTGTTAGACTAGTAGATTCTGTGAGCTTAGTTTATTTGCACTCTAACATAGACTTTTAAATATATTACATGTTGAGAGTCATGAGATCATCAATGTGGATTCTGAGATTTTAAAGTTTGGAGAACAAACAGGTAGATGAACTGGGTTGACTGAGTCGTGCATACACACTAATATATCTGATGGTCAGAGCATGAGTGGGCAAATGGTGACTGTACAGCAAATCCAGCATGGACCTGCTTTTATATAACCCATGCAATAAGAACGAGTTTTACTTTAGAGTTGTAGGAAAAATGTAAAGAATATAAGACATAATTACTAAAAAAAAAAAAAACTGAATTATTTACGATCTGCATGCCTCCTTTTAGATAGGTTTGCCAACTCTGGCACCAAAGGAAAATTTATGCTTATGAGTCCTCAGGACTCTGCCCCTGAGCCAAGACTGTTCTGTGTTGGAGCAACAATATGAAGCAGTCTGCAGAGGCTTGCTCATTCAACAGTGGATGGCAAAACCTGGGAGGCCTCACTTAAAATGAGAGGAGCTCTCAATTTCAATCCATACAAGCACACATACACACACACACACACACACACACTCACACACCAGCTAGAGCAGCAACATCAACAACCCCAACATGGAATTAGCGTCTATTTACACATAATGTGATACAGTAGTTTTGCACATGGGTGGGTTAATGTGAAATATTTTGTTACTTGATATTGGCTTTGACAATGATTTTTTTGTGTTTGATACATTAAAAAGATTATAAACTATAAACAAGTGATACTTTATCAGAATAAAAAACTTTGAACAGAAAAGGGATATGATCAAGAAGAGGAAAAAGGCAGCCTACATATTAGGTGAAAACATTACACACTGTATATATGATAGGGGGAATTGTATCCAAAATAAATGAGGAATTCACAAACCCAGTGGCAAATAAAAAACAAATAACCTGATTTAAAAATAGATAAAGGACCTGAAATGGAGATGTATAAATAACCAACAGGGACATGGAAAAGTGCTAAAAATCACAGTCATCAATTAAATGCAAATCAAAACCAAATTTAGATATTACCTCAAGTCCATTAGAATGGCTTTTATCAAAAAGACAAGCAATAACAAACGTTAGCAACCGTCTAGAACAAAGGGAAACCTTGTGCAGTGTTGGTGGAAATATGAATTGATGCATCCATTGGAAAAGTGTATGGAGGGGCCTCAGAAAATTAAAAATCAAACTACCATGTTACCCAATAATATCTTTGCAGGGAATACACCCAAAGGAAATGAAAGAAGCATCTCATAGCAATATTATCCCACCCCCCATACACATACATATCAACATTGCTCACAAGACATAAAAACAATCTAAGTGGCCTCAACAGATTAATAGATAAAGAGAACAATGTACCATGGACATGTGTATGTATATATGCATATATTTTGTGTGTGTGTGTGTGTTTATATATATGCACACACATATGTATATTACTTAGTCTTACAAAAGACAGGATACTACCAATTGAATAAACTTGGAGGATATTGTTATGTGAAATAAGTTGGTAACAGCAAGAAAATTAATGCATGACCTATATGTGAAATCTAAAAAACAAAATAAAAAAAGTTTAGTAGAATGGTGGTTACCAGAGATAGAGAAGAAGAGCAAAACCAAGAGATGCAGATCAAAGGTTACAAACTTACATTCATGGAGGGTGAATAATTCTGGAGATATAATGTGCAGAAGGAATAAAATTAATAATATAATATATTAAACATTTGCTAAGAGCAGATATTATGTGCTCTTATTATACATAACTATGGATAGTGAGGGATATGTTAATTTGCTTATCTATAATCATCATGTTATTATGTGCATGAATATCAAAATATTGTGTTGTATAACATATATATGTGTGTGTAGATATATATGTATATATATATATGTGTGTATGTGTTGTGTGTTGTGTGTGTGTGTGTGTGTGTGTGTGTATATATATATATATATATATATATATATATATATATATATATATTAGTTGTAGTTGGATACAATACCTTTATTTTATTTATTTATTTTTATGTGGTGCTGATGCTTGAACCCAGTGCCTTGCACATACTAGGTAAGCTTTCTACCTTTGAGCCACAACCCCAGCCTCTATGTTGTATATATTAATGTACCCACCTAAGTGTGACAGAATTTTTAAATATTTCCTTTTGTTTCTATAAATTAAATTCTATAAATTAATAAATTTCTTTTTTAATGCCCTCTACTTTAGTTCCCACGTGTTCTCACCTACTGAGCAATCCTTATTTCCCCTAAGCATTATTATTTCTTCTTATCTAGATATTACACTTAGTTACAAGCACAATGCAATATTTTCAGTGTTAAAAAACTCTTTCTTTACCCTACATCTGCTTCCATAAAAACCTCCTTTTCTGTATTTACCTCTAAAGTGATAGTATGTGCAAGATATTCCCACGCACTTAGAATGCAATCCTGCTCTTCCCATTCTTTCTAGCCAGGGTTAGAAAGACACCCACACCTACCATTTCACCCCCCAGACACCCACACCCACCATTTCACCCAAGAGCACTCCTGTTAAGGTCTCAGTTACCTTTTTGTGGCCAAATCTAAGTATCAAATCTGAACCTACCCTACTGCTTCTTCACCTATCCATGCTTGACACAGGTGGTTCTTAGCCTTTGTTGTCTTCTCCAGAGGACCATGTAATTACAACACATCTTCCTCCTGCCTGGGAAGGCTTTAGGCTTTGTTGTTAAGTCCTTCTCATGATGCTGACCTCTATGTACTGTCTACTCCAGGTATGGGCAGCAGACTTCTCCATCCATAGCCATTCCTCAGGTCTGGACTTTTGCTTTTGATGACATCTGTACTCTAATGGGCTCCAAGTATTTACATCCTGAATTTCAGTTGCATCTTTCATTCAGATATATCTGTACTTGAATATTGAAGAGGTGCATGTCATTTTGCACACCTAAAAACACACTTCTGACCCTTTTCCTTAACCCCTCTCACTCACATCCTTCCTCACAGCCTGAGTATCCTTCATGACTCGCATCTTTGTCTCTCCACCCTTGTCCAATCTGTCGACTACTAACTTCAGTTTAGTCATTTTCAGGCATCCCTAATCTGACCACTTCCTTTCATGGTTTCTGATTCTTCTGGTGTCTGGGCACCATGCTCTCTCTCTCTCTCAGGGTCCTGCCATAATCTGCCTGTTTATCTCGTCTCACTCTCTCCACAGGCAGATCATGGCCAAGCTCTGCTCAGAACAGTCTAGTGACTTTCAGTCCCTCTGACCATATTTTTTTTTCTCCCTGAGCCACATTCTCTGTGCTCTTATTGCTCATATTTCTGTTCAGCTGGTTTTATTTCTGTTTTCCAAGCATACTTATGCAGGTCTGCTTCCCCCTCAGTGTTTGTGCCTGCCTGCTTACCTTCCTGGAACTTTCTTCCCACAGATATTCTCATGGTCAGCTTCCTCCTTCCTTGTCTTTGCTCAGACATACTACTTTGAACATCAACTCCCCCTCACCTTCTCTTTCCCTCTTTTCTCTCCATACTAATTTTAATTATCTTCCATGATCAATGATTTACTGATGAATTGGTTCTTTGTTCTTCCCTGCTCAGTGATAAACTTCATGAGTGCAGGCGTATTGTCTATTTTGATCACAGAGTGGCTAACATACATTAAGTTCTTAACAAATCATTTTCACCTCCAAGACACTTTCTATCTCAGGCCTTTGCCAGTTTAAAAATCTATTAAATGTGCTGTTATGCAATATGAGATAAGAATTTAAATATAAATGTAGATAATAAGTAACAAAAATCTTCTCTAGTGAATTCTCTGTCAGAGGAATTAAGATGTTACATATTCTTTAAGTAATATAAGCAGTAGTGCTACAAAGAGCAACATTTTGTAAGGAGAACCAAAGCTAGGGATACCAAATATTTTTAGTTATTTAAAAGGATTTTTAAACTAATGCATAACACACGAAATCTGCATATATTTATAGGATATCTCATGATGTTTTGAAGCATGTGCACATTGCATAATGTCTAAATTGGGTTAAACTTATATAAGTCATCAACATTCATTCTTTACAATGAAAATATAAAATACTTTCTTCTACTTTAGGAAATATGCAGAAATCACTGTTATAAGGCACACCAGAACTTTTGTTCCTTCTGAATATATCTCACTATCCATGATTAACCTATTCCCAGGTCCCCCTTGGACATTTTTTTCTTTGTTAACCTTTAATGTTGTTGGTAGAAGATAAATTGATTTGATAAAGAGTTTTATGATATTTTGAGTTACTTCCCAGCTCTGTTGTAATCATACTTTAAATATAAAAATTGATTTCAAGTATACTTAAAGATAAATGTTATTTATATCATCAGGATAATTTGCAATTCACTTTAGAATATACTTTTCTGTAATTGTAGTTTAATTAAATATCAGAAAAAACATTAATTTATTTTAAATAGTTATTTAATCAGGAATAATTTATTAAGAAACTTATTAATTATACATGTAAGTGTAAAAATCACAAATCAAGGATTTTTTCCCAACTCAACACACTTATATGACTGAAATTCTGATGAAGACATAGAACATTATTTTCATCTCAGAAGCTTCCGTTGTGTTGTTCTAAGTCCCTATTCTCCCCAAATTAAACTTTACATTAACTTCTCACTCCATGGATTTGCCTAGGAAGTTTCATATTTTATATGCCTGAAATTGAATGCCTGTTTATTTTTCTTTTGCATATTATCTTCAGGAGACATGTGTATGTTTTTTCCTTACAGAACATGAAAATGAAAACTGTATCTCACCATAGACTATTATAAGTTATCTCTTCTTTGGGGCAATATTTTGGTAAGATTCAATATTTTATAAATATGATAATGCTACAATGCACATATTATTGTGGGTGGGTATATATTTCAGTTCTATCAAGTATATAAAAGATCACACCAAGTTATGTATACAATTAACTTTAGCAGATATTACCAAATGGTAATTTTCAAAGTATTCTTACTTTTGCATTTACTATCTGCATCCTCTCTAGTGTAGTACAGAGGTGCCGCATACAGTCTTCTGTCCATATCAGAGCATGTGTGCAATCATCATACTAGAAGATTAGAATGGACACAAAAAATCCCAGCTTCACAGTTATTGTGTTTATTGAGTCTCTTAATGGCATCAAGAGGTAACATGAGTGTCTGACTTACAAAGTTTTGGTTTGTGTAAATACACACTATGGTGTTTGCACAATGAAAAACTTGCCTTATGGCATATTTTACCAGAACAGCCCCTGTCATTAAGCAGTGCATGACTCTGTCTGAGTGTTCTGCTTTTACCTCACACCTGTTTTTCAGGCCTTCTTGTGAGTATGTGTTGTGATAAAGCTAATTTGCATTGTTTAAAAGACTAAAAAATCACTTTTTTATATGTGGATTTGCTATATGGGATTTTTCTTTTTCTTTTGTTCATTTTCTTATTTAAAAAAAATTGAACTACTATATATGTAAATTATCTCACTCTATATTTAGACGGTTTCTTTTTTAAGAGTGTATTTTGTGGGAAAGAAACTTTGATTTTAGTGGCATAGTGAATTATTTTTTGGGGGGATGAACAAATTTTGTCTTCTGATTAAGAGATATTTGCCTCACGAACTGCATGAAATCATTTTCTTAAATTGTCTTATAAATTATTCCATTGCTTTTTACATTTACATTGAACGGTTCACCTGAAATTAACATTTGTAACTATCCAATTGAGCTAGCATAATTTCGTTAATATGCTATCTTTCCCTTTTCACTCTATTCTCAACTGTAATGTAAATTTAGTGACTATAAATGGGTGGTTCTATTTCTTGACTATTAAATACAATGGCTTGGTTTTCTATGATTATAGCAATTCTCTCTTAAATACATGAAATATATATATATATAATATATATATATATATATATATATATATGAGAGAAGAGAGAGAATTTTTTAATATTTATTTTTCAGTTTTCAGTGGATACATCATCTTTATTTTATTTGATGCTGAGGATCGAATCCAGCGCCCCGCGCGTGCCAGTTGAGCCCGTTACCACCTGAGCCACATCCCCCGCCCCAAACTTTATATATATATATATATATATATATATATATATATTTTTTTTTTTTTACCATACGATTTATTTTTATTTTTTTTTAGTCATACATGACAGCAGAATGTATTTTGTCATATAATACATACATGGAATGTACATACACAGACAAACTTTATATTTTAATCTTAGTTTGTGATAAAGTGAATTTTGTTAATTTCTACAAAGCTTAGAATATTGCTGTGCTTTTTAAATGAGTGTATTTTCTTATTATTTTATAACTACAATATTTTATAGATTTAAATCTAAGCATGTCTATGTACAATATAACCCAATGTGTTTTGCCATGAAGAAATAGGTGATTGCTAACTCGTTATTGCCAGTTAAATGACTAAATCCTCAATTCCATACTAATAACACTGATCAATGTAATTTATAAAACTCTGTCTATAAATCTTATCAAAATGTTGTAGCAAATGTTGTGCTTCTAGGTGAGGTTTAGAATTAGGAGCCAAATAAAAAAAAATAAGCCAATTTTTATCATTTCCAGATTTTTAAAAGAGTATCTGGGTGTTCTATATCAAAGGATTGGGAAAGATGACAGAGGCAAAGGGATTCTGTACAAAAGACACAGAGAGTGTAAAAAAAAAGGAGAAGAATAAATTATGAGACCATTTGGTGCTAATATAATCCCTAAAAAGATGGGATGGAAATGTTAACTACCATGATTTCACCATTGCCTATTATTTACATGCCTCAGAATGTCACACGGTATTCCCTAAATATGTTTAATTAAAATAATAATACTAAAATTAATAAAAAGAAATCTAAAAATAAAAATACAAAAAAGAACTCCTTAAATAGAAAAAAAATAAAACATGGTGTTTATGCAAAAGCAAAAAAAAAAATGAAATTTTTTTGGAAGCTGAGTGATCCAGATGAAGAATTCAGTATAATAAAAGTGACTATAATAATCACTTTCACTAGGTATATAATAGCTGCATAATATCAAAACCTCATGTTGTATACATTAAATATACATATAGTAAAATGCAAACAAAAATAAGAATAAAGCTTAAAAGATATTTTTGAAAAGACAAAGTATCTGAAACTTTAAAATTTTGGGGAAAGGAGAAATGGAAACTTGCTTGTGTCATATGGAAGCTTACTTATGTGAAATGGACCATGTAAAGCAGGCTCTGGGGAAACTGTTCCCATGCTTCAATGGTAGATTTAAGAAAATCTTCTCACTTTGTCAAGATTTTAGGAAAAATAAAATGAAACAACAGAAAAACAAACGGAAAAATAGTTCACTTATCTTTCTGATCTCTCATAGAAAGAACAAGCATAAACAGCTTGTCACCCAGAAGGTAAGCCCCTTGTGCACCACGTTCTGATACTAGGAGTTGGATCTTTTCATGGAACACAGCTCCAGGGCAGCTCAGGTAGAGCCTGCCTCTGGATTGTGATCTCTAGGGAAACCTCCAAATTGGAATAACCTTGAATTATTTGACAGAGAAAAGTGATGGGGTGACAAGTTTTGAAATTTAAAAAGGGTTGGCAAGGATGAACATTTTTTTTCCTCATAGTCAGATATATTATTGTAGAAATTATTTTTAAAACCATGACCTGTGACCCTATTGAAGTCATACTCTTTAACCAAGTCAACATGTCGATTTGATACATATTCTCTCCTTATTTTGTTTTTACTTCATCTGAAGAATAAACTGTGGAATGTTCTAGAATGGAGCTGTGTTTCAAAAGAGACTTAGCAATGCACTGTAGCCTCAAAAAAAAAATTGATGTGGGTGGAAATCAATGATTCACAAACTGTTAAACAGATTACAATAAAAGCACATGCTAAAACAAACTCTCTGCCACCTGTGAAGATATTTACTAATCATGTTTCTTAGCTAGCACAGAGCATTGCAAACAGTCTGTTCTGTCACATTGAGTAAATTTTAGCTCACTGTTCATCTAGGGTCTTCGCCCACATCTTAAAAGATTTCCAAAGGCAGATCTTCAGCCTCTTGGTGACATGCTAGGTTTTATGACTTCTGGAATTGGCATCTCAGAACCACCTTCACCAGTGGCAGGACACATGACATTTTAAGAATCAAGCCCAGTGTCATCCTCAAGGGCTGATCCTGGCTCATTGGACTTTTATATTGTGATTATCCATGTGTGGAAGATGTGTCAAAATATTTTTGCCATTCTGTGGATACAGAATACATTTAAATTTATCAAAGAAATTTATCTGCAGTATTTATCACACTGGTTGATGGAACATTATTTTCACCAACAGAAATCTATTTTTGAAATTTTCTAAATTCTATCCTATAAGCCTGGATTATTGTTAAAATTCACAAAGAAAACCCTTAGAGAAGCCAGTTCTAACTTGCAGACTTTATTAATGATGAATGGTCCCATAAAAATTGTGCATTCTTTATTAGCATGCTATCAGAGAAGGGTTATATTTTAACCAAAATAACACTCACAAGTACCACACTTTATTTAATAAAGTATGTTAAGGGTAGTTGTAAATATTGTAAAAACTTGTTAGTGTAAAACAATCATGGTAACATCAATATACATATTGCTTAATAGGAAAGGACAAGAAATGTGAAGATTAATGGATTGAGTAAGATGTTCAAAACTGCAATTAATTATCAAATTGAAGCTTTATTTTGCATCTTAAAGATTTATTTATAGCTAAAAGAGCATCATTAAACTCCGGGAACTTCTTTAGACAGTAGATTCATCCTGGGGTAATGGAAGAACACTCTCTTTTTAAATTATTTTATGACAAAAATAGGAGACAGATAGAAAGTTCTGTTCTAGTTATATTTCATGTTGACTCAACCCCTAAAATTAAGGAAGAATTAGATCCAAAATTTCTTTTTTTTTCTGAGTATTCTCTTTCCCATCAATGGCCCCTTGCAACTACCACTATCTGCATTGTCTTTAAAATTTTCTCAATGTAAAAATAAAGCCAACAGGCAATATTCAATTTTTAGAAGCCATAGACTCATTCCTCTCCAATCAGCACCCTGAGGGTTCCATCTGCAGTGTTTGAAATCCAGGGACTGCATTTTCCAATTCTGTTTATACAGCAACTTCCACCAACAAAGAGATGCTCATTGGCCGTGTCTTAGGTCAGGATTAAATGTAAAAAAAAAAAAAAAAACTTACTCTTTATTCTGTCAGGTAAGATCACTAATGGTTCTTATTGTATGAAAGAAATAATGTGTTCCATGAGCAATTACAGGGACTTTTTCAACCTTGCTATACAATTTAGCATGATGTATGTATAAAAGGTATTACCCAAAAGCTCACAATATTTAGAGGTGAAATAATTCAATTGAGAATTATAACTAATCAGTGTACTAACCCACTTGATGGATTAATAATTTTAAAGGGAGTAACCCATTTGATGGGTTAATAATTTTAAGTCTCTTGGGACTTGCCCTTGGAGATTATATCTTGTCCCGGGCTCTTCCTTCTCTCTCTCTCTGCTTCTTGGCTATAGTGAGCTGAACAGTTTTTCTTCACCATGCGTCTTTCCATCATGTTCCACTTCACCTTGGTCAAGAGTGATGGAGTTGCCTCAACAGGACTGAAGCTCTGAAATTGTGGTCTCAAAATAAATTTTTCCTGTAAATTGTTTTGTTCAGGTATTTTGGACACAGCAATGAATGAAAGCTGACTAAAATAAAAGATTGGTACCAAGAAATACTGTTGCTCCTCTGGCTAACCTGATCATGATGTTCAGAACCTTTGGAAATGTAAGCTGGAAGAGTTTGGGAAGAGTTGGAGCTGTAGTTTGGAGAACTCATAAAAAGCTGTAAGCGGATCTTAATGGGTGTTTCTAGTGGGATCTCAGAAGACCAGAATGCCAATAGGAAAATGTAAATAGTAAAGACTGTGCTCATGAGAATTCAGAGAGGATTGAAGATACTATTGGAAAATGGAGTAAAGGCTATTAACATTATGTTTTGGCAAATAATTTGTTTACATTTTTTTTCCATGATCTGAGACTTTCTGTGAATATGAATTTAAAAGTGATAGACTGACTAATCTGGCAGAGGTCCTTTCAAGAAAACATCACATTTAGGTGATGGCATGGATATTGCTGGCATCTTTTACCCTGGTTTATTAGGATAATTAGGATTTTTAAAACATACTTTGTATAGAGAAAATAGTAAATATGTCCTGAGGGCATCTTGGGAACATATACATATTAAGCTCAAAAGTATAAAAAATAATTTTAAAAGACCTTGGGAGCACCAATGTCCCTAGATAGCTGTGTCCTCTGGATTCATTTCATCGTGTTCTAGCACTCACAGACAGAGGTTGCTGCAGCTGTGGTCCAAGACATCCTGGCTACTCAACCTGGCAGCAAAAGTTAGTCTCATTCATGTGGTGGCTGATTGTGCAAGAATACAGGATTCAGGAGTTATGGGGTCATGGAAGTCTCCACTGATATTTCAAACAAAAGCCTATCAGTCTAGGGAAAGTTTAGCATGGTCAGAATCCCTGTGGACTTCCTCTGAGAAGGTGATACGTGAAACTGTGTGATGGAAGCCAAAACTGCAGTAAGACCCCCAAGATTCAGAGATGTCATAATCTAAAATATCTACCAAGGCAGAGCCAGCGTAAAAAAGAAGCCATGAGTATTGCAATAAGCAAGGGCATAGGGGCTCGACAATTCCCCCCATTTCAAGCTCACATCTTGTTGCCATGTGTCCCAGATACTGCATGTGGAGCTACAGACCATTTTTTCCCCTCCCCCAGTCAAGCTTAGGTCTAGCTCTGATTTCATTCCTTCTTTCTTTGCCCTTATTTCTACACCTTAGAATGGGGATTGTTACATGGTGTCATTGCACATTGGATATATGTAACTTATATCTGATTTTTGTAAGGATTCACAGCCAAGAGCTTGCTTTGAGTGTCAGAAAAGACTTTGGTCTTGGGCTTTGGGGCAGAACTGGAGCAGATAACACTCTCAGAACTCTTGGAGATAGACTGAGTGCATTTTGCATTGTGAGATGGATATGAAATTTGGTACGCTGCAGGTGGAATGTTGCTGTTTGGATATGATGTGTTCTAAGTTTCATGAGACAATGTTTGGGGGTGAAATTATATCATGAGAGGTGAAACATAGTCAGTGGATTGATCCAATTGATGAATCAGTAATTTGAAAAGACTATTCCACTAGATGTTATCTGTAGGCACAGATGGCTGTGAATTATGTAAAGGATATGGGTATGGCTGGAAGAAGTGGGTCATTGGGGGTATACCCTTAGGGATTATATCTTATTCCCCTGGCTTCTGTTTCTTTATTTCAGCTTCCTGTGTTATTTACCTCTGCCAGGCCCTTCTGCCATGATGCTCTGCCTTACCTCAGGTCCAGAGCAATGAACGCAGACAACCATACACTATATCTCTATAACAGTGACCTCAAAATGTACTTGTTCTCCTTTAAGTTTTTCTGGTCAGGTGTTTTGGTCAGAGTGATGAATGCTAAGTCATTTATAATCTAATTACTTTTGTGATTCAGAATGAAAATTCTCACTGAAAAAATAACAAGAAATTCAATAATTACAATAAAAAACAAAGAGAAATAAGAAAAAAAGAAAACTTTAAATATGAAAATATCTGAACAAATTATATAAAGTTTGTTCTTAGGAGTCTATGATCTTTAATTAATTAAATGCAGATGATACATGTCATAGCTGTAGAAATTTTGATTTTTTATACTCAGTGAAAAATTACAGTAATTTTTATGATATGTAAAATAACATATTTAAATGTTGCTAGGAGTCAGAAATCATATTAACTAGATTATCTTCATGTGACCTTTTATTCCTATATTATCTGACTCCATGCTCTTCAATCGATCAAATTCAAAATAACTTAAAGTATGAGTATTCTCACTTTAGATATCAGGATCATGACCCTTGATGAACGCTTTTAATATACTCTGTTACATCATGTTCCAAAATGTATCCTTTACATTATTCAAAATATTGATATAAATTCACTTTTAACTGAGAGCATACAAAATTATACACTTAAGAATTATGTTAATGTGATTCATATCTTTATTGTAGTTCAAATCCAATAGCTGGATTTGCATTGAATTTATAAGTTAATGACATCAATTTACAGGAAATAACATCTCAGCATGCCAATTTCTACAGGAAAAATTTATTTTTCCTTTAAGAGAAATAGCTCTTATAGTTTGTCCTCCAGAAAAAGTGGGACCTGCTGTGTTGACCTTTTCCTGATATTATGTAACTTTGTGGAAAATCCATAGGTAACTCAGGAACTTATTCACAATATAGAGGGCCAAATATATGCCAAGTACTCTTATAAGTTTAATATCAATAATATACAATATTTATAATGTACTTATAAACTTTCGAACACTTTGATATCTATTAACGGTTGCATCAGTATAATCATATAGAAAATTACTCATCATTCCTGGCTAACTTTAATTTTTAATTTTCAAAGAGGGTATAAAAAGTAATGTTTTTCTGCAACATCCATGTAAGGGAGATAGAAATTTTAGAATATGTTCATTTAATTTGCTTTATGTACAATGTTTCAGATAAAATGGAGTAGTGAATATGGAACTCTGCAAAAAATTTTATTTTAGGCAAGCATCCATTTCTTTCCCTATCAAGACAAATTTGAGTTTTTAAATATTTTTTCCCATAAGCACAATACAATTTTGGGAATTATATAAGCAAAGTTATTTTTTTGAAGAATAAAATCCAACATTCTAGAATTTTAGTGATACAACTTTGTCCCAGCTAAGAATTTAATAACAAACTTATTTTTCAACAAATATATGGAACTTTCTGGTTAAAGCTGAATTGATTACTCTAATTATCCTATTGATTCCTAGGAAAGAAAGTTCAAAAACTTATGAAGCTTATAGATTCTGATTGCTGCTTCTCTTGAGGGAAATATGTGCATTTCCTTTGTGTGTTATTTTACTTATCTAGGTTTTCAGTAAGAGAAAGAAGACAAAGAAAGAATAACAACTTGAAGCTGTTTTTAGCACATAGCTCATCTGCACACATAAGGGAAAGGACATCAATGGACACAGGATGTCTATACATCCAATTAGTTTGAAGTTCAATAGCCATAAGAGAAATTAGAAAATCAAATCATACAAATGTTAAAAGAATTTGATGCTTACAAGAACTTAAAAAACTTTTGAGGTTAAAGTAATAACAATGACATACAAGAAAACACTCTAATTGTATCATTAAAATGTGGGTAGAGGAATCATGAATTATAAAATACCTATATAAGTGCAGTTTGGTCCCCACATTATCTGAGTGACCCTTTTAAAAGGAGTTTGAACCCACTCACTATTGATTATTTTCTCCATCTGGAAGGCTCTTACATTGGTCAGATAAATCCAGAATTCAAATCTTTATTTCAATCAACACCCAATTTGGAATATAGACAGGACTCCAGTTAAAAGAAGCAAGGAGAGATTCAATTTAAACCAGTGGTTATGGAAGAGATGAAAGGACAAGGAGAGCGAACACAGGGTATGACGCTACCCAAAGATTAAAATGTGATGCCACCTGTGGTAGATACACCAATGACCCCAAACTCCTAAGCATATCTGTGTCCTAATTTCTAGAATCTATGATGTTGTGAAAATGTTGCTAGAGGGGATTAGGTTGGCACATGGAATTAAAACTGCTAATCAGATAACTTCAAAATAAGGAGAATATTCTGGATTATGCCAGTGAGGAAAAAAAAATGCAGTCACAGTGGTCTGTTGTGAAGAGACTCAGACCAAGAAACAGATTTGTGATCCCTGCATTTGTGATCCCTGGATTGAGATGCCAGATGGTTAGGATGGCAGCCCCCAGCTTCAGCTTTAGAACCCAGCCAGTTCCATTTAGCCCCCTGAGCCATTTCCATGGGCCTTTTTAATATGCAGACTAGATACAGAAGGCACATAGCCAACAGGTTACCTTGGTAGCTGCATGCTCACAAGCAAATTCTGTGACCTTGAGAATACACTGAATCAAGTGTTCATGACCTTGGCTACTTGCTAAAAACATAGCCCACTAGAAGCCTCTTTGAGGGATCCTAACTGTAGCCATCTCGGGCCTGCCCTATAATGGTCTTTGTGAATGGAAAATGGACAAAAGAGAGTTGAGAGATGTGAACATGCTACCCTGCTTTGAAGAGGAGGAAGAACACAGGTGTCAGGAAACACCACGGCCCCTCACAGCTGTCAAGGGTTCAATTCTGTCTTCCAGCCTGCAAAGGAACCAAAGCTGCTGACACCTAACTTTCAGCTTTCTGTGACCTATGTTGGACTTTTGACCTTCAGAAGTATAAAAATGAATTTGTGTTGGTTTAACTACTCCATTTGTGGTCATTTGTTACAGCAACAACAGGAAAGGCACACCTCCATAAATCCTTAACCCAACATGTCCATCTGAGCTGGTGGTTGCACTCACACATAAGTCAGAAATTGAGGGCCTGTAATGTTTTTATTTATGATAGTTTTGATTACTTACTATCAGTGGTTTCACCTTCACTGAGCCTTCAAATTTACTTTTATGTTTTTAACATCCACTCATATGTTTATGCATTTTAATCTATTATTTTACCTCTGAACGCTCTTGTATGTGTCTAACCTGTAAATCAAATTTTCTTCTAGACATATTTTAGTGGATATTCACTGCTAAGATAGTCTCCCTGTGCTCAATGGAAGCTATTATTTTCCAAAAGATGCTCTTTCTTCTCATCTTCTTTCTCCTTGGTATTCCTTAAATCAGCCTGATACCTATGAATCCCTTATTTTAGAGAAAGGTCCTCTATCACTTGGAATTTTAAAATCAAAAGTCAGAATCATAATCAAACATGTACCAGTCAGAACCTCCTGAGTACCTTCCATGCTAAGGGCTTCTTGACTTTCCCCTCTTTGCCATCTGAGGTGTGCTCACATTCACTGTCCTATCTCTTTCCACCAATTCCCCCGACCTGGACTAGTGCCTCCCCTTCTGATAATGTCTCCCACTTGCAATAAATATTACTCATTCTTTCCTGCCTTCATCATTTGAAGGGTTTTCTCTTTTGACACTTTGATAAAATCTCACATTGTAAGTTCTTCCTTCAAAACCTAGGATCAAAGCCATACGTCCTTGTTTTCTTTGCATGTGATATATCTACAACCTGTGATCTAGATTTCAGCAGTCAGACCCACAGGCAGGACTTAAGGTCTGAAATGAGCTGCGAGATTTCTGTTTCACTCCGACAGGTTGCGGTATGAGTGACACAGCTTTCAAATGTCTGGCCACGCTGTTATAAACTTTAGGGTTGACTGGCACCATCAGAAGAGGCTCCTTTTAGCCTAGTCCTGCTGTAGTTCTGAGTGTTTCTTTAGCAAAGTTAATCTGAAGTGTGTTTTTCTATATATTCCAATGATGTTATGAACTAATATCCTTTAGCAAATTCATCTACTAGCTAACAACCAGAAATATAAAAAATTATGTTTATTTTGTTGACTATAATTGAAATGATATTTAAATAGTGGAAACGTAATTGTACTGAATTTCTTGAACAACTCACAACAGGATGAATTCATGGCTCCTTCAGTTTATATGCATGCTCCTGACTTGGTTTCCTTTCTTATTGGGTGACTTTCAAACTCCATGACTCTTGCTCCTTATTTCCACCTAAAAAAAAAAAAATGCTTCCACATCACAATACTACTATACCAATCACTAATGCTCATGTTGATCTTCCAAAACTCAAATCAAACACGATCTTGGCCAGACAATCTTCAGTGTATCTTCCTAACTCTATTGGTTTGGCAAGGTGCCATTCCTCTGTGTCCTCTGCCATCACTACATACAATTCTATCACAATATTCTCTTCATCACATAGAATTATTTGTGACAATGTGTCTCTTCTAGTATTTTGTGAGTCCTTTTCATAGATAGAAAATATCCATTTCAATTAAATCTATGTATTCCAGACAGCTACCTGCATCTGCTGTTTAGTACATGTTTTAGTGATACTTTTGTGAGTATGATCATAGCTCTCTGAAATCGGAATAACACTTCAAACTAAGAGAGAGGTGAGGATAGGGAATAGATTTCCTCTTTCCCAAGGCATAGAGATCAAGAGACATTTACTTCTTTCAGGATGCTGTATAAGGATTTCTGCAAACAAATATGTTGAGGAAATATTTTAGAGTGTATGTTTTATATTACATTCATTGGCATATTAAAGAGTCTGTGAAACCATGCAGTATCAAAAACACATATAACTTTTTGTATTTTTTAGTTTTGAGCATATTTAGGCTTGCAAAAAAAAAACACAAGATGAATGATAATATACAGGTGGAAACAGAGCCAGCAGTGTCTCTCTCTGTTATTTCGTCTGTCATTTTCAACACCAGGGATATGGGAGTCTGTTTCATTATTCCATTCCATTATGCTTTTTTCCAGTGCTCAGAAAACTACACTTTAAATGTTTTTATATGATAAAAGAGCATAGTGCTGTTAGAGCTGATCAGAATCAATGATGACATTGCTAAGCCTGAGCAAAAAAAAAAAAAAAAAAAAAAAAAAAAAATATATATATATATATATATATATATATTTGACAGTAAACCTCTTTCTTTAATCTATTCATTTCAAATTGATCTCTCAAAATTGACCTATGCAGCTGTCAACAATCCTCACTTTAATACTGGTTTGACTCAATGTCAAACAAATCAAATAAGCAGGATTCCAAAGCAGGTGAAGTCAAGTTAGCAGCCAGTATAATTGACACTCCTGAAGAATAATTTGCTTGAAAATGATGAATATCATAATTTTTATAGATCTACACATTACAATAGTGGCCATACATCCATAAAAAATTGATGTCTTACTGAAATATCAGCTAAAGCTATTTGTCAATGTAACTATTTATGAAAGTGGAACAATTTTGTTTGAAATTTTATATAGTGCAATGACAAGTTTCATACATTTATTAACTTTATTCTCCCTAAATTACTCTAAAGAATATTTATTGGTTCCTTCCTCCTGTTTTTTTTTTATATTTACCTGGAGAAAATAGCCAGTCAGATGAAGATATTTCCCTATTTCTCTTGAAATAGACATGAAGATGTGACTATTTTTGGCCACTGAAACACTAATGCTTGTTTTCCATGATGAATTCTGGGAACTCCTTCAGGAGAGCTCTAGCGACGTCATTCCTATATCATGTTGCTATGGATGCAGAGGAAGCTTTCCACCATGAGGATGAAAAGACGTGCCATGTATGTGGCAGATGAATAGCTTAGAGGAATCTAGGCTGCAATGGAATGTACTTTTCAAAATGGCAATGACAAAGTTTCAGACCCCAAATGCTGTGCTAGCATGTGTCATTTTTTGACCCTCCTTTCAAAGAGGTGGAGTAATTTTCTGTCATTAAAAGCCGGGTAAGCTTTTGTGAAGGCTTCAATGGACATAATGAACAGAAAATGATATATTAAGGCTTCGCAGGCTAGATCACAAAAGGAAATCATTTTCACCAGCCATTTTTTAAATTTTTATAATTCTTTTTAAATGTCTTCTTTTCAGGTATACATGAAGTAGAGTCAATATTGACATATTTCTATGAATTGAGGTGTATATCATTCTACTTAGGATCCCAGTCTTGTATATGTACAAATTTGTGGAGATTCATGGTGATATACTCATATATGTATATAGGAATATTATGTCAGATTTATTCTACTATCTTTCCCATTCCCATGCCCTCTCCCTTCCCTTCATTCCTCTTTGTATCATCTAATAAACCTCTGTTTTTCCCCTCCCCCCCTTATTGCATGTTAGCATCTGCATATCAGAGAGAAGATTTGAACTTTGATTTTTCTGGAGATGGACTTATTTCACTTTGCATGTCAGTCTCCAGGTCCATCCATTTACTGGCAAATGCCATTATTTCACTCTTCTTTATACTTGACTAACATTTCATTGTGTATATATACAACATTTTCTTTTTCCATTCCTCTGCTGAAGGGCACCTAGATTGATTCCATAGTTTGATTATTGTGAATTGAGCTGCAATAAACTGATTTGGCTGCATCACTGTACTATGCTGATTTTAACTCCTTTGGATATGTACTAAGAAGTGGTATAACTGGGTTAAATGGTGTCTTCATTCTTAGTTTTCTGAGAAATCTACAGAGTGCTTGCACTGATCTGTGGTCCCACCAGTAATGTGTGAGTATACCCCTTTCCCTATATCTTTGCTAACATTTGTTGTTGTTTATATTTTGATAGTTGCCATTCTGACTGGAATGTAATATAATTTAAGTTTAGTTTTAATTTTCATTTCTCTAATCACTAAAGGTGTTGAAAACTTTGTTTCATGTATTTGTTGACTGTTTGCATTTTTTTCTTTTCAGAAGCATCTGTTCAATTCTTTTGCCCATTTATTGATTGGGTTCTTTGTTTTTTGTTGTTGTTATTGTTGTTTGTTTATTTGTTTTGTTTTTGTTTTGTTTTGTTTGTTTTTGTTTTTTTGGTGTCTTTTTTTTTTTTTAAAGAGAGAGACAGAGAGAGAGAGAGATAGAGAGAGAATTTTAATATTTTTTTTTTATTTTTTGGTTTTCGGCAGACACAACATCTTTTTATTTGTATGTGGTGCTGAGGATCGAACCCGGGCCGCACACATGCCAGGCGAGCGCGCTGCCGCTTGAGCCACATCCCCAGCCCTGGTGTCTTTTTTTAAGAGCATCCAATTCACCAGACAAATGAAAGTTCCCTTGAATGTCAGGGTGCCTGTTCAGGTGCCAACCACTGTGACCTGCATGGCCATTAATTCAGGTATTGAAAGGAGCTGTGAGGGGATGGAGAAGAGACAGACACAAAGAGAGAAAGAGCTAGCTCTTAGTGGTTGACTGCAACCCTGGTAGAGAAGTAAGGACATACAACTAGCTCAGCACATTTATTATACAGGTATAAACATCAAAACAGTTTATTTTGAGTCAGTTTCTTCAAAGAACCAAGCTCATAAGTATGAGCAGCCCAATTATGATTATCAATGTGTGCCCATACATTCTATTCCTGAACACCTAGCATCTGAATCTCAAGGTCAAGAAGTGAATAGCTCTGTGGCTGAGACAGAACCTCCAGTTGAACAGGGTATCATCATCATAACTGGGCAGTCTCAAATTGAGACCTTTGCACCATGAGTTCCCCAAAGAGATACTGCCTCTTTCACAGGACAGTTCAAGACCCATAATTCAGTTGATGCCCCCGACAAGTACCTGTGTATCTCTCTAGTACTGAAAAGAAAAAAAAAGAGGGGGTGAGAATAAGTCAATTTTAGAGATGGGATAAATGATTATATTCTTCATATAAAAACATTTTATTATTACCCAGCTTTTATTTCATAAATATTTATTACAGAGTTGACTTCATGATGGGTCTTAATTATAAAGGGGATTTGGGAAGAAAATTGGACAAGGAGTTAGGAGTCAAGCTCTAGTTCTAATTCTAAGAAGAAATCAGTGCATTATCTTTCTGAATCTGCTTTTCCAAACTAAAATTGAGAGATTTGTAGCATTGTGTTTTAACTCCTTTCTGGGTGGATAACTTTGGAATTCTCGTGAGTAGTTTTGTTCGTAAACATTTTTATTTTCCAATGCTGGAGATCAAATCCAGGGTTTTGCACCTGCTAGGCAAGTACTCTATCACTGCATCACATCTCCTTCCTATAGATGTTTTTTTTAAATATATTAAACTAATTTCTGAAAGTATAACCTATCTTTCCCACTAGGATAACTTGGGGCAAATCTTTGAAAAAAAAATGCCAGGGTTTTCAGATATTTCCTTTAGAAATGCTGCTGATTCATTTTCCACAAATTCATAATAATAAAAAGTGTAAATAATAGGCAACCCACTAAGGTGAGTGAAGACTTCCTAGAACTCTGGAGTGGCTGATAGACTCGAGCAACAATTTTTTAAGGTGACATTTGTTTTTGCTCTGTGTCGTCTTGAGATCTTCAGTGCTGGTTACTTCAAGCTGAAATATTTCATCCCCGCAGCAGCTCTTGACACTGAAGTGTGCACCATTACTTCACCTGCATTCTGCTCCCTGTGATCTACCACTCTTCCAGGGCTAACTGCCATCAATAGGGTACAATATTCATAAAGTTCCTGTGCCTTGATTTTGTAATGCTCAGATCTTGCTCAGAAGACAACAAGCTAATAGGACTGCTGGGCAATGACTTCGGTGTCTGGCTTTCTTCTTCCTCCAACACTCCTATCCTTTCCACAACTTATGTGCAGAGAATACGCCCATTAGCTCTCTTTAATAAATATAGCAACTTGTTAATTATGTCACTGGATATATAAATTCACAGGGAGAGATGATGAAAGAATATACTTGCTCTGAAAAGGGAAACAGCAAACAGAATCACATGCAACATCTAAAGCAGAAGTGTTAGTGCAGAAAGGCAAAAAATTCAGAATATTGCAGTTGATGCTGTAATTGAGAACTAGAGGAAGAAAGTCAACTCAGGAAAATTTATTTAAGATATTTTATGTTGCCAACATCAGTATCTGGCACATGTTCCCACGTGACATTAAAGCAAAGAGGACAAATTTAAATTCTGACCCAGAGTTTCCATTTAATAATTAGTTTGTCCTTCTTACCTCCAGGTAAGCCCTTTGATGTGTACTGATATGATCATCCTGATCAACCCTCCTGCTTTCATGCTTGTTAGTCTTTAACCACAGCACACCATAAACTGCTATTTCAGTTCAGGAGAGTGATGCGTATGTATATATTCTTATTCATTCTATGTTCTTGCCTTTGTTCCCTGCTCTGTATAGTAACAAAGCAACCTTACATTAATATTTTTTTTTGCATGTGAATTTTTGCAACCAAAGTTTGGCATTCATCCTAGTCTCTAGATTTTTAAAAATTTTAAAGTAAACGTGAATGGGGTATCTGAGAGGAAAAGAGGAATTGGGAAAAACAGAAGGAGAAAGTATCACCATTGAGCAAGGCATCATTAAGGGGAAAACTGATGCCCTGGACAAGAAGGGCACACTATCTCTCAAGCAGCCAGTGGACTTGAATATAAAGGATTTTCCATACAGTCTGTTTGTAAGTACTTAGTGTGGATAGAAATTTCAGGGCAACTAGATGAGACACAATGAAGGCTCAGCCCTATCATTCATGATTCTGCAGTATCACAGCAGCCTTTTTTCATACAATTCAACAAATAGTAACTTCTCTACAAAAGAAAATACAAGAGGAAAAAGCATAAAAGGAGAAAATACATTAATGAATGCAAGTTTTCTTGAATTATTTTTAAAGTGACAAATGTTTCTTTTTATTTTAATAATAAGATTTGAAATAGATGTGGATTTTAAAAACCAGCTCTTTGTCTTTCTCATTACACTCTCGACTTTCATCAGAATGAACAAAACTAGTATCAAAATTGGGACAAAGTAGCCTTCTACTTCTCTATCTCTGTAATGGGAGTTGCTGCTATCCCTCTTTTTGCCTTTAAATATATTAAGTTTTGAACTGCTAGAGCTGATAAATAAATTTGGCAAAATACCAGTTTACAAAATTAACACGGAGAAATCAATAGTTTTCTTATATACTAATAATAAATCTTCTAATAAAGAAGTCAGGAAAATAATCCCATTCACAATAGCCTCAAATAATATGTAGGAATAAATCTAATCAAGTAAGTGAAAGTGCTCTAAAATGAAAGCTATATAACATTGAATAAAGAAATTGAAGAAGACCTCAGAAGATGGAAAGACCTGTCATGTTCATGGGCAGGCAGGATTAATATTGTTAAAATGGCCATACCACTTAAAACAATATATAGATTCAAGGAAACCTCATCAAAACACCAATGACCCTCTTCCTAGAACTAGGAAAAACAGTGCTAAAGTTAATTTGGAAGAATAGAAGACCCAGAATAGCCAGAACAATTGGAAGCCAAAAAGTAATTCTGAAGGCATCACATTATCTGACTTAAAATTATGCTACAGAGTTATGGTAATACAAACTGGAAGGTAATGGCATATAAAACAGACACATAGACCAAAGGAACAGAATAGAGAACACAGAGACAAACCAACAATTCTATAGTCATCTAAAGTTTGACAAAGCTGACAAAAATATACACTAGAGAAAATACAGCTTTTTCAATAAGTGGTGCTGGGAAAACTAATTACCCATATGTAGAACAATGAGATTAGATTTTTATCTCTCACTCTGCACAAAAGTCAACTAAAACTGGATCAAAAACCTAGGAATTAGACCAGAAATTGTACAACTCCTAGAAGAAAATGTAGGATCAATGCTCTAGTATATAGGCACAAGTGACAACTTTCTCAATAAGACCCCAAAAGTACAGAAAATAATGTCATTAGTAAATAAATGGGATGATATAAACTTAAAAGCTTCTATAGCAAATAAAACACTTAGGAATGTGAAGAAAGAACCTACAGAATGGAAGCATATGTTTGCTAACTACTCCTCTGATAAAACATTTTTTTAATATCTAGAATATATAAAGAACTAAAAAACTTTACACCAAATATTCAAATAATTCAACTAAAATGGCAAATGAATTAAACAGATACTTCTTAAAAGAAGAAATATAAATGACCAACAAATATATGACAAATATTCAACACCATTAGGAATTTGGAAAATGCAGATAAAAACTACATTGAGTTATTGTCTCACATAAGTCAGAATGGTAGTCAAGAATTCAAATAATAATAAATACTGGAGAAGATGTGGAGAAAAAAAGAACATCTTTTCATTGTTGGTTATAGTGTAAATTAGTACTACCCCTATGGAAATCAATACAGAGTTTCCTCAAAAGACCAGGCATGGAACCACCATATGACCCAGCTATGTCACTCCTCAGTATTCATCCCAAACAATTAAAGCCATCAAACTATAGTGATACATGCATACCATGTTTATTGCAGCATAATATACCATATCCAAGCTATGAAGTCAGTGTAGATGTCCATCAACAGATGAAGGAGTAAAGGAAATGCAATATATACACAATGGAATTTTATTCAGCCATAAAGAAAAAACGAAATTATGTCATTTGCAGAAAAATGAATGGAACTAGGGACGATTGGGCTAAACAAAATAAGTCAAACTCAGAAGATCAAGGTTGTATGCTTTTTTTTCTTATGTGGAATCTAGAGAGGAAAAAGGAAAAGAAAGGTGAGAGAATAACTCATGAAAGCCAAAAGGAGTCACCAAAGGAAATGGTCCAAGAGTGGGAGGTGGGAAGGGAGGGGAGAAGTACTGGCAAGGAATATTGTTCAAATTATATTGTTATATTGTGTGTATGTATGGATATGCAGCAATAAACCCCATCATTATATATAATGCACCAATAAAATTTGCAAAAAGAAATAAAATACTGTAAATTTTTAAAGTAAATATGTTATTTTTTGATTATTATAGTCTATGTATACTAACCTATAAGTACAGTGAAGTGTGATATCATGGGATTAAAAAAATACCTGTTTTCTCTATGAGTGAGATAAATATCATAACTGTAGAATTCCAAATATCCTGCATGTTGCAATCTAATATCCTTTTACTTTAACTTTTATGTCTTACCTACTGTGTTTTATAAAATATAAATAAATAATTTACCTCTATTGTATTAAGTGTTGGATCTACAAATAAGATCTTCACATTTACTCTTTGTATTATGAATGAAACTATGGGCTTCTTTATCTCAAGTGCAAATTTGTATGAAGAATGCAATGTTATCTGACCAAAATACATCTACTCACTTGGGAAAAAATGTGGTAATATGAGTCATGAATCATGAAGGATAATATTAAGAACGCACAATTGTGTCCTTTTGGTTTGCAAAATATCTTGTTGACACCAGTAGTATCAGCATTTGTAAATATTAAGAACAGCATTCATATATTTTATTCATGCAGCCAGTATTTGAAGAACCAATGATGTGTGGAGTCTGTTCAAACAAGTTCTAGTTTTATAGTCACATTATCAAAGCAAAACTCAAAGTGGTAATTGCATTTATAAACTTAAATATTTAAAATGTAATTGCTTTGTATTTAGTTTTTAGATTTTAATTTTTTAATTATTTTTTCAATGATACACAAAACAATGTCTGTTACATATGTTAATGTGGTACAATGTAATGTTCGATACATGTGTAATGTTAAATCATGATAAATATATTTGTCTCCTCAACCATTGGTCGTTTCTTTATGGGAAAAAAAAACTCAAATTTTTTCTTCTAGCCTTTCAAAATGCAAAGTGCATTATTATATTCGTATACCATTGTATAGTCACCATACTGTATGATAACACATCAGAACTTCCTACTCATGTCCAACTGTAACTTGCTTTCCAAGGATCCATCTCCCTGCTCTACTCTCCCCAGATTCTGGTAGCCACCATTGTGCTCACAACATCCATGAGGTCAACTTTTTCAGATTTCACATGTGAAATTGATGTGGTACTTTTATTTCTGTGCATGATTTCTTTCTTTTAACATGATGTCTTCTAGTCCTCTCCATTGTGCTATAAGTGACAGCATTTCATTCTTCCTTCTTTTAATTTATTATTTGTTATTTTTAGTTATACATGACGCTAGAATGTATTTTGACATATTATACATATATGAAATATAACTTCCCATTCTTGTGATTATATACTCTTTCTATGGCTGAATCATATTTCATTGTGTCTATGTATCACATTTATCAGTTGATGGACATGTAAGTGGTTTTTATTTCTTAGCTATTGCAAATAATGCTGCAATGAATATAAAAGTGCAAGTGTCTCTTGGGCATGCTGACTTCATTTCGTTTGGATATATATTAAGGAGTGGGTTTGCTGTATGTTAGGGTAGGTATGATTTTAATTTTTTGAGAAACCTCCATACTGATTTCCAAAATGGCTCTAATAATTTAGCTTCTCTCTGACAGTCTGTTCCTTATCCTTCTCAGCCCTTGTCTTTTATCTTTTCAAAACATAGCCTTTCTTGTGGAGTGGGTTAATGTCTTACTGTGGTTTTGGTTTACATTTTTCATATACTTTGGGGGCATTTATATGTTTTACTTTGAGGCTCATAAATTTTAGATCTACTGACCATTTTTTGTTAAATTAGCCTTTTTTTTCCTACTGAGTTTTTCCTGTTCCATAAAGCATTTTGGATATTAGCTCCTTATCAGATCTATAATTTGGAAATATTTGCTTCCATTCCTTAAGTTATCTTTACTCTGTTGATTGTTTCATTTGCTTGCAGAAGCTTTTGGTTTGATATAATCCTAGTTTTCTATTATTGCTTTTGTTTTCTGTTCTTTTGGGTCTTGTCGTAAATAGTTGCACAAATTCTTTTTTTTTTTTTAAGAGAGAGAGAGAGAGAGAGAGAGAGAGAGAGAGAGAGAGAGAGAGAGAATTTTTTTTAATATTTATTTTTTAGTTTTCGACAGACACAACATCTTTGTTTGTATGTGGTGCTTAGAATCGAACCCGGGCCGTACGCATGCCAGGCCAGCGCGCTACCGCTTGAGCCACATCCCCAGCCCCCAAATAGTTGCACAAATTCTAATGTCCTAAAGTCTTTTCCATTTTCTCCCAATAGTTTCATAGTTTCAATTCTTGCAATTTAAATCTTTAATCTATTTCAAGTTGATTTTTCTAAGTGGTAATATAGGGGTCTAGTTTCATTCTTCTACATGTGGCATCTATTTTTGAAATTATAAAATAATATAATTTAAAATGCCAGGCAACAGAAAAATTACTTACATTTTTCCTTAATTTAATACTAGTGTAGCAGGATGGAATTTTTTTCTTCAAATTAAAAGGATTCACAATAGTTTTCTTTGTTTTTTTTCCAACCAAATGTCATCTGAAATTAGTATTCTCTACAACACTTAATTATACTATTTAAGTGAAATAGAATTAATAGTGACTGCTTTTCTTCTGAAATGTTCCCTTTCTTTCTTTATACTATAAGCACAGCAATTTATTCTAATGTTTCTCCAAAGTGTAAGACAGAAAAAAAAACTTCATGCATTATTTTTTTCTCTATTTAATTCATAAATAAACTTACTGAAAATTTTCTTTTATATGTTATACCTGTTTCTTCACCTCCCTTGAACTTTTAATTTTATTTTAACCCCACTAACACACCAGCACTATTTGTGTCCAGGTCAACAAGCACATTCTTGTGCTAACCCTAATAGCCATAGACATGGATATTTCCCCCATATTTTCTATGCAGATCTGAAAATCCAACTGAATGGCTAAGTGGTTCTCCCCCAAAGGAAACTTTGTGGAAGCTAGATAAAAACATTTTAAAAACTTATACAAATTCCTAGTTGTATTACATGTGTTCTAGACTTTTTGATCCTAATAGTTTACACTTTCTATTGTGCTTCTGGAGGTTGATATATGAGTTGAAACTCAGTTTGCTGTTTAAAGAAGCACTAAGAATTTGTATTTTCCCTAATGGAAAACACAGATCAACCATTTTATCAGTAGGAAGTACTGTATTTCACTTTTTGATCACTATATTCTTGACCATATCAGCCTTCCTCTAAGGACAGTGCCATTCATAGAATTAATACTTTGAAAGAAAACCGAAGTAGTGTATTCTTGTATTCTATCTGTTGGAGGAGCTTCCTTGTTAGTGGGTTCATTTGACAAGCTAGCTTAGTCAAGGGGACACTGAAAAGATCCATTTAGTGATTCATTTTTTTCACCTGGTCAGTACCTTTATTTTTGTCTGAAATATATGTGATTTTATTGAACACTATTATATACAATACTAGAATATGTGATCTGTCTTTAGCAAGATGTGTAGAAGATTCACATGACTTACCAATTCCTTCTATATATGTGGAACACATTCCTAAATTGATTTTACCCTGCTATGCAAACATACCATGATGTCATATTTATATTAAATTCTATATAATTTAAAATATGTTATATTTTATTTTCAATTACTTCACAAAAATTTTATAAACAGAAAATCTGGTTTCCTTTCAAGTATCTCACATCAGGAGCATTAGTCTGTAGCCTACATTTATATAGAAGAATCTGAGGTACATTCAATGTAATAATTTGTTAAAGAATCTTGGTGAACTGAAAAATTCAGTAGCTTAAAAACAATCTGAATCATACTGACTTTGTGCTTCAATTGTGTCAATTCAGACACTAAAATTACTTTCATCATCTTACAAAGGAAGGCATTGTCCTCAGGAAAATTTATAAAATAGAACAAAAAAAATTTCTTCCAGATTTGTTTTTGTAATATAATGACAACCAGGCACTTGTATATTTCATTTATTTATTTTACCTGTTAACATGCTGTTGTAACATGTTTGATATGGGGAATTTCTGTTTTAATAGTATTACTCTTGTCATACATTCAGACTATTTCACTTACACATTTTCATGGTGTTAATTCTGCTTCTGTCATAACAAGGAAAAGATCCATTTATAATTTTGAAATATTGTGATGGAAGAAAATGAGGTGGAAATATATTATTATATAAAACATATTGTATATTATGCATAAGCACACTGAATAACTATAATCCATTATTGAACAGTAATTGGATAGTTTTCCTCTAAAAGTTTATTAACATGAGAGAAGAGAATATAAAATAGAAACACTGCATATAACTTGTTGGGAAAGTTAGCACCAGCAAATGATTAGCTGAGATATAAAGCCAAATCATCAATAAATACAGGAGTCTAAGAGACTGAGGAGATGATCCCTGTCTACCTAGATGAAGATCAAGGAACCCCTCTCTAGGGATGGAATTAATTCCATTTATTTTGCTTGATTTTCCAAATCAAAACAACAAATTAATTAATAACCATAGACAAGATGCACTAACCTAAAACTGTTTGGAAACCTACATAAGTCTCTGATTTCAGGAAATGTCACTACGAAGGTCTAAATTTACTCATGCATAGATTTGCCTTCTTTTAGGAATTAGCAATTCAATTTCAGGCTCTTCCTGGCCCCCCTTTGCATTTTGTTTCATTCATATATATATATATATATATATATATATATACACACACATACATACACATACATATACATATACATACATACATATACACACACATATATATATAATACAAATTATATAATATGTCTTTGTTTATATGTATATTATATATAATATATAAACACATATACATTAAAATTATATATTATATATATATGAAAAAAGATAACAAATTTCTCATGAAAGTCATGTTTGTATTCTGTAATATTTTCTAACTTATCTTGAAGTGATACTGCATTTTCTTTGAAATAGTAAAAAGCTGTGAATTACAGTCTTAAGGTATAACATCAATGCAGACCTGTTCACACACATGGGCGCACTCACAAAAACATTTTCTTTTTCTTGAGAAAGTGCATTTGTGACCAACTTTGCTCTCATGTAGATGGATGTTTTGAGATGAAAGATAAACTTTAAATATTTTATTTAATCACAAGATTCTCTTCATTTTTAAATGCTAAAGACCTGTTTGTATATATTCTAAGATTTTCTTAAGAGGATGACTCAGTTTACCTCATCCCAAAGTCTTTATGTGTGTTCATTTTCTTCTCTCAAATATTAACTGACCATGTACTCTGAGATGGGATATTTGTTCTGAATCAACACCTGGTACTGGAAGCTGGTTTTCTCATAGCCAGGATTCACAGGTATAGCATTCAAGGGTTGGAAATGGACATAACACCACTCATGATTATGCCTAGTGACCTACTAGTAAAGTGTTTGGCTCCATTTCCCCTTGACCTTCTGTTGTCCTGGCCTAGAGATGTGAAGGAAGCAAACTCCCACCAGGAGAAATAATAATGATCCCACTGAACTGGAAGCTAAATGGTCACTGTCTCTTTGGACTCCTCCTGACTCTGAAGGGACAGTGGAAAGTAAGTAACTGTGCTGGCTGGGGAACTAAACCTGACTGCCATGGGGACCTTGGACTGCTCTCCACAATGGTAACAAGAATAACTGTCTATAATCTGCAGACCTGTAGGGTTTCTCTTGGCATTGCCAAGCCTTGTACTAAGCCAATGGAAAACTGAAATAACTTAATACGAGTAGAGACAATAATGGCCCAGATCCTTCAGGTATCAAGGTTTGGGTAACTCCACCATGTGAATAACCATGACAGCTGAGGTGTCCACTAAAGCCTAATACAGAATAGGTAGTCGAAAAATGTAGCTGCATATATAAATACTACAGGAGATCAGTTATAGAAATAAAGAAGGTAATTAACATGCTCATGCCCTCATTGTTTAGTTATATGTTGTGTGTGGCTCTGTGTATATAATTTTTGTTTTCCTTCACCTATTGTTTCTTTATCATGCAATATAGGATACATTTGATCTACATTATAGTGTTCAAGTGTTAAGTTTGTATCATAATACTTCAGTTTCAGACCTCAGAGATAAGACTAGAAGAGTTAGCATGGCTCAGGACTTTATTTTCTCTTCTGGCAAAGGGCTAGCTTGTGTTCAGGTATACACAGGAGAGTTCTATTAGATTAGGTAGAATTATGAACTCATATTTGTTTATGTGGATATTAAATATTGTTTAAGGAGTTGCATTAGGGGGGTCAAGCTGATAAGCAGATTGTGGTGGTTTATTTTATGTGTCAAATTGACTGGACCATGGGGTACTCAAAAAATTGGTGAAACA
The DNA here is from genome assembly GCF_964194105.1 of Spermophilus citellus. Lineage (NCBI taxonomy): Eukaryota > Metazoa > Chordata > Mammalia > Rodentia > Sciuridae > Spermophilus > Spermophilus citellus. The sequence continues at coordinate 41,763,557 of NC_138188.1, forward strand.
TTATTCTGGTTTTATTTTTGAGGCTTTTCCAGAAGAGATCAACATTTCAATTGGGAAACTTAGTAAAGCACATTGCTCCTTACCCAAAATGACTTGGTCCCGTCTAATAAATAGAAAATCTAAACAACAAAAAGTTTGAGTAAGAGGGAATTTCGCCAGCCTAATCATCTGAATGCAGAAATGAGTCTTCTCCTGCCCTGAGCTAAACCTTACACCCTTGGATCTCCTGAATCTTATATCTCTGGATTCTCACTACAACTTCCTGTTACCTCTCCAGGGTTTCCAGCTTACCAACTACAGATCTTGAGGAACATCACACATACACACTCCCCCCCCCCCACACACAATTTGTTCAGTGTTCAGTTTCCTTGGAGAATCCTGGCCAATACACTAATATCTAATCAGTTTAGCAATAGGCATCTGACCACACCTGCTTTTACACTTGTTACTGTTTTAGTCATATTTACTTCAGATAGCTGCATTTTTTTTTCACTTGTTAATCGTTTGGGCTGCTGTCATTGGTACAGGAAACAATTTCTAATCACCCTGTGGCTTCACATACCTACACTAATAAGAGTCATTCTCACTCTTTCAAAACTCATATCATTATGGATAAATTTAAAAACCTCATCTCCATCTGCAATAATTACTGGTCAGGGGGGAACTAAGAAGGTTTTAATGTAAATTATGACCACAAATCAAAAATATTTTAACTTTGTTTTTGTAGCTCACTTAAAAATAACCACATCTATCTTGATTGTAATGCTTATTAACATAAACATTTTTATACCACCTCAAATATGTACTTTCAAACTAACATGCCCTATTCTGAAATTCCAGATGTGCTATGTCACTTGTGCAATATCTCTGGCAAATATACTTTAAGGATACATTGAAGCAAAACACTTTTAATTCTTTTTTTAATAAAATACCTATATTTACTGAGAGAAAATCGAATTTTAATGAGTAACTGCTGTCTGCTCATATTTTTCTGTGGAATCTAAGATGTAATATATTGTACTAAATAAACACATTTTATTAATAACTTATTTCAAATATGTTTTCTGAATTGTTTATTGAATCATGTATTTAGTACATAGGTTCTGAGTGCCTAGAATTGACTATGTATCATTCTAGGATGTGTAGCTACCATTATTTCTTCCATTCTGTTTGTTTTAAAAATGTGAATTAGTTTGATTGCATTTATTTAGCCGGGAAAATGTATAGCTTAGTGTCAATTTTGTATTTGCTCAAGAATGATTTTGTTGGAGAGAATCACTTAGTAAATATAGAAAAAAGCTCACAGATGAACCAAGGTTTTAAGGAAATAAAATGTACATGAGCATCTAAACCTGCACACACACACACACACACACACATACATACATACACACACACACACACCACATCTAATGCCATGACTTGTCATTCATTCAGAAGACCCTTCTTTTACCACTTCACAATGACACACCATCAGCTGTCTTTCTGAAGCCAGCTTCCATAAGCAAACTTCAGGTCTCTCCAAGGTTAAGTCTCCAATTTACTGGAGTGTCTATGTATTTTTTAGTGATTTAGCACATGTAATTCTGTCATCCTTCATTGTGTCACAAAGTTTCTGAATATTCTCCCCAACATCAGCTTTTCCCTACACCCTGCAGTTTTCAGGGCATAGTGTGGTGCTTCTTAGGAAACCATCTGTCATTTTATAGCAGAAAGAACTGTGCATTATAGAGCAAAACAAATTATGCCCAGATTCTGTTTCTACTCTAACAGTATGAAAATAAAGAGAGAAAATGAAGACTGTAGATCAGTAAATTGCATAGAATGTTGGAAGCTGAGAAGTGCTATGAAGAAAAGTGACAGAGAAAGGGGAAAGTTCTAGCAACGAGAGATGTGTCAATATTCAAAATGGAGAGGTCTAGGACTCACTGATAAGTTAGTTGGTAGTTATTCAAATATTTGAAGATAAGATTTTTTACTATAATTTTTAAAAGACAAACATGACTCTATACAAATATAAAATGTACATGCAAAGAGGCTTTTTCTCCACTCAATAAAATAGGTTCATCAAGAGTAATTTCATATTTGGGGATTACATTGGTGATTTGGTAAAGGATGTTAGAATGAGGCGGCTTTGTCCATATTGGTTATGCCTTTTGCACCGTAACCCATAATGTGTATGATTTTTTTTCTGCCGAAGAGAAATTATGTTCATCTTTATTGGTCAAAATATGCAAGTTAATGTACAACTTTTCTGACTCTTTCACCTTTCTCAGTCCGTAGTTATCAGTTTAGCTGAATTGAACCAAGTGCATTCCTGGTAATAATCTATAGGTGAACCTCTGAAGAGATGCTCCACCCCCAAAATATCATAAGGAACTCTTATGTACTTTTCCTTCACTTATTTATAAGTTTTAGATAGTTTTTCATAAGGATGAAAACAATATGAGTATTTTCAGAAAGAGCTTTGAAGCAAAAGAGTTCTCTTGAGCCCTCAAGAATAAGTTCTTGAGACAGTTCTAAATTCTAAAAGTAGAACACTGTGACTAGAAAGGAGTAAATGAGGGAAATAAGATTTGGAGGGCCTTGGAGGCCATTAAAATGAATTTGGATTTAGATAAAATGGAATAGAGAACCACTGAAAATCCACATGGGATCAGAGCAATTATATTATCTAATATTCAACTTTACAGGATTACTCTGCAAATTGTATAGAAGACAGATGCAAGGGGTTTGGCAGCCAGCAAGAAAGCTGATTGGTAACTATAGACAGTCATCCAAACTTAAACCTCTGGAATATCCATGGAAGTGGTACAAACTCGGGAGAATCTGGGTGCATTTTCTTCAGCAGACAAGGATTTTGTAATGAATTGTATTTTGGGTGAGAGAGAGGGACATTTGGACCTGAAGCAACTAGGCAGACTGAGTTCTCATTGACCAAAGCTCCTACAAGTGATGCAGGTTCAAAGAGCAAGACTAAGAGTTAAGGATTATATCTATAAAGTTTGAATCCTGTCTTGTCTGATTACTTAGCCCAAAGCTTGGGTTTAACTTAAGAGTGAAGAGATGAAAGCACTTCACAAAAACAAAATACATTTTTTTTCCTTCATGGGAGATCTTTTTAGGTGAAAATTCTTCCTTTTTAAAATTGACATTCTTACACTAATTTCTTAAACACAAAGGGTTACAGAGTAGTAAAACTGTAGTGAAGTAAAAGCAGAACAAAGTTTTGAAAAATGCATTGCTCCCTTCTTAGAATAAAGCTTTAAGTACATGATGCTTGTCAGTAATAAGTTATGGATATACAAGTAAAGATGTAAATGAAAATGTGGGTTTGAAAATAAAGTACTAAGCCAAAATGTTTACTGAAAATTGAGTTTAACAAACATAGGATTCAACCTACACTAGTTGCTTGAGGGTCAAATAAAATTAAAACATTATTTCCCCATGTATTTATATACACACAGCATAGAATTACTATGGTCTATTTATAACTTCCCATATTTATTTAAACCATGTATTTTATTCCAACTGTATAAAACATTTCATTGAGGATTTTTTTAAATCACAGTAAAATTATAAAAAGTACTTTTTAAGATAGTGATAACAATAAAAAATATAAATTATTTTTTTATTATTTCCAATTTCAAATCCTTACACAATTTGATATTTAATCTATTTATATATATACATGTATATATATAGTAGTCATATATATAGTAGATATATATAGTAGCTCAACTTTTGATAGATGAAAAAATTAGTTTTTTCACCATTGCCAAATTAAACTAGAAGAAAGTCATCATATATTTAATCATATTGAACATACTTTTTATATTTCTATTAAGACACACTTAAATATTCAGTCATCAAATGAAATACTTTTGGATGAGCTTTTTCTTTACATTGTTTTAGAAATAACTCTATTTTTTGGCAATTTGGAGGATAAGGCAAAGAGAACTATTTATCCTACAAGTTTTTCATATGTCAAGATATTTTAAAAACCTTTTGGATTCAGAGAGAACAACTGTCTTTTTGTCAAACACCAAATAACCAAAAAGAAGAGGTAAGATTTTTGTTGTGGTCAATATTTTTAAGGAAGGAATTTTTCCCAATATTGATCATAAATATAAAACTTATTTTTTTCATTGTTTCAAATATTCCTGAGTTTATTACATTTGCATTATTAATTGTTAGCGCTATTTTAAAAAGTAATTCTTTATAATTTTACATCATTTGCTGAACTTTATGGATATATTTATTCTTTGGAATTTTTTGTTGCTTTTTTATTCTCAATTACTATATTACTTCAAAAAGGTGTTTAAAATCGTTATTAGCAATGAATGATGCACAGTTTACCCATTAAATACACTAAATAAATAAATGGATTGCATAGTACCAATTCTGGCACGAAACCCTAATTGCTAGAATAGGAAAATGGGCCAACTTCCCTTGAAACATCATATGTATTCTATACTTGCTATATTAAAAATAAATTGGCAATAATGCACAACTTTTTAAAGCAAAGGTTTCCCTTAATACAAGCAAAAATTTAATCTTCTGTATATGATTTAAAAAGTAAGATATATTTTAAGAAGTGAAACTAACTAAATTATTATGGACTTTGGAAAATTGCTTCTTTATGATCTTAGCATTGAAATCAATTTTTTTTATTATTATCATAGATGTCTGTGATTTGGAATATTATAGTCTGTCAAATAACACCATGGTGTCTTATTTCCATTCTATATAATGAGAAGTGGGCTTGAATTTTTTAAAATAGCATGTTTTATTTAAAAGACAATAGGTACTGGATTTTCCCAACCATCTATTTTAATGTGCTAAATGCATGCATATTTATATTTAAAAAGTTACAGTGTATCCAAGAGCCCTGGGATATTCACCACATGTAGATAAATAAAGGGGAAGGGTGTAAAATATGTAGGGACTAAAGGAGATAAAAGGTAAGCATTTTTTAGACTGGCTTATATTTATTAACCCTTTTGTGTCAAGTTTGTCTACCACGTTTGGTATTGGAAAATATTTTGATTATTTGTCAAAAGACTAATTATTTTCTGCCCTGGCCAGTGACAGTTAGGCTGAGTCCCCAGTAAAAGGTCTATGTGACATAATGGAATGCACCTGTATTTTGCTGCCATTTACAGCACAGTTTGAAATAATTTCTATAATTGCTTGCCACTAAGGTATATAAACTTTATAAACTTCAGTATGAACATAAAGATATGCATTTTGAAGATTTCATAATTACTTGGAGGTATTCATGTGCATGTGGCCAAATACTCGATTTAGGTTACATTTATTTATTTATTTTTAATAAATAAGGGAGCACAAAAGGAAGAACCAACAGTCTATATGTTGATCTGCTTTCCTATGTGCTGTCCTTTAGTCCAGTAGATTCAGAGCATAGTACAATAGGCAGTTTGCCTACATCCCTTAAGCTCCACTTTATCTCCAAGATGGCTTCCCCTATGGGAGCAAGAACACAATGGCATCAGGTTTCATGGAATTTTTCTAGCAAATCCTGAAGGTGAGAGCAAAATGCATTCTCCTTAGGTCACAGTATTTTAATAGTCTCACATCTCCTTATCTTAAATTAGATTTTATCTCTCGGAGAAAAAAATCACTTTTTAGGAGTGGGGACATACTGATTGGATTAAACCACCTAAGACCTATGGAGCGTATGCAAACCTACATGACTAGTAATAGCTGAAGTATGTATTTCTTAAAGGAAATTTTGCTGGGCCATCTGAGAGAAGGGGAATGGATGTTGAAGAGTAAACCCTAAAAAGCCCCTTGGAGGATTTCTTATAAAAATACAGTGTATTATGACACATACAAGATGCCTAACCCAAACTGGAGGCTCAAACACATTAAAACTGCATACATAGTTGCTATGTACCAGTGGCCCATAAAAATATTTTATGAGTATGTCATAACACATCTTAATATAGATATTAATACTTGAAAATAACATTATTATTTCTTCTCTATGTATTTCTTTTAAAAGCTAATCCTGTGCAATAAAAATATTATTCTTCCTTTCTCAGAATCTATTGTTGCTTTGGGTAGACAAAGATACTGTTAAAACTACATTTATCTTAACTCTAATTTTATCTATCATAATGATATCCTACTAATTGCACCCACTACTAAAATTAATTAATTGATCTCTTCCACTTTGAAAGATTTTAGGATTTGACTATAAACAAGATACCCCATTGACAGCAATATGCTTATGATTTTTTAACTTTACAATGGTACAGAAGCTCTATGGATTCCACAGAAATGTTGTTTTGACTTTTGACATCTCTTCAGCCTGTTGTTATGCAGAAAGAAACTGTCTCAGGATGCTGGGTGGTGGCTATGAACCTCAGATCCCCCTTATTTATTATGAGGGCAAAAAACCAATGCTTTGCATTGTTCTGAGTTGCTCTGGGATGATCCATAGGCTGAACATATAAAATGTGTAGGTTTTGACTTACAATATGTTCATCTTAGTGAGTTGCTAGGGATGTATCCTTATCAGAGGTTGAGGAGCATCTTTAAGTTGAGGTATGACTATGAGACCATCTTGTGGATCATTGGCTTTGTTCATATGGGACTTGTTAGAATAAGGGAGAAGATATCCTAGATATAGAATTAATTTATTTTGGGTTCTAAACATGGTGCTTTTCTATGATGATTGCTTTCATTAATATTATGAGTCTTGGATGTTTTGCTTTGCCAATCTATACATATTCCAGTTATGAGTGATAAATTAAATATTTACTCTTTAAGAAAGTCAAAAGAGGACTACATATCATTTCATATATTACCTCTGTAAAAATTATATAACAAAAAATGATACTATGTAATCAATTATTAAAGGAGAAATGTTTCTTGATAATTTTAAAATAAGTCCCTAAAATCCTTTAAGTTTTAACAGTTATTTAGTTATGTCTATTTCAAATCAAATGAAGTGCATTCTGAAGATGCTTAGTCACATCTTTTCCAGGGAGAGCTACAGTGCTGGCCAGCCAATGGCAGTAATTAGTACGTGAAGCAATACCACAACTTCTGTTATGACTACTTCTGCTTCCTACTGCTTTTCCAAGCAAATTTAATGACCCACGTAAAGCTTAATGCTTTGAAATAATCTTCTTAGAAGCTATCAAACAGTTTTATTAAATAATCAATTGTAACCTAGGAATTTAAATGGAATGTTGGAAATGCTTTCACATGGAAATCAATTTAAGTAATTTTTTAAAGAGAAAAATCATGTTTCAGGCTATCACTGTAAAGACAAAAGCAATAAATGCAAGTTTTCTTTGTTCTAGGGACTTAAAATTTCCATTATACTTATGCAAACATGGATACGTAAACCTGCAATTAATTAAGAAGCAACAGAGCTGTGCACAGGCGATGAGCTCATAAATGCATGCTCATTTGCCTACTAGAAGATGGTATATGGAAAATCAATAGAAGATAAATAATGGTCATATGAATTTCCTCCAATGGTGAAATGAGTGGGGACAACTAATTTTTTAATTTACATTTCCTATCCTGAACTACACGTTTCTTAAACATTCATAGGGTTTTGGAAACAACATGCATTTCAAAGGAAGTATAATTGGTTGTTCATGATTTCCACAACATTTAGTACTCTCATGGAAATATTCTTCCCAGAGAAAAGGATAAAGAATCAAAATGCATGGAGTAGATATAAAATATTTACAGTATAAATTCCACTTTTGCACAATAAACTTTTCAAAAGTGATTTAATCTAGTGTAAACCTCTGTAAACAGTTTTCAAAACTGTTTTCAAAACACATTCAGGTCTTTGTTCTTGAGGCATACAGTGTGTATTCACGAGTGTCTCTGTGTGTTTTCTTGGCCAAGAGAAACATTTTACAGGCCCACGTTTAGAATGCCATAATCAGTTTTTAAAAAAATGAATAACACTTAAAAAATATACTGTAATTATATGGAAACAAGCTCAAAAGATGTGAGAACAGTCTTGGATAAAGCAGAATTTTGTTGGGCACAAATAGAAGCGATACTGATGGCTAACTGCACAACAGAAAAACTCATAAACTCTGGCCATTTCTAAGAATAAAGAGGTCCTGGAGTGCTGTAGAAAGGAACTCTGTTCAAACGTGCTATTGCATAGAAGCCAGTTTGGTGGCCACACATGGGTGTTGTGCTCATGTCCAGGCCCGTCGCCACATATGAACAAGAGTGGCAGACCACATATGGAGAAGTTTGTCTGCAGAACTTCAGTCACATATTTGCATTGCCTGAGGGCCTTTCTCAATTCCATTCTAAAGAAATATAAGATGTTCCGGTTTTATTCATAGGAACCCTAAGAATAATATTCACTAGTTGTACCAGTGAGCGCTGTCAGGTCTTCGGAGCACTTAGCAGAAAACGTACCCGTGACTCTGTTCAGTGGAAATATTTCCTTGGGAGAACTAGTTCAGTCTCTTCACTCAAGTTCCTCTCAAACCTCTTTCTGCATCTGAATCAACTGGAAAACTCACTAAGACACAAGGACTGGGCCATACTTCTAGAATTTCTGATGAAGTCCATCTGTGAGAGACCCTTTTCTTCTACTTTACTGAAGATAAGACAGGGCTAAGGAACATACAGTGACCCAAAGAAACATTTATTAAAAGCCTACATGATAATTTCTAAAATGTTTTTGAACATCTTGGATAAAGTAACTATAACTTTGGCTATCTGTGTTTATATAAATTTCTTGATGGTTATATCCAGTTACTAAGTCCACAAAAATACAATTGACATTTCAATCAGACACAGATGATTCCTGATTTAGGATGGCTTGACTTATGGATATTCTACTTTCCATGGTGTAAAAGTCATATACATTCAATAGAAGCCATACTTTTTCTCCTTTTGTTTTTCTTTTTTTAAAAAATAAAAATTGTGATAGGGTCAAGTGACCTTGTAATCCTCCTTTCTCAGCCTCCCTAGTCTCTGGAATTACATCACTGCAAGACTGGGGCCAGCTCAGAAGCCATATATCATACTTTCTCAAGCTTGCAATATGGATTATGATGCTCTTCAGCAATCCTGGGCAGTAGCAGAGAGCCACAATCCTCAGCTCGCCACACAGTTACAAGAGTGCACAACTGATACTCCATGGTATACAGTGTTGCCAACACTTTTTGGATACAAGTATTCAACAAATGAAAATTATCATGAGATATTCAACATTTTACTATAAATCAGTCTTTCTGGTAGATTAACTTGTTCAACTTTAGTTTGATTTAAGTGTTCTTGGCACAGTTATGGTCCGCTAGGCCAAGCTATGATATCAATAAGTGGGGTGTGTCAAATGTATTTTCAATTTATTATATTTGAACATGTAATGGTTTTTCAGGAATTTATCCCATCATAAGTCAAGGAGTATCTGCATGCAGTTTTCTAGCCTGATTCTGTTTTACTGCTATGGATATACAAATCAAGAAAGATCTAGCAGACACTGAGAATGTCACTATCCTAATCCTATTTGAATATTTCTTAGGAGTTTGGTTTGAGTAATATTTAGCTACAATAAATCAGAGTACTCTTCTGGATAAATATAATAAAATTTGATTTAATATTATTCTTGGAATCATCAGTTTTAAGTAACTTGGGAGATGTGTATTTAAGGTCATTATTTTATTAAGATTGAAGTTATTGATTGGGTTATTTTATTTTACTTTGGTTTTGGGAAACTGAACAGACACTACACAGAAGAAAAAATATAAATAGTCATAAAGTATATGAAAAATGTTCAACATCTCTAGCAACTAAAGAAATGAAAATTAAAACTACACTGAAATTCTATCTCATTCCCAGCAGAATGACAACTCTAAAGAATACAAATGATAATAAATGTTGGTGAGGAGGTGGGGAGATAGGTACTCTTATATACTTGTGGTTGGACTACAAATCAGTGCAACCACTATGGAAAGCAGTATGGAGATTCCTTAGAAAACTTGGAACAGAACCACCGTTTAATCATTATTCCACTCCTTGGTCTATACCCAAAGTACTTAAAATCAGCATACTACAGTGACACAGCCATATCAATGTTTATAGCAGCTCAATTCACAATAGCTAAGCTACATAACCAACCTAGATGTCCTTCAATGGATGGATGTATTAAGAAAATGTATTATATAGACAATTAAATATCACTCAGCCGTGAAGAATAAAATTGTAGTTATATGGTGGTAAATGGATAGAACTGAAGAATAAGTGAAATAAGCCTAAGGCCAAATATTCTCTCTGATATGTGTATATGCTAACCCACCACAAGAGAGGGTAGAGAGGGGAAGAATAGAAGTACATTGGATTAGGGAAACAAAGAGAAGGGAGGGAGGAGAACAGTAGGAAGGACAGTAGAATTAATCAGGCATAACTTGTAATCTAGCCTTGTATTTGAATACATTATGAAGGTAACCCTGCATCATGTACAACCACATGAACAATATTCTGATAAGAATGAGTTAATCTCCATGTATGTATAATATGCTAAAATACATAAATATATTTTACTGGCATGTATAACTAAAAAGAACAAATAATAAAAATCATTATTTTACAAATGCTTTGTGCTAAGGATTCTTTTGAAATTTAATGATAGTGTCTTTAAAAATGTGAACACTAGTTTGAAATCAAGATGCTTCAAATTAATGGTATCTCTAAATTGCCACTTTCCCACCTTCGAATTTTCATTGTATATAATATTCTAAAAGCTGAGGGAAAAAAGATGTAAGCTATCTAAAAACAATAACACAGAAACCCTGACATCTCTATGCAGTCTGAACTTACTAGGGTGTATATATATGAAGAAATGGACTTGGGTAAAAGTATTGTTTGTTCTTAGACACTCCATGAATTCTTCAAGCTTCATGAAAGTACACAGAAATTGATTAAAACTGTCTGAGGAGTCAGAAGATCAGATAAAAATTAATGTTGATTAAAATTTTCAAGAGTAGACTATATTATCCTTAGTCACTATATACTAAACACTTTTGATATGTATGCATTTCATTCTCTTACTCAGCAAATATTGCCATGACGATCACCTATCAAATATTAATCTTTCAGTTATTGTTCATGTTTCACAAACAGGACGACCGAAAGTCAATTTTTATAAATAGCTATAGGAAAAAAAGACCTGCATTTTATTTGGGAATAATGAAGTTTCAATTAAAAATAAATCATGCAAATTTGATATTTAATTCAAATTTGAAGTCATCATGGGATGGAGAATTTTTCATGGACTTATGAAGAATACATACAACTGAAATTTATCCATAGAAAGACTCGGATCTCACAGTGAATATAACCATTATGTTTATCCACAAGGCACTAATGAAAAATATGTGTGTGTGTGTGTAAATGCCAGGAAGATCAGTATGGTGGGGGGAAGGGTATAGGGAGGGAGGAGGGGAGGAGCAGGAAAGGATTGGGGACCAAATTAGAGCAAATTATAGTACATACATTTATAATTATGTCAAACTGCATCTTGATATTTATATAAGTAACAGGAGGCAAAAAATACTTTAAAATTTTTAAGAAATACAATGTCACTGGCACACTTGTCCTGAAGTTCCCACTCACATTCAAACTGTCCCATAATTACTGAGTAGAAGAGCTGGCAATGATCTCTGAAATACTACTCCAGCTCTGCCAGGTTCAAAAGAACTCCCAAGCCGTCACCACTTCAGCTCTGGATAGTAGCAGACCTTTCTAAGAAAACCTGAAAAGCCTCCTAAATTAATATGTCATAAATCTTTAAACAAGAAAGAGCCTTGCCTTAAGAAATAATTTCAGGAGATAGATTTTGCTCATTCAAAGGCTATAAGGCAGTATATGGAGCTAAACAGAAGGTTGTAGACGTTTGGTTCCAACAGCCAATGCACTGATTCCAGTCCCAACAATCATCTATGTATCTACTTATCAATCATTATTTCTGCATCAGAGCAGAAGCCCTTCTGAGATTTCTGTAATGCAACAACAACACAAATGAAAGTCCCCAAACCCATGTCTAAACTATATGGGGCTAGAACTGAAAAAGGAATAGGAAATAATAAGGAATGAGGAATAAGGTATAGAATGAAAATAAATAAAATAAAAATACCACTTTCTATTTCATGTGCATTAATTATACAGAACAACAGGTTTCAGTGGACATAGTTGTACATACATATAAAATATTTTCAACCCCATTTTGCCTGTTTCCCTACCATCTCCTGCCCACTGGTCACCTTTATCTTCTCTATCAATCTCCCTTCTAATTTCATGGTCTTTTTCTTTCTTTCTTTATAGGTTCTACATATGAGAGAAATAAATGCAATACCTGTCTTTCTAAGCCTGACTTATTTTGCTTAACATGGTGATCTCCATTTTCATCCATTTTCCTTCAAATGAAACTTAATTTTGGCTTATGGCTGAGTATAGCTCCATTACAGGTTATATATAACACATTGTCTTTATCCATTTACCTGTTATTGGGCACATTCCCATTCCCTTAGTTATTGTGAATTTTAATGAAATTAACATGATTATGTATGTGTCTCTACATAGTTCTGTTCTTAATTCCTTTGAATGCATGTGGAGGAATGACATTGTATATATAGATCTTATGGTAGTTCTGTTTTTAGTTTTTTGAGGAATTTGTGTTTTCCATAGTGGCTGCATTCATCTACATTCCCACCAACAGTGCATAAATGTTACTATTTCCCATATCCTTGCCAACATTTTGTCATTATCTGTTTTATTAATGACTGCCATTCTGAGTAGAGTGAGATAGAATCTCAATGGAGCTTTGATTTGCATTCCCCTGATAGGGGGATTAATGTCTAACATATAAAAAAACTCATAAAACATAGTCAAAACCCAAATTACCTTATCAACAAATGTGTAAATAGTTTGAACAGACACTTTTCAATAAAAGGAGTACAAATAGCTAACCGTTATATGAAAATAAAGTTGAACAACTATCCTTTATTATGTAATACTCCTAACATGATGTACATCTAGGGATGTACACCAAAATGGAACCCAACTTACTGTAGCAAAATTGATGGACATTTGTATAGTGTATATCTTCATATCAATTCAGGTCACACTAATTGAATAAGTTTTTTTTTTCACTGAAGAAGTTGAAATTAAAGCAAACAAAACTATGGTATTCACAGGTTTTTGGATTTTAGAAATATAACTATGGGATTATAAGTTTGACTTAAACTAGACCAAAATTAATGCAAGAGAAACCTTGTAGTGCTCCCTGTGTTATCTCTAAACTTCCCATTTGAGTCTCTACAGACAGAAAATATATATATATATATATATATATATATATATATATATACAATTTTTTTTTTTGTAACAAGGATTAAGCTCCAGGGTGCTTTTAAACAGTGAGCTACATTCTCACCACTTTTTAATTTTTTTCAATTTTAAAAAAGGGCCTTCCTAAGTGTCTTAAGCTAGTTTTGAACTTGCAATCCTCCTGCCTCAACCTCCCAAGTTGCTGAGATTATAGACACGCACCACCAAGCCCTGCTTGAAAATATATTTTAAGGGCTAGGGATGTGACTCAAGTGGTAGCGCGCTCGCCTGGCATGCGTGCGGCCCGGGTTGGATCCTCAGCACCACATACCAACAAAGATGTTGTGTCCGCCGAGAACTAAAAAATAAATATTAAAAATTCTCTCTCTCTCTCTCTCTCTCTCTCTCTCTCTCTCTCTCTCTCTCTCTCTCCTCTCTCACTCTCTCTTTAAAAAAAAGAAAATATATTTTAAAAGTCAATTAATTCTGTAAAATTCTATCAAAAACACTGTTGTAAAGATATGAGGTTGATATTGCAAGTGCAGCTTTAAGAACGTCTACATACAATACTTTGTTTTCAGAAAATTTGGCTTAATATCTCATAAACAACAGAAGTAAAATTTCAAATTTGTTGAACTGAAAATGTGCATTCCTGATTGGCAGACTCTGCTTTTTTAAGCAGAGCGTATCTGACTTTCCAGTCTTTTATGTTGGTGGTCCTGCCATGTTCAACAGGATGCTTTCAGCATTGCTCTTCTCCTTGTATCTGTCCAGCAGAAAGAATGAAGATAGACATTACACTTCCTCTTTGTATCCATCTTGCTCAGGAAGTAACAGACACCCCTGTGTCTCACATTCCCTTGGCAAAATCCAGTTATTGTTATGTGGTCCCATCCAGATGCTGTGGAGGCTGGCCCATGACTATTTCATCCCTTGCCAACTCTCTAATTAAAATGAGGGAGCATGCATGTTATTGGATAATTTGATGCCTCTGTCACTTTCAGCTTCTAGAAAATGAGATGAATTTTCTAATAAAGCAACATCCGTGATGCTTACTCCTACACCTTCAAATGAAGACAATAAAGGTAAAATGCCCCAACTCTTCCTATAATGCTCCATTATTCAAGCTGCCTTAAAGGATAAAAAAATATATACAGTCATTCTCACACCTGCAATTCATCACTAATTTCCCCACTATGTCTATTCAGGGATTTCAAGGCACAGAAATAGCTTCATATCAAAAAACCGAGATTAGAGAAAGATGGTGAGTACTTGGTGTTGTTATTAAAAAAGAAATATCAGGGTTTTTTTACACGTATAATATATACAATATTTCAGATATGAAAGAGGGCTAATGTTTAAGAAAATTTACTGGGACATTTCTTCCCAGGTTCATCTTCAGTATACTAGGGAAACACATACTTAGAACATTGTAACACTATCTTTAATTTACCATTCATCAGATTTTGTCTACATGAATATATTTTCCATTATTTAATCACAATACTAAGGTTGTTGCTAGTCATTTCCCAAGATTATCTGAAACCAGTGAAATAATTTTTAATTATTCTAAAGTACATATTAAATGTGAATTAGAAAAAAATTAGTCTATAAAAAAGAACAATAAATTCAGATAATGTCCATTAAACTAAGATATTTAATTAGGCTTCATGAGAGGTTGACATCAATATGAATTCTAGAAAGAAATTTGTTTCCAAATATTTTACACTAACCATTATTCAGTTTTTGTTTAAACTGAATGGTAACTATGAAATCACCATCATCTTTTACTATTGGCTTTTTGTAATAACACTAAAAAATACAATAGTAATATGAAATTAGATTAAAAAAAACTATAAATACAGTTGTAAATATCCATTGAATTATATTCCTTGATGAAGTTTGTCAGCCAATTGCTAATGCACAAACTCACCAAATCTCATTTTATCTAATAAAAACACATTATATAGCTGGGGATATAGTTCAGTTGGTAGAGTGCTTGCCTTGTATGCACAAGGCCCTGGGTTCAAACCCCAGCACCACCAAAATGAGAGAGAGAGAGAGAGAGAGAGAGAGAGAGAGAGAGGGAGGAAAGTAAAAAAAAAAAAAGCACATTATCATTTCATCAAACTTATTAGGTCAAAAATTTAAGAGACCTTTATGAGTTGGAAGACACTCAGGAAAACAGAAACCATAACAGTTGTTTTAATTGGAGTTAGTTAAAATAACATTAGGGAGTTAAAAAATAGAAAATAAACAATGCACAGAATGCTATGTTTTAATGTTAAATGTTTTTCCAAGAGTTCCTGTGTTGAAGACTAGGTCCCCATCTGGTGGGGTTTTTGGAAGGGAAAAAACTTCAGGAGGTGAGGCTTAGCTGGAGGAGGTAGGCCACTGGGAATCCAGATGCTTCTTTTCTTTCCTGCCAGGCCACCCTGAGATGAGCAGCTTGAATCCAGCAGGTGCTGCCCACCAAGACGTTTTCGCTATATCCTACTATGGAATAGTCCCAATGTGAACAGAGAGCTCCAAAATCCATGAAACACAATTATATCCTTCCTTTAATAAGTTGATCACCTCAGGTGTTTTGTCACAGTAACAGAAAGCTGTCAGACATACAGAGTAATTGCAGAAAGCAAATGCTGGTACTTGATTTTGGTGACAACAAGGAAAACAGTTTGAACTATTTAAACCTGGAATTTGGGGGCACCCTCTCCTTGAAGAAGGGGTTCTGAAGGAATGCCTGTTTTGTACTCAACACATGCAAAAATTGCTTTTATTATTTGTGAGACATTAGAAAAATTTAAAACTTGGTTTGGTTTCTCAAAGTACTTAGAGTTATACTTGCAATACTGACCTCACATCCCTACTTCACAAAAGTGTTCTTGGTAGATTCTATAGAACTTGACTTTTAAAATATGTCTTTAATATTATTTCTATCTTCATGCACTTTTATAGAAAGTTTAAAGAGAACAAAAGGAACACTACAAGGTTTCTCTTGCATTAATTGGACCTAGATTAAGTACAAATTTATAATCCCATGATCATATTTCTGGACTCCAAATATCTGTGACTATAACATTTTTGTTTGCTTTGTTCAATCTTGGTTTTTGTTGTTGTTGTTGTTTGTTTGTTTTGAAAATTCTTTGGTGGGGAAACATCTTGATCTAACTTAATTAGTACGTGGACATTCAGAGACATGGAGCGGGAGTTCTGTGCTGGTATTTTGAGGAAGAGCATGAAGACTAGTGATGGAGAGGAAAGAACCTGGGAACAGTGATCAGTGGGCTTGCAGGGTGACTTCCCGCTGCAGGACAGATGCTGACTGCAATTGAGAGCAGACAGGAGAGAGTGACCTCCTCCCGCTCCACATGTCCTCAGAAGATGGCAGCTGCCATCTCAGGAAGGAGAAATGTAGTTTGCTTCTCAATAGCCCCTTATCTAATGATATCAGGGTAGAAGTTATAGGTAGGAATATGTCAATAATAAAATTAAGTACATGTGCTACTCCACGTGCTCACAAGACTATATTCATTTTAAAACAAAATGAGACCAAATTTCTATAGTTAATCCATGAAATCATCCTTGATCATAATGTGCTCCCATGTCCTTTTTTTACTAACTCTCAGATTATGTTAAAGCTTTTGTTTTTAGAATATTCACAGAATATGAAGTTCTATAATTGTAACATTTCCCTTGTAAAAGTAGCTTTTATGTGTTCTCCTCACCTTCCAATTGCTTCACTGTCTTCTTGGTCACCTTTTCCAATATTCATTTGCCTTTAATTCCAAGCATTTGTTTTTCATCTTTGTGAAGTTACACTAAATGAATTTAATTTGCCCTTGAGATATATATTCTTTAGTTAAATCCATCAGAGACAACTATCTTTTGGGTTTAAATTAAAAAAAAAAAAAAAAAAAAAAAAAAAAAAAAAAAAAACACTTTCTAGCCAGGCACAGTGGCATTCGGCAATCGCCTGTACTCCAAGAAGTTTGGGAGGCTGAGTCAGGAGGATTGTAAGTTCAAGGTTCAAGTCCACTCTTAGCAATTTTAAGAGGCCCTAAGCAACATAGTGAGGCCCTGTCTCAAAATAAAGAATAATAAACAAACAATGGGCTAGTGATGCTACTCAGTGGTTTAGTGTTCATGGGTTCAATCCCTGGTACAAAATATATATATTCTTTCAAATTACCTTGTTATATCCTCGATGTTGTGTTTACTGTTTCAAATATCTTTTGAAAGATAAAAAAGTTTGCCTCAAAGCAGAAAAAAATCTCTTTGCCCTGCGAAAACCCCATTTTGCTGTACCTCTTTAATAGTGTAAACATGTTCTAATCAAAACTAATGTCCTTCACATTATATGTTTTTCTCTCCTACTCTACTATTAGATTAGAACAGGATTTTCTTGTCAGCACTGTTACCAGCCAAATATTCTGTATAATTTTAAATAAAACAAAGAATTTGTTCTTAAGGAATTCAAGGACAGCCAAGGTTGATATTTTAAATAAATAATGATCACAGTGTGTGATGAGTGAGATAATAGCAATATTCATGTGATAAAGGGAGAGCAAAGAAGGGTGATTAATTTTGCGGGGAGTGAAATGAAGAAAATTCTGATGCATTTTGATCAGTGACTTGAGGAGGTATGAAAGCAAAGGATGGAGTGGAAGAGTCAACAGCATTTCACGTACAACACACATAAGTGGAAGGGTAGCCAAGTGAGAGTTCAGAGCACTTCAAAGAAATTGCAAGGAGTTCTCAACTGAAGATGAAACGTGAGGGAACTTCCAGGAAAGTAGATCTGGGCTGTTCACAGATCATGGAGAGGGATTGGAGTGCAAATACGGAAGAATTTGTCTTCCATTCATTAGGAGGCTCAGATCTAAGAAATGTGGTTAACAGAAGACTCTCACAATCAGACTCTTACTCTAGAGAGTTCCCCTTCAGTCTGCTGAATTGGAGGAAAGATTAGCTGACATCGGGAAGACTTTAGAATAAAACTGTAGACACGCTTCTAAGCAGACAACCTAAATAAATACTCTTTTTCTCAGCACATTAAAGTTTGAGGAACCAATGTAGAGAAACCCAGATTGCTTAAGAACTAAGTCTGGCAGCGGACATGTGTGCTGCCCATTGTCTGTAATCAGAGGTTGCCTAGCACTTAGTGTCCATGGTGGAACAACAGCACCCTAACTTATCAGTGTCTTACAATCCAGTTGGACACCATTCATGCTCTAAACCCTACTCTGTTTCATTCTAGTTCTCCAGTAGTTCTCTCTATTTTGTGAATTTAGTGATATATTTTTATTAAATTCCTATTCTCCTCACTTTAGCCAAAATAATTTTATATAGAAATGCAGCGGGTTTAAGTTGCATCACAAAATATGAAAGAATATATTTAAAAACGTATAAAGGTTGATATCAGTTTCAAAAGAGTCTTATTCTGAAAACATTTAAATATTAGTACAATATTAAAGATATTTTAGAAATACTTAGTTGAAAGTAATGTTGCATCAAAATTAGCCACAATAATCACATCTAAAGAATAAAATTATTTAATAAATACATTTTTTCACAAGACCATATAGACTCCATTAGAAGGGATCCATTAAATTTGCTTTATAATTGCAGTTTGTTGATTTTTTCTTTTCTTTTTTTTTTAATTTGCAGGAGGAAGTGAATATAATTCCCCTGCCTCTCTGGATTTTCAGTCTTGAAGAAGCAGCAAATATATGACCATAATAAGTTATTATAACAATTTTAGAAAGAAATTAAAAATTCCCTAATACCTTCCTGTGGACCTATTAAAATTAGGGACTCATTTCCAGGTTCTTAAAATAAAGGAAGACGGAAAGCGAAGCTACGTTGAGTGACAGGAGCAACAGGGTAACACTGTGGGAGAGGTTTGCCCTGGTGAGGGTGACCATGACCTTGGGCTGGGAAGGTGAGGGGTGCTGTTCTCCCTTCCTTTTTTCCCCACTTGTGATTCCAGAAGAGGATGCTGCCATGGTTCACTCAGGATGGATGTGGTGATGTGCCATGGTGGCAGTTGCTGTCTTTGTCCTCCACGTGGCTGTTGTATAGAGTCACACAATAGCTCTCAGATGACAGCTTCACCACAGTGTCCTCTCTCCTCCCACTACTCTGTGGACCTGGTCATTCCATAATAAACAGCAGCTCATAGAGCAGGGCTCTAGATAAACTTCTAAGTAGTGCTTTGCTGATTGTGGGAATAGGCAGGGACAAGAATCAGTCCACTCCAGTTATCTGTCATAAAGTACAATAAAACATAAATTTTGAAGTTATTTGTACTCTCAGAAGCAAAGACTAGAAGGCTGATTGCCAGGAGGAGGGATAGAGAAAGTAGGGAGATGTTGGTCCAGGATGCAAAGTGTCAGTTACGCTGGATGAATAGGTTCTGGTATCTAATGTACACTAGGTTGACTGCAATTAATATGATTCTACTGTGTACCTGCATTTTCTAAGAAAATAGATCCTAAATGTTCTCGTAACACACACCTCAAAACACATAACTATGAGAGATGATAGAATTTTATCTTTCAATGATGGGGATCAAACCTAGGGCCTCACCCATACTAGGCATTTACACAGTCATACTTCAGTGATAGTAATGTCAATCAGATGGACTATGGTCATCATTTCACAATGCCCATATATCTCAATTTACCACATTGTATGCTTTAAATATATCCAATTTCATTTGTCAATTATACCTCAATAAAACAGAACAAAAACAACAATTAGAAATTTCAGCTTGTGCAGCTAAGTTAATGAAAAACAATATTCGATGCTTTTTTATTGTCACTATAATCTAAAAAATTCAAAACAAGGAATTCTACACTGCACACAAGTAATTTAACTCTGAAATGAGAAAGTCCTAAAAGATTAGGAGCTTCTCAGCTCCTAATAGAAATCCTTCTCCCAAAATGGAGAAAACAAAAGAGAAGTACTTTCTGTGACTGAAATTCTAAAATCTTTAAAGAAAGTTTATATATTGATGTACACAGGGTGGTAAGTGAGACACATGGTTAGTGAAAGAAATGAAATATTAAAATTTGTACAAAATTGAGGAAGTATGGATTTATATTTATATTTGTGTTTTATGAATGAGTAACTTCAGATTACAAATAGGTGATTCTTATGTTTTAGCAAATAGTTTGTGTCAGAAAAGGGTGGACAAGAAACAGAAAACTTTTTAAATGTATATTTTATACACATTTTTGTTCTGTAAACTATTAATTGTATAAACACAAAATTAAATTAAAAATTAATTTCAAGTCACGTTCAATTTTACAAAAAGTAAAACTTGGAAAAGAATTTATTAATAAAACCCTAGCAATATTATAAACCCCCAAATAAACCAATTAAGGTATTACTTGACTTTAAGGTGTGTCTTTGTTGTTGTTGTTGTTGTTTTGAGTAACAGGAATTTAACCCAAGGTTACTCTTACACTGACGTACATTCCAAACCCTTTGTATATTTTATTATGAGACAGTGTCTCACTAAGTTGCTCATGTTGGTCTTGAGCTGAGATCTTCCTGCCTCAGTCTCCAGAGTATCTGGTATTACAGGCCTGTACCATGATGTCAGGCTTGAGATTTATAAATTTATAGGTTCTGTTATCTAATGTACACTATGATGACTGTAGTTAATATGATTCTACTATAAATCATTGCATCCAAACTTTTAGGATAACGTAATGCATAAAATATAATTTCATATATAATACACAGGAAAATGTTACAATTGCTATGAAATGAACAGCTGTGTGAAATTAAGGTCTGTGAGCATCAAAAAGGGACAGTTTTAATTACATATCTCCCTTAAGAATAAACCAGATGAATGAGGGAAATAAAATAAAGATCCGTGTTAAGACATTTGTTAAACTTTCAGCCAGTGTCCACAAGTTTCCATAGAGATAAAGAACAACCTGGATGTGGTAGAATCCCCCAAGCCACAACAGAGCACATCAACTGCATCATTCAGCCACTGAGGTTGTAAGGTATCCCCCACTCTCAGTTCTCCTGTTCTGAATAAAATATCTTGGCATGCTTGTTACATTTAAATGTAACAATGACATTTATAATCAAATTAGTGGACTAATCCTGATGAAATTTTATCCCAATTTAAGTAAAGCAGAAGGAAAAAACCATGAGTAGGATATATTCTCCAGTTTCTCAAAGGAAGGAAAAAATGAACATTTTTCCTTCATATTTTGTCCAGACTTGTCATAATTCTAAGCATATATCCTGTATAAAAAAATTCACTTACGCAAAGAAGTTGATAAGTTTGAATAATGACGTGATCACATTCCAAGGAAAGAGTACATGTAAAACTAAGCATGATTTCATAACAGATGCACACATTTTAAAACAATATATTGATAGAAAATCTTTATGTATGTTTTTAGATATATAATCCGCATTTCTTCTAGGCTAATATAGTCCAATACCCTCCTTCTTGGGTTGATTTTTTTCTATTAAAGAACCCTCTTTTGGACAAGGCATGACCTCCTCTCCTTGTGTGGTGATAGGGACAATTTGAACTACAGAGATAATATAATTAGGGAGATCTTTGTAATCGCAAAGGCCCTATCAGCATATTAATAAAAACTTTATGATGTATATAGTTAAAATAGTCCATAGTATTTGATGATCTTTAATCTGCACTTTTCCAGAACACTAAAGACTCTTAGGTGAATAAATTTGAGAGTGCTTGGAGGTGCATTGCCTCTTTCATGAGCCTAGAGTTGTATTTCTTGAACTAATATTAAAATATTAAAATATCTTCTTGTATTTCTGCTGGTTCCAGGAACCCAGTGATATCAGGGGACTGGGTTCCAAGCAGTGGTAATGGATAGCAGAACAGGGAACATCAGACAGTAAGGATCAAATACATGGCGCCCTCTGCACTTCCTTAGGAATATCCTTTTGTGTTTGTAGTTGTTTTTAACATCTCTGAAATGATATATATTGTGGAATGCAATTTTTTATTGCTTATTCACTCACTGAACCAAGAGTTTGTTGGTAGGTATCACTCAATGCAGTGAACCATAATCTGTATTGTTTTTCTTCCCTTATATGGAAATAAATCAGATAGTTTAATTCATTCGAATGCAGTTTGAGTCAAATTCTCTTTGTACTTTTATGATATGATAATAACTCTCAGAAACACTCCCATGACAGCCGTGAGCATTGTAATAAGCAAAGTCTCAAAGAATGATTTCAGATTATGACCTAAATGTGCACAAAAATAATTCCAAAAAACTCTATTATTTACTTAATAGTCCATTCTTAGGCAGTTAAAAAATACAGAATGAATCTCTAATATGATCAAGCATAGAAACATTTTGATAGAGCTAAGCTGATCATAAACTTGATGTATTAGGAGTGTAGTTGCATTTTCAGCATAGTATATCTAAAATATTAATAAAGTTGTAGATATAAAATGATATCAAAGCATTAAAGATGGGTGACATTAAGTTCTGCATGACTATATGCCTGCTTTCTGTTGATCATATGATATTTATTAATCAATTTTATGACCTGGGAAAAGGATTAAAAAAAGATGAATGTATTCAAAACTCAGGACACCAGCCATGCATATTTCTAAATTAGAAAATAAAATAAAAATGTGTTCAGTTTTACCTAACTATGCATTGCCCTTCATGGCAAAGAAACTATAAGCATTGTACTGGAAGGCAGACAAATGCTTAATGATAATTGAAGTGAACTATTGTATTGTGGATGCACTTACATTTAGATATAATTAATGGCTTCTAGGAAAATGGCTTAATGAAATAAAAACATTATTGAACACTTGCAATCAGCCAAAGGAACAAAATCTAGCATGATTTAAAAATTGTATTTAATTTTTCAAAAAGAATAATAGTAAAACTAAGACTGAAAAAATTATTTAAATTCTCCTGGTTTGTTTTTTATTGTTATTATTTTCTGTGATTTAATCAATGGTGTATTCATTGTCTAAAACTACTGACAATATAGAAGGAAGCATAAAAATAAATAAATCAACCATCTTCCTTCTTAGGAAGTTGAATTAAAATCTCCCATTTAAAGTAGGTCTGACTGACAGATCCTGATGTGGTCTCTCCTAATTTCCCCAATAATGTACAGTGAAAAAAGGATCAAACATATACACTTACAACACTGGAAACTCAGAGTGATAGAGAATGCCTCTCATGAATCTGAGATAAATCTTCATAATGTACTCTTTGTTTTCATAATTTACTATTTACAATGATCTTTAGATCCTAGTCTACTGACATTCTGTCTTATGAGTTAGAGAAAACCTTCCAGGTAAAATATGTAAACTGATGGGGTGAAGAATACATAGAAAGACTCAGATTAATGCATCCTTGGGTCATTGCTCATGATAATGATGAAATCTTGAATGTTTTCATATTTGTTGTAAAATATTTTATTGTTGAAAATCTTGGTCATTTGATCTTACTTTCAGAATGCTTCTGTCCTTCATTACACATTTGATTTCTTGATATATTGCTCTATATTTTGATTTGTCGGTAGCACTGGCAGTGAGAGATAAGAATTGAGTTAATTGTGGCTGTCAAAGCATCTGTTTGCAAACAGATCTAACCTAACTTCATCTCCATGAGGACATGTATTTCAAACATCAATCCCTTAACTAAGCAAGTCTGAGGTCAGTTATCTTGCTGGGTGCTCTAGGAATATGTCTCCTTTCTCAAGTCTTCTTCCTTAATATCACAAATTGAAAAATGTGTACATGTGTTATCTCAAAGAAAATACCAACCCTACTTTCGCATCTATGGTCCTATGGAGTTTTAAAATGTTTTATCCCTTATTCATTTTATCTAACTGTCTAGGGGAAGTCTCTGATACCTAGAGCTGTTTCGTAAGACTGTTTTTGTAAGACTGATATATATATATATATATATATATATATATATATATATATATATATATATATATATATACTAATATATATACTAAACATGAAGCTTCTGGAACAGAGATAAATCAAATACTATTTACTTTGAGACTATCTTATTATTGGTTCCATTTGTGCCATTTTACATTCAGGCAAAATGAGAGCAAGTATCATGCTGCTGATCCAAGGAATCCTATAACACAGAAGAGAGAGCCAAAAATTATTAATCCCAGAATTTGCATGAAGCATCATGACCTATTGCTCGTCCTTTTTTGGAGAAGAATAAAGAGAGAATTTATAATTCTAATTTAAAAAGAAAAACAATAAATAAGACAAATGTCTAGTTTTCTAGGTCCATTATCCCCTGGAATGTTAACAAATGTCCCTAAAAGCAATGCATTGGTAAATCTCTTCTGATAAATTCACTGCCACTGATTTTTAAGGCATGGTTCCAAGTTGTGCTTTGTCACAAGTTGCTAGTATTTTTGTTTTAGAAAGCCTTGGCATTGGATAAACATGAAAATATTAATGGGACATTATTAATGGAAAATATTAATGATGACGTTTCTTTCTTTGGACATACACCCTGTGGGGGTCAGAATGATCCTTACTAATAATCCACATCATCCCTGTTCCTAACCAGAACTTTCTCTTTCCCTGCCTTCCTTTGATTTCTCTCTATTCTCTATTTTCATTTGATAAATATCTATAGGAAAATCATCCCAAAGGTTTTCTTGTATAAATAGAACAACATTTAAAACCCAGTTTTCTGCTGGGCATGGTGGCAAACTCCTGTAATCCCAGCTGCTCGGAGGCTGAGGCAGGAGGTTCATGAGTTCAAAGCCAGCCTCAGCAAAAGTGAGGTGCTAAGCAACTCAGTGTGATCATGTTTTTAAATAAAATACAAAATAGAGCTGGAGATATGGCTCAGTGGTTGAGTACCCTTGAGTTCAATCTGTGGTAGTACACCCCCTCACACCAAAACAAACAAACAAGCAAAAAACTGTTTCCTTTTAGGGGATATCTGGATTAATCCAGTTCAGGGCAATTTAGGAAAAATGAAATAAAAGAAATTTTTTGTCAAGTCTTTTCTTAAGTAGTTAAAAATGAAATTTCTATGACAGGATAAATGTACATGTAATTTTATAAGCATTTATAAGAATTGATCTATATTTTCAAACACATTTGGCAATATTAGTATTTTTTAAATTTTACCATATGGCATTGCATAAGAGTATTTAGTATTCTCTAATCTTGAACCAGACAGTTTAGTAATATATGATTTTAAAGTAATACTGACATGTATTTTTAACATTTTTTTAGTTGTAGATGGACACAATATCTTTGTTTTATTTATTTACTTTTTTGGGTGATGTTGAGAATAGAACCCACTGCCTCATGTATATGAGGAAAGTGCTCAAACACTGAGCTACTACCTCAGCCCTGACGTGTATTTTTTTTTTTAGAGAGAGAGAAAGAAGAAGAAGGAGAAGAAGAAGAAGAAGAAGAAGGAGAAGGAGAAGGAGAAGGAGAAGGAGAAGGAGAAGGAGAAGGAGAAGGAGAAGGAGAAGATGAAGAAGGAGAATAAGAAGAAAAAGAAGAAGAAGAAGAAGAAGAGAGAGAGAGAACTTTTTAATATTTTTTTCCGGTGGACACAACATCTTTATTTTATTTTTATGTGATGCTGAGGATCCAACTCAGTGCCCCGCGCATGCCAGGCAAGCGCTTTACTGCTTGAGCCCCATCCCCAGCCCCTGACATGTATATTTTAAAGGTTCATACAATGATTGCACCCACCTCTTTTGCAAAACAACACTTGCCAAAAAAAAAAAGACAACCAGTGGTAAAATACAATAGTTATTCTAATGTATGTGGAATAGGCTCATAAAATAAAAATACTCTGTTGATTAGTTATAAGAATCCACATCTTTAAATTCTAATACATTCTTTTGAAAATATGGAATATTATTCCTTTTTATCTTTATTGAAGTACTGAAGAAATGATATATTATATAATCAGGGCTTACAATGGTAAAGTTTTGATAATATACACATTATTAAATGATTATTGCAGTTGAGCTAATTAATATACCATCAGCTCACGGTGTTGCTTTTTGCTTGTATGTAGTAAGAGTACTGAAGATCTACTCTTACCAGATTACAAGTACACAGTGTTATTAATGACAGACACCACATTATGCATGAGTTTAGGGGTGGGGAAAATAGAGAGATGTTGGTCAAATTTGCAGTTAAATCATAAAAATGTTGTTGGGATCTAAATTCTAGTATTTACCCTTTACTCTCTTTCTATATCTACATCTCCTTAGTTTTTTAGTTTTATTTTTTTAACTTTCTAGTGATGAACAAAAAATAAAAAAATAAAAATGAAATATATAATTAAATATATATAAATTTTGAATTTTGATCTCAAAATGGCAGGTAAGAAATAGTGAGGACTTATTGCCATGTTATGATATGTTGGAGGGCATTATGACCAGAGAGCATGTTTGAGAGGGAGTTCACCTTCATAACACAGCCAAGTGTACAATAACCCACTCACAGGACAAGAGCATTAACTTACTCTTGAGGGTGGAGCACTAGTTGACCAATTGCAATAATCGTTTCAATTAATTAATTAGTGGTCCCACCTCTTAAGACTGTTACAAGTGCAATTCAATTTTAGCATGAGTTTTGGAGGGGTCAGTAAAATCATAGCATAAGTTAAGAAACTTTATCTATTATGCTCTTAGAAGTAATTTTTTTGCTATTATCAAAGGTTTGTAATCTTTATCAAAAACTTTCTTTCAGATGTTGAGATATTCATAAGATGGTTCTCCTTCAGTTAATTAATAAATTGAATTGCATTGTGAAATTTTTTGAAGTTAATGGCAGTTCTAAGTTCAGGAAGTTAGTTAATTATAACATATCAATGAGTAAATGATTCTAAGTTTAATTCACTAATAATTGAATCAATCTTTTTGTATCTACATTCAATTGGTTCACTAGGGATGCTGTGGTTTTGGTACCATGGTTAAGCAAGCCTCATCTAATGAATTTGGAGATGTTCTCTCACTCTCTTTCTTTGTGAATTTATTATTCAGAAGAGTTGATAGATTATTTCTTGGAGTAGTTGTGACTCCATCCTGTCTCAAGGCTTTCCTGTTAATATATTAATTAATGAAAAAGTTACAAGATAAGAAGGTAGATATAGGGAGAAGGGAAATATTCATGCCCGCTGACAAAATTAACTCTTGAAGTTAAATGTCAATATGGTAGCTACCTGTAGAAGTGACTGGAAGGGGCACAGAATGCTCTTGGGATGTTGGTAATATTCTGTTCTATGATGCAACTTTTGTTTCATAGATGTGTTAATTTGTATGTACTATATATGCTTATTTGGATGTATGGAATACTTAAATTTTCACTTTAAAAATAATATGAAAATTTAAGTGAATTGTAATAATAAAAAAATGGAATATATAATTAAAATATGATCATGATATATTTAAAATTTAAAAGTAATTTAAAAACACAAAGGAAGTGTTGGCAGGATGCAGATAGGAAATCTCAAATGCTCCTAATGTATTGTTTTTTCTCTAGGTGAAGCCAAATTTTACAACCACAATTAAAAGTAGACTTCTACTATCTGATAATGGGTGATGCAATTTTATATGACCTGGGAATATCATATGAAAACACAGGAAAAAACCTATTAAGTACATGCACTGAGGAATTTGTACAAAGTTTTATTATTATATTTAATAATAATCCCACATTTATAATATACAAAAATAACATTTAGGATGGATAAATTAGGATGTAATCATATGAGGACATTCTATACAGCAAGAGATAAAATGCAGCTATACATCTAACATAGATACATTTAAGAAATGTCTTCTCAAACAAGAAGATATAGATCCAAAAGAGCACAAATTCATGGTAATTCTATGTATACGAATTTCAAAAGTTAAGAAAACTATGCAAAAGTCTTACAGAAGCTTACTGGAAGGATAACATTAAAAAATTAATTACCTGGGCTGGGGTTGTGGCTCAGTGGTAGAGTGCTGGTCTAGCACATGCGAGGCCCTGGGTTCGATCCTCAGCACCACATATAAATAAATAAATATATATTAAAAAATAATTAATTACCATAAAAAGTGAATACACTGACAACTTTTGGGCGGAAGATGTTTGAGACCAGGCAGAAAGGGACTTTAATGGTGCTCATAATGTGAGTTCTATTTTTGGCAGTGTTCTATTTTATTTTCTAGTTGGAATTTACATAGATTTTGTTATGTATAAAATTATTGAGCTTAAGTTTGATTTATTATCTTTGCTCTAAAATGAATTATTTAAAAATTAAGCTAAGAAATTTTAGTGACTGGCATTGTTTGGAGGAATAGAGATGTATTTAGAACAAAATAATTTGAGGGCATTCAAGACATTAGTAATATTTTATTTACCAATCTGCGCATGAATAAGTGTTGTTTAAGATTTCTCTTTTAAATTAAAAATGCTTTCTACATACTCGGGCAGGTGAGTAGGATCTATTCATAGAGTGAATTTAACAACAATATTCAGTCACACATACTCACAGCTTAAAAATGTTCTTCTCAACAAAATCTGCAATTTTCAAAAGTATTCAAATAATGTAATGCAATCTTTCAATTTATATGCAAGTTAGATAATTATAATGACATATATGCAAATGCAATTAAGAGTATTCATATATGCAAATAACTGTAACTTCCTACTTGATAAATATTTCAGTAATTCCATAAGATGTATAATATTTATCAGGAAAGATTGCTTACTGCATCTCATCATAAGTCATTATAATTTAAAAATAATTCTTGAGATACAAAAGTGGCCCTAGTTTTTCTTAGCCTTCATATACACTGCAAAGACTTTCACTGTTGTACCTAGAGATGAATTTATTCTATTAAGATATTCTCATTGGATCATAAACCTTACTTGTACAACATCTCTTTAAGAATTTTGACAAAATTCTGTATATCTCAATTATTTCTATTTACTTTTATGTCCAGAATGTTCTAAGTATGCTTTTACATTTGTTCTGTTTTCCCCAATATGCTGACTCACCATTCCTTCTCTAACTCATTCTTTATGTTTACACTTCTGGTTTATTCATGCCTGCTTTTGTTTATTTGTCTTTTGCTCAAATATTAGATAGTCCAAACATTTTTCATGATCCTTAATTCTGTCCAAAATGCCATTGTTTTTCTCCTTAGTGCTTTGCCAAGGTTTACTTGATTATTTTTGAAAACTATGTGGAAGGCAATAAGTTAGAAAAAAAAAATCCCGGCATGTATCTTCCGTTATTTACATATCATTGCATAGACTTAAAATTCTGAAATTGTTTTAATAATAAACTAAAACCATTTAAATGTATTACATTTTAGTTAATTATATTTAAAGAATATTGCTTATAAATGCATCTATGGCTTCTTTTTAACATCTTGAAGAAAAAGAATGATAACAATTAAGAAAAGCTGAACCTTAAATTGCACATTAGCATAATAAAATTCTAGAGCTGTTCTTCAGAAAAGTCTTTTTACTTTGGATGAGCACAAGGTTTTCTAAATTGATTTGGAAAATTATTTCAAAGCATAAAATTCCTTAGTGACTTCTCATGTGATAAACTTTTGAAAGTGGCTAACTTAAGTTTATGTATATTTTGCAGTAATTTTTTACTCTCTGCTAATAGTTCCAATTCATAATTTAAATCATGTAAAAATGATTCAGGTGAAATTCACCTAACTTATAAAACAATAAACAATGTTCTCAGACCAAGAATCCTAATAGTATATTTTGAATTTTAAAAATTTCCATAAAGATTTGTATTTTACATTGGATCAAATACTAAGGTTATTGTAGTCAAGTGTTTAAAAAACTTGGAAAGTGACAGGACAATCATCTATCAAAAAAATTATGAGTATTACTACAATATTTTTATGACAAATAAACTAAAATAAGAACAGGCAGGATTTATTGATGAAAATGGTAATTAATTTGATCTATCAACAAGAAGTAAATTAAAGCTATAATACAAATTAAAACAGTAATTAAGCTAACACTGCAATTATTTATCTTTGAAACAAATGAAGTTGAAAGAGAGAAATCTTGCTTTTCATGCTGCTGGGAAAATTGGTTAAATGGTTAAAAATATTCTATTAAAATAATTAATAAAGCCTGAATAATCACAAGATTATTTTTATGAAGAAGTCAGAGCTGTCATGGAACCCTGGTTTCCTTTTGAGCCAAATAAGTGAACAACAGCTCACCAGGAAGAACTTTCTAGGAGAGACTGCATCAGTTTTGGTTCAATATCATTTTTTTAGGACCTAGCAAAGTTCATATCAATGAGTGAATGTTTAATAAAATTCTACCCTGAAGGAGCTTGGTTGTAACTCATCAGTAGAGTGCTTGTCTAGAATGTGTAAGGTCCTGGGTTCAATGCCCAAAACTGCAAAGAGCAACATCTATCATAAACTATAGTCACCGATAATTGTGAAGAGTTATTAAGAACCACAACATATGTATATGCATTTGTATGTATTTACATACTTATGTACATATAGTTACATAAGCATATATGGTCAGCATCGGGTCCATTAATAAGAACATTCAGTACATTCCATCAGTAACAAAATTCTGTCAGGAGTTGAATACTTCTACCCTGAAAGAAGTAAAACATGAAACCTGAACATACAACTCACCAGAACTGGAATATATGAAGCCTCCTTGAAGATATTGAAAGGTCTAGTCCCAGAATCCACTTAACCATAATCCAATTGAAGATGACGATGACTGGTGTGAATTGCAAAGCAGCACTAGATAAAAGTGTACCAGGCCAGTCCTATGAGAAGACATGACATCACCAAAGCAGACTTAGCAGCTTCTGTCCAGATGGCAAATAGGTGTCCAGTCCAGCAAGCATTTTGCCTCAATGTTTCATACTGTGGAGAAAGCATTAGAATCATATGACTTTTTTTTTTTTAATTTTACAATACATTTAATGGCAACTGGTAGTAACAAAATTTCTGTATTTTGTTTACATGTTCTTTTAGACAAGTCTGCAACTTAGTATTGATTATTTGCAAGTTACCCCACTAGCTGTACTATCATTTTTCAAAAGGTGGATCAAGATCACAGTCATAATATGGTCATACAAAATGATCATATTGTAAATCAGATTGGGTTTATCACCAGCATTTATAAAACCAGACCCAGGGAAAGAACTAGGTCTGGGGACACTATGCATGGTCTTAATATAGCGAATGTTTAGCCTGCCCTGATTATTACAAACATCAGAACAGCGAGAATATTCGCATATGACTTTTCTTGTTTGCATTCTATATCCATCAAAATTGTTTTGGATAATTAAAGTTTTCAGACACTTTAGCTATAAGTAGACAATTTACTCTTCAGATTATTATGACATTTTGATCTTCATGACATATCTGTTTATAGATATTTCTCTATGAGTTTTGTAAACCACTTATAGCATTCCATTAGTTTGTGGACAAAGGTAAGACTTAGTATCTGAGTCAGAACAACAAATCTGAGAAACAGATCCAAGAAAAAGATCATTCACAAAAATGAATATATGTGATTTAAAGTTGACTAGATAATTTCCTAAACTTCATGAATGATCAGCACTAAATGTATTTTGCATTGTCATATGACTGTGAGCTTTTGGGGGCCAGGGGCAGAGTATTATGGTTTTGATTTGAGGTGTCCCCAAAAAGCTCACATATGAGACAATACAGGAAGGTTTGGAGGAGAAATGATTGGGTTATAACCTTACCTTAACCAATGAATTAATCCCTAATGGGATTAACTGAGTGGGAAATAGAAGGGTGTGGCAGAGGGAGGAGGTGATTCATTGGGAATATGTCTGTGAGGTATATATTTTGTGTCTAGACAGTGGAATCTGTCTCTCTCTGTGCTTTCTGATCATCATGTGAGCTGCTTCCCTCTGTCACACTGTTCTACCATGATGTTCAGCCTTACCTCAAGCCCCAAGGAATAGAGCCTACAGTCAATGGATTGAGACCTCTGAATCCATGAGCCCCCAATAAACTTTTCCTCTCCTAAAATTGTGCTGGTCAGGTCTTTTAGTCACATCAACAAAAAAGCTGACTAAAACAGGAATTGGTTCCAGAAATAGGGTAGTTGCAGTCCTTAACCTGGTCATGTGATTCAGAAGCTTTTGAAGCTTTTTGGAATTGGTGGAAGGAATTTTGAGATGCTTAGCAGTGAAAGCTGGAAAAGCTTTATATTGTTGTAAGCAGAGCTTAATGGCCAGTTCTGTGGAAGCTCCAAAAACCAGAATGCCAATAGAATTATGTAGAATGAAAACAGGGCTCAAGAGGGTTTAAAGGAAAAGGAGGAAACTATTGGTAATTGAACTAGAAGCCATTCCTGGTATATTCTGGATGGGAAGTTGTCTGCATTTTGTCAGTGCTAGAGACTTTCTTAGAGGCTGATTTTAAAAGCGATAGAGTTCTTAATCTGGCAGAAGAAATGTTTAGGTGGCATAGTATTCAGGAAGTGGCAGGGGACTGCTGGTGGCTTTTAGCCAAGTTTATTGTGGATATTCAGAAGCAGAAAGCTGAACTGCAATATTTGAAATACTTGAACTTGAAAGGCAGAATTCAAACCAGAGCTAAGGAAGTTGCAGTTGTTAAAGACTTTATAGCCACTAAAGAAATACTGAAGACTTTGCCCAGAGATAAGAAAGCTGGCTTGAGGGCATCTCAGAAGCTGGCAATACCACACCCATCTCAGGCTCCAGGGAGTAAAAGTAAAAATTCTCTTGAGAAGAGACTAGTGGGGTACCCTTTTACACAAGGGGGCATACAAGGTTTTTCTTCAACAAGCTCAGCCACCTAGACATTCAGAGGCTGTTACAGGCAGGATCCCTGGAGGATTGGCTACAGCTTGAGATGGCAGCAGACCTTAGCATCAACAAGGAGGTGCTGGTTGTGCAGGAATACAGGGTACTTTAATTAGGAGGTGGAAGAGGTTTCCACCAAGATTTCAAAGGAAGGCCTTAGAGGCCAGGCAAAATATAGCAGTGTTGGAGTCCCTGAAGGGTACCCCCTGAGAAGTCAAAATATGCAGTGAGCAGATGTGAGGAAGAAGACAAAGCTGTAGTTGGAACTCCTGAGATTAAAAAATGTCACTAATGTGGGACTTCATCCTGGGAAAGCTGCAGGAATTGAGCTGGACAAGCCAACAGAAGGGTCAGTTGGGCTGCCATCAACAAGGCCACCAGGAAGGAACTATTCAAGCCCTTTGGATACAATGACCAATAGGACATTATGTAAAATTGTGGAAGTGTAACCGATGTGACTCTGCAATCTGCATTTGGGGTAAAATTGGGAGTTCATAACCCACTTCAGTCCAATGTATGAAGTATGTTATGTCAAGAGCTTTGTAATGTTGTGAACAACCAATTAAAAATAAATAAATAAATAAAGAATTCGGGGAAAGAAAAAAAAAAAAAAGAATATCACAATGCCATGTGCCCCAGATGCAGGACATGGAGCTTCAGGACTTGTTTGCCCAGCTGGATTGTGGTCTTGCTTTGCCTATCCCTTCTTTCTATGCCACTAATTCAGTGAATGGAAATGTTTACTCCCTACCATTATATATTATATATTTGTAAATTGTTTGTAATTTTACAGGAGCTCACAAAGCAAGATTGCCTTGAGCCTCAGAAAAAACTCTGGAATAGAGCAATTATGGAACTGTTGAGACCATGGAGACTCTTGGGAATGGACTAAATGTATTTTTCATTGAGAGGTGAGTGTTAGCTTTTGGGGACCCAGGGCAGTATGTTATGGTTTATATGTGGAGTCATTCAAAATCTTAATGTAAGATAATACAAGAAAGTTTGGAGGAGAAATGATTGGGTTATAACCTTAAACTAAGCAGTGTATTATTCCCTGATGTGATTAACTGAGTGATAACTGAAAGCAGGTGGGGTGGGACTGATGGAAGTGGTTCATTGGGGGCATGGCTGTAGGCTATATATTTTGTATCTGAAGAGTGGATTCTCTCCCTGATTAATGGTCATCATGGGAGCTGCTGCTCTCTGCCAAACTATTCTGCCATGATATTATACCTCATCTTGAGCCCAAGGAATGGATCCTACTGTCTATGGATTGAGACCTCTGAAATCATGAGCCACAAAATAAACTTTTTTTTCTTCTACAATTGTTCTGGTTGGGTACTTTTAGTCACAGCAACAAAATTAACTTATTAAAACATCATCTTTATTCTTGGTAGCTCTACCTCTACCCCAATGATAGTGCATCTGCTTCGGTGGATTTCTTTTCTTTTTGATCAGTTAGAGCAGTTTTGGGTTCACAGCAGTTTCAGGTGGAGGGTACAGAAATTTCTCATTTACTCCCTGCCCCATATATGCATAACTTACCCCCTATCCACACCCCACACCACATTTTTACATTACTATATTTGTACATTAGTACATTTGTTAAAATTGATGACTCTACATTGGTATACCACTATCATCCAAAAATCTATAGGGTTCACTTTTGATTTTATACATTATATGGATTTTCTAGTGTATTCAACACTAAAAGCCATTATAAAATCATTTAGCTACCTGTTTTAGTTAGCATTTTCACCACTGTAACTAAAATGTCCAAGAAGGAAAAGTATTTTGGCACTCATGGTTTCAGAGGCCTCAATCCATAAATGGACAGCTCCATTCCTCAGGGCTAGAAGTGAGGATGAACATCATGGCAGAAGAGAATGGCAGAGGTAAGCAGCTCACATGATGATTTCTAAGCAGAGAGAGAGATCTCTACTTGCCAGGAACAAATACAACCCAAAGTCACACTCCCAATGTCTCACCTCCTCCAGCCACACCCCACCTGCCTTTAGTTCCCACTCAATTAATCCCATCAGGTGTTTAATTCACTGATTGGTTTAAGCCACTCATAACTCAATCATTCCTTCCCTGAACCCTCATGCTTTATCTCACAGGTGAGCTTTTGGGGGATATGTCACATCCAAACCATAACACTTCCCTAATATTCCCCAGTGTTCCACCTATTCATCTCTCTCAACCCATTCATCCCTGGAAGATGATGATGCTATCATTATTTTCCATTTTTTTTTTGCCTTTTCTAAAATGTTACATATTTGGAATCACTAAAACACATTGCCTTTTCAGATACATTTCTCTCCTTTAGAAGTATGTATTTACGTTTCCTCCATTTTGTGTGTGTGTATGTGTGTGTGTGTGTGTGTGTGTGTGTGTGTGTGTGTGTGTTGGTGCTGGGGACTGAACCCAGAGTCTCTTGCATGCAAAGCAAGCACTCTACCAACTGAGCCCCATCCTCCCCCCCATGTTTTTCCATGACATGGTAGCTCATTTATATTTAGGCCTGAAAAATATGCCATTACCTGGAAGTAGCCAAGGATGTTTTGTTGCTTTACATTTAGGCAATCATGAAGCAGCCATAAGTATTCATATGAGGTGTTTGAATGGACATATAATTTTAATTGGGTCCAGTAAACTGTACCAAGAGGTACAGTTGCTGGATCAACTGATAAATATATTTGTTTTATAAGAAACTGCCAAACTGTCTTCCACAGTGATTGTTGCATGGTTTATTTTTTTTCCTGCCCACAAAGAATGGGAAATCACCAGCATTTTCTGTCAGTGTTTGGAGTTTTGACAATGAGGTGTGTAAGAGGTGTGGAGTGGCGTCTCACCACTGTTCCAATTTGCATTTCTCTAAGGACATCTCATCATCTTTCATACGCTCATTTGTCATCTGATATCTTTTTTGCAGAGATGTTGGTATAGGTCTTTTGTCCATTTTTCAATCAGATGTTATTTTCTTTTTGTTGAGTTTGAAGAGTTCTCTGCACATTCTGGATAATAATCCTCAAGCAGACGTTTCTTTTGCAAATAGTTTCTCCTCATCTGTGATTGGTCTTCTCATTCTGTTTCATAGGGAAATTCTTAATTTTAATGTAGTGTGGTTAATCAATATCTTTCCTAGGCTGTGCCTTTGTTGTACCTAAAACATCATAACTTTACTCAAGGTCACCAAGACCTCTTTCTCTATTGCTTTCTGGCACTTTTATAATTTTGCATTCTACATTTAGGTCTATGATCCATTTGAGTTGGATGCCTTTTGAGAAATGGTTGCTAATGATCTTGTTGACAAAACTACTTTGCTCCATTCATTCCCTCTGCCCCCACCTCTGTCAAATCAGTTGCTTATATTTATGTGTGTGTATTCATTTTTGGTCTTCCATTAAAATTTTCCTAGGCGGATATAGCAGAGGCTGGGACATATGAACACAAACCCTTTCGGGATGGAAGGACTTATTTTTGAAAACTGCTTGGAGTGTTGCTGGCAGAGCGCCTTCAGCTGTCAGCCTTCTTTGCAGTTGGCCTTGGTTGAAGTAAGTAGCTTTGCCCAGGGGTGTGAGCCCTTTCTGAGGTAGCCCACATTTAAAGAATCATTATCACAGTGGGAATAATAAAGCAGGATTTGCTCAACTCAGGAAAATGCTGAAGAGTCCTGCAGACTCAGATTTCCCTGAGACTGTGGCTAAGAACTTTAAAAAAAAAAAGAGAGAGAGAGAGAGAAATATACCAAAACCTCTTTTACTCAGTCTGAGCTGCCGCAACAAGAGACCTCAGAAAAGGCAGCTCATAGACAACACTGGCTTATTTCTCATAGTCCTGAAGGTTAGCAAGTCAAATGTCAAGGCC
Source organism: Spermophilus citellus (assembly GCF_964194105.1). Lineage (NCBI taxonomy): Eukaryota > Metazoa > Chordata > Mammalia > Rodentia > Sciuridae > Spermophilus > Spermophilus citellus. The sequence continues at coordinate 41,800,651 of NC_138188.1, forward strand.
CAGTAGGTCACATGTCTGGGAAGGACCCATGTTATAGTTTGTGGATGTCAGACCCTATCATTGTGTCTGGTGAAGGGGGCTAGCTATACTCCAAGGTCTTTTTTATTATAAGGGTGAATCCTATTCTTGAGGTCAGAGCTTCATTTCTTCCAAAAGGCCTCTACCTTCCTATCATCAGATTAAGGGTTAGGATTCCAAATTGTGAATTTGGGGGTACAAAAACATTCAGAACACAGCAAAATTCAGTTTAACTGTGCCCGGTCATTCTACTTCCAAAACCTTCCTTACATATTTGCTGGAAGAGCACTCCCTAAAACCTGGCTGTGTGTTCATCTTTCCCTCAGCCTCTGCTCCAGAATCAGTTCCAGATAAATTGACTGGATTATGGCCAAAGTCACCAAAGGGATACTGCCCTTTATGGAAAAAATAGGAATAAAGGGACAAGGACCATTGGTACTTGAAGTAAGTTTACAGGCAATTAAAGACACAGATGGAGATGGATTTTAGCTTTTACTTCTGTAGTAGCCATTTTCTTGTTGCTTTCATATTTTGATTGCTTACTTATTCATTGCCAGATCTGTTTATAAAATATTTTGGTGATTTTCAAAATCCTCCTGCTACTGAAACATGATTTATTTTGGAAAAATAATCAGGGGAAGAGACTTGGAAGCTACACACTAAACCTAGAATGCCTAGGGCAGCTGATCATCCTTTTTATATCACTGAAATTCAAGAAACTTAAAAATGAAATTCCACTGGGATGAGAATCTTAAATATTATTCTACAAGGGTAACTTGAAGAAAGTACAAACAATTTACTCTTAATATTTTGAGAGTTTGTGATTTCTTTTAAGTAATAATATTTATTATTACCCACTGAAACATGTCTATATGGGGTAAATTTTTTAAATGATTTTTGAAAATTTTTCTATGGCCCTGATTTTGCTATAACTTTGGCCAATCAGATATATTTTAAAATTCCAACAAACCACGGTCTTTCCTCTGGCAAGTTGCTGTCACACCATCGAAAACATCACTTCCTGGAACTTCAACCAGATTAGATTAAATTTTTTTTGTTATCAGAAACTCCAAATTTTATTTGCAATACTTGTATTGTCATTTCAATTATTCAGTGAGTCCATTTTTCTCATTGAAAAAAAGTCATCCAGTAATATATCATTTTTTTATCAAAATGTTATAAGATTTATGTTAATCATCAAATAAAACAGCTCAGCTAGTTATGAGATGTACACTTTGAGCTTACAGACACATATTAACTCACCTGAGAAGTCATGGTGGCCTTGAAAATATACTTTTCAGGTTTTCTACTGCAGGCAGCACAGTTCACTGACACCTCCACTGCCTCCTCCTCTGGATATATCTAAAGCCATATTCTCCTAGGTAGTTCCTAGCTTGTGACAGGACAGACCACACCTATGGCAATGTGGAGAACTGGCCTAGCCAATATTTTCTTAGCATTGTGCTATAATCTGAGTGTCCACCTTTCCGTACCCAACCCTTCATTTACTGGTATTGGACCAGTTTCCACACATGAAAACTTTTCATACCTTCTTCTGCTTCTTCTGTCTTACTCTTTAGGTTAGTGCATTAGGCTGCAAACAATTCTCAAACAATAGGTCTGGAAACAACTTGGAAGCATCTTTTGGGAAAAAAAGAAATGCCCTCCAGATGAACATACAATATAGGCAAACTGAATCAATTTTTAAAGTTCCAAGTCTGAGAAAGTTACCAATGTATTATAAAAAATAAGCACTATGTAGTGCTCTTTATGGTATTTGATTTTCTCTATTGCTTCATAATACTTTGTGGGCTTTTTGTATAATCATGATTCTTTATTAATTCTTGACACTAATCCCTTGTCTCTTTCTCATTGTCAGTATCTATTTCAGATTTTTGTTAGCGATTCTCACTTTTCTTTGAGTCTTTCTTGAGAGTTTTGCTATCCCCAAGAAGGCTTTAGAATGTCTTCATTAACACAAACCTTCAGGGTTTTGGTTCTGATTGCATTAAGGCAGAAAATCAATTAGTTAACTTGAAGATAAATCTGGAATAACAGCTCTTCCAATCAGGAATATTTATATAGATATAGATAGGACATCCATTCATTATTTCATATATATCATGCATCTTCATTATGTTAGGGTTTTTTTTTTTTGCTTCTCAATATGTGCACATTACTTTAAAAATATAAAAAAAAAGAGATCCAGAACCCAGGTGTGTCTATACCAAATTCTTAATATGAGAAAACGCTTTAAAATTAGAAGCCTAATTGTTTTACAATTAAGAATAATAACAAGGTACATTATCACTTACATAGGAGGGCAAAATATACATTTCAGATGAGCAGAATACTGTGACTTTTTCTCAAAAATATGTTGCAGTATAAAAAGAAAACTAAAGGAAGAATAAAAATATGACCAACAATACATAATAATGGAAACAAAATAGATCAAACTCAACACAATGAAAAAAAAATGAGGGTATAAAATCTAATCTAAAAAGAAATTAACTCAAAATAATGCATTGAACAGGAATAATAAAATTTTGATGAAGGAGATTCCAGAGCTGAGAGTATGCTCAGTATAGAGCATTTATCTGACATGCACAACTTCATAAGTTCAATCTTCAACACTAAAAAAAAAAAAAATAGAAAACGATTCCATTATCTTTGAATAGGAAAACATTAATTTGGGAGCAATATAACAAAGAAAAGAACTTGTAACATAATTTTGTTCAAAAGTATAAAAATAATTTTGGAGCTGGAGAACGTCATAAATCTAAGATTTAAATGGTAGAAAGAAGAGGAGATGAATAACATAATTCTTCTAATATTTTCATAGTATTTTGTGTGGATTCCAAACAGTGTATAGGGATTGAAAAGAGAAAGAAGTGTTCTCAGTATTTTTTTTTCAATTTAAATAGGTCTAGAAGAATTTCACATAAATATATCTATCCCAGAAAGTGAAATGGGAAGTGGGTTGGAATGGTAATGAGTTAAAAGTGTTTTTTAATTCTGTTCTGAAAAACTACATGATTGGACAAATATGTATTGCAGTTTTTAATATGTATGCATGCCTCATCAGAGAGTCCATAGGTTTGGTTGCAGACCACTGCAAAAAACAAATATCACAATAGAGAGCGAATTGATTTTTGTTTGTTTGTTTCACAGTGTATATAAAGTTATGCATACACTAATCTCTAGTCTGTTGTGTGCAATAGTCACAAAACAATGTACATACCTGAATTAGAATGTACTTTCTTGCTGAAAATGCTAGCAATCATGTAAGCTGCTGGAAAAATGGCACAGATCAACTTTCTTAAAACAAGTTTCCTGAAAAACTTCAATTTGTAAAAAAACACAATGACTGCAAAGCACAATAAAGCAAAGCTTCATAAAATGAAGGATTCTTATACTTTAATTTTTAAAATGTCAAAATTTCAAAACAACACTGTGTAAGTAACATATAGTAAACTTAATACAGTAGAGATGCCCAAAAGTTGAGCTTCTGGAAAAGCGAATTATTTTCTTAGAACTTGCAGTAATGCTTCTCCTTTCATACATTCATATATTCATACATTCCTGTATGGAACTCTGTTAGCACTTCAGGTGGGAACATTTCCAGTCATAACAGCTGCAGGACAGCTGCTTCATGCTTGATTGAATGGCAGGGGCATGTGCTGAGGTCTGTCCTGGCTTATGTTTCAGAAGGAAGGTGAAATACATGGCATTGCCTTGTATAACTATAATGTGAATTGGGGTTACTTTCTGAAGATATAAATGTGAAATAGATTTGTAGAGAATATTGTATTTTTGCATTTGTTTAAATTTGATTCAAATTTTCTATTATTTTTCTATGAAGTTTATGATTTTAATTAGGGGATAATTTGTTTATAAGGTGAATTCTAGCGGAGCGAAGGAAGATGGTGGCGAAGGGAGTGCATCACCCCAGTGCGCCGCATCACTGTGCGGGAGAAAGACGAGGTGAAACAGCTGAAGGCTATCTTGTTGGGAATTTCCAGTGAAATTGAGGTGCTCCAGAATCTAGTGGACAGATTTCCATTGTGCGAGGTTCGGCTGCGGGGGCTCGGACACGGGCGATTTCTCCGCACGGAAGGTTGCGCCCCGCAGCTGGAGTCTGCGGCTCGCGCTGGGAAGTGGCGAGGTGCCAGAGAGGGGGTGCAGCGATGCGGATTCTGGGGGCTCCTGCCAGTGGTGCAATGGCCGTGCTTAGTGCTGAGTTCCGGCTTTCAGACAGAGGAGAGAAGCGGTCCAGTTCGGTTCTCAACACCGGTCGGACCACGGAGGAGGACAGCAGCCGCCATCTTGGAGAGCTGATGGAATCATCCCTATTTTCTACTGATCTCAGCTCATTCAGCTACGGAACAGGTGATTTCAGGCTGGTATTTGCCTGCGTCTCGCAGACAGATCGCTCAGGCTCAGGGCTGGAGAACCAGTGGAGAATACTCCTAGGGGCTCGCTCCTGGCGCCGGGCTCTGAGCGGCCAGAATCTGGTTCCCGGGGTTGCTTTGGCCCAAGGCTGGGGAACCTGCGGAGACTGCGTGTTGAGGCCAGCTCCAAGTGGAGCGTGCGCTGAGCTCCGGACAGCTGGGTTCTAACTCCCGGAACAGTTTTGGCCCGGGGCTGGGGAGCCTGCTCCCAGCGGAGCGTGCACCAAGCTCGGAGAGCTTGGAGCGGCCGGGCTCTGGCTCCCGGAGTTGCTTTGGCCTGGGGCAGGGTAACCGCGGGGCTCACTCCTTGGAGCCTGCTCCTAGCGGAGCGTGAGCCAGGATCAGAGAGGCTGGGTTCTGGCTCCTGAAGCTGATTTGGCCCAGGGTTGGGGAACCTGAGGTGACTGCTTCTCGGTCCGGGTCCTGCTGGGTGCTGTGGGGGCCAGGGGGGCAGAGTGGAGCTGCCGCCTGCACCCAGAGCAGGCCAAGTGACCCGCCGGCATGGTATCACGACACCCCAACTGCAGCTGGGGCCGAAGAGAGTAGCCGCCCACGCCTAGAACAGGACCAGTGACCCCATGGCGTGGTAGCCAAGTCACCCCATTTGGAGTAGGGACTGTGCAGAGCCGCTGTCTGAGGCTGCAAGGTAGGCAGACCTGCGTCCCACCGGCAGGACAGGCCCAGTAGCCTGCCAGCGTGGTGGACACGTAGCACTGAGGCAGTCACGTCACACTGGTTGGAGCGGGGGTGGAGCAGAGCCGCCGCCCGTGTCCGGAAAAGGCCCAGCGCCCAGCGACCCATTGGAGAGGCAGTCAGGTACCCCCATTGGGAGTGGGGGCTGAGCAGAACTGCTGCCTGAGCCCGCAAGGTAGGCAGACCTGCGACCCACCGGCGGAACAGGCCTAGAGGCCTGCCAGCGTGGTAGACATGTCACACCAATTGGAGTAGGGGCCGAGCAGAGCCGCTGCCCACATGATCAGGACCAACGACCCGAGGGCGTGATAGTTACGTCACCACAATTGGAGGGCAGGCAGAGCAGAGCCGCCACCCACGCCCGCAGGATGGGCAGACCAGCGACCGACCAGAGTGGTAGACAGATCACCCTAATTAGAGGAGGAGCACAGCCACTACCCGCCCTGTAAGGGAGATTTTCCAACTATACAAGAACAATATAAATAAATAGGGGGAAAATTTCAAAAACACAACAGTTTCACCAAGCAGAAAGAAACGCGAACAGTATGAAAAGACAAGGAAAGAAAGGACCACAAGCAATGCAGTTCAACTCAACTTTAGAAGAGGTAATAGCTGCAACAGATGGAATGTCAGAAAAAGAGTTCAGGATATACATGTTTCAGATGATCTGGAGTCTCAAGGAAGACATGAGACAGCAAAATCAGACAATGAAAGATCACTTTGACAAGGAACTACATAAACAAATCCAGGAAGTAAAAGATCAATTACACAGGGAGATAGAGGTAATAAAAAACAAACAAATAGAAATCCTAGAAATGCAGGAAGCAATAAACCAACTTAAAAACTCAATTGAGAATACTACCAGCAGAGTAGATCACTTAGAAGATAGAACATCAGACAATGAAGACAAAGTATTTGAACTTCAAAAGAACATAGATGGCTCAGCAAGACTGCTAAGAAACCATGAGCAGAACATCCAAGAAATATGGGATAACATTAAAAGACCAAGCTTAAGAGTCATTGGGATACAGGAAGGCACAGAGCTCCAAACCAAAGGAATAAACAATCTATTCAATGAAATAATATGAGAAAACTTCCCAGACTTGAAGAATGAGACAGAATCCCAAATCCTAGAAGCCTACAGGACGCCGAATGTGCAAAATCATAAGAGATCCACACCTAGACACATTATAATGAAGATGCCCAACATACAGAATAAGGAGAGAATTTTAAAAGCTACAAGAGAAAGTAAGCAGATTACATTTAGGGGTAAACCAATCAGGATAATAGCCGATCTCTCAACACAGACACTGAAAGCTAGTAGATCCTGGAATAACATATTTCAAACACTGAAAGAAAATGGGTTCCAACCAAGAATCGTGTATCCGGCGAAATTAAGCTTCAGGATGGAAGATGAAATTAAAACCTTCCACGATAAACAAAAATTAAAAGAATTCACAGCTAGAAAACCATCTCTTCAAAAAATCCTTGGCAAAACATTACAGGAAGAGGAAATGGAAAATAACAATGAAAACCAACAGTGGGAGGTAGGACAGTAAAGGGGGAAAAGTAATCAAAGAGGAAAACAAATCAGGTTTAGTAACATTAATAAACAAATATGGCTGGAAGAACAAACCATATCTCAATAATAACCCTAAATGTTAATGGCTTAAACTCACTAATTAAGAGACACAGGCTAGTTGAATGGATCACAAAACAAGACCCAACAATATGCTGCCTACAGGAGACGCATTTGATAGGAAAAGATATACATAGACTGAAGGTGAAAGGTTGGGAAAAATCATACCACTCATATGGACTGCGGAAACAAGCAGGAGTGTCCATACTCATATCAAATAAAATAGATTTCAAGCCAAAGTTAATCAAAAGGGATAAAGAGGGAGACTGCATACTGCTCAAGGGAACCATACACCAACAAGACATAACAATCATAAATATATATGCCCCAAACAATGGTGCAGCTATGTTTGTCAAGCAAACTCTTCTCAAGTTCAAGAGTCTAATAGACCACATACAATAATCATGGGAGACTTCAACACACCTCTCTCACCACTGGACAGATCTTCCAAACAAAAGTTAAATAAGGAAACTATAGAACTCAATAACACAATTAACAACCTAGACTTAATTGACATATATAGAATATACCACCCAATATCAAGCAGTTACACTTTTTTCTCAGCAGCACATGGATCCTTCTCAAAAATAGATCATATATTATGTCACAGGGCAACTCTTAGACAATATAAAGGAGTAGAGATAATACCATGCATCCTATCTGATCATAATGGAATGAAACTGAAAATCAACAATAAAAGAAGGAAGGAAAAATCATGCATCACTTGGAGAATGAACAATAGGTTACTGAACGATCAATGGGTTTTAGAAGACATCAAGGAGGAAATTAAAAACTTCTTAGAGTTAAATGAAAACACAGACACAACATATCGGAATCTATGGGACACATTGAAAGCAGTTCTAAGAGGAAAATTCATTGCTTGGAGTTCATTCCTTAAAAAAAGAAAAAACCAACAAATAAATGATCTCATACTTCATCTCAAAATCCTAGAAAAAGAAGAGCAAAACAACAGCAAAAGAAGTAGAAGGCAAGAAATAATTAAAATCAGAGCTGAAATTAATGAAATTGAAACAAAAGAAACAATTGAAAAAATTGACAAAACTAAAAGTTGGTTCTTTGAAAAGATAAATAAAATCGACAGACCCTTAGCCATGCTAACGAAGAGAAGAAGAGAGAGAACTCAAATTACTAGCATACGGGATGAAAAAGGCAATATCACGACAGACACTTCAGAAATACAGAAGATAATCAGAAATTATTTTGAATCCTTATACTCCAATAAAATAGAAGATAGAGAAGGCATTGATAAATTTCTTAAGTCATATGATCTGCCCAGATTGAGTCAGGAGGATATAGACAACCTAAACAGACCAATAACAATAGAGGAAATAGAAGAAACCATCAAAAGACTACCAACTAAGAAAAGCCCAGGACCGAATGGGTATACAGCAGAGTATTACAAAACCTTTAAAGAGGAACTAACACCAATACTTTTCAAGCTATTTCAGGAAATAGAAAAAGAGGGAGAACTTCCAAATACATTCTACGAGGACAACATCACCCTGATGCCTAAACCAGACAAAGACACTTCAAAGAAAGAAAACTACAGACCAATATCTCTAATGAACCTAGATGCAAAAATCCTCAATAAAATTCTGGCGAATCGGATTAAAAAAACATATCAAAAAAATTATACACCGTGATAAAGTAGGATTCATCCCTGGGATGCAAGGTTGGTTCAGTATACAGAAATCAATAAATGTTATTCACCACATCAATAGACTTAAAAATAAGAACCATATGATCATCTCAATAGATGCAGAAAAAGCATTCGACAAAGTACAGCATCCCTTTATGTTTAAAACTCTAGAAAAATTAGGGATAACAGGATCATACCTCAACATTATAAAAGCAATCTATGATAAGCCACAGGCCAGCATCATTCTGAATGGACAAAAATTGAAGGCATTCCCTCTAAGATCTGGTACAAGACAGGGATGCCCTCTCTCACCACTTCTGTTCAAAATAGTCCTCGAAACACTGGCCAGAGCAATTAGACAGACGAAAGAAATTAAAGGCATAAAAATAGGAAAAGAAGAACTTAAATTATCACTATTTGCAGATGACATGATTCTATACCTAGCAGACCCAAAAGGGTCTACAAAGAAACTATTAGAGCTAATAAATGAATTCAGCAAAGTGGCAGGATATAAAATCAACACGCATAAATCAAATGCATTCCTGTATATCAGTGACAAATCCTCTGAAACAGAAAGGAGGACAACTACTCCATTCAAAACATCCCCCCAAAAAATAAAATACTTGGGAATCAACCTAACAAAAGAGGCGAAAGACTTATACAATGAAAACTACAGAACCCTAAAGAGAGATATAGAAGAAGACCTTAGAAGATGGAAAAATATACCCTGTTCATGGATAGGCAGAACTAACATCATCAAAATGGCGATATTACCAAAAGTTCTCTATAAGTTCAATGCAATGCCAATCAAAATCCCAACAGCATTTCTTGTAGAAATAGATAAAACAATCATGAAATTCATATGGAATAATAAAAGACCCAGAATAGCAAAAACAATGCTAAGCAGGAAGTGTGAATCAGGCAGTATAGGGATACCAGACTTCAAACTATACTACAGAGCAATAGTAACAAAAACAGCATGGTACTGGTACCAAAACAGGCGGGTGGACCAATGGTACAGAATAGAGGACACAGTAACCAATCCACAAAACTACAACTATCTTATATTTGATAAAGGGGCTAAAAGCATGCAATGGAGGAAGGATAGCATCTTCAACAAATGGTGCTGGGAAAACTGGAAATCCATTTGCATCAAAATGAAACTGAATCCCTTTCTCTCACCATGCACAAAAGTTAACTCAAAATGGATCAAGGAGCTTGATATTAAATCAGAGACACGGCGTCTGATAGAAGAAAAAGTTGGCTATGATCTACATACTGTGGGGTCGGGCTCCAAATTCCTCAATAGGACATCCATAGCACAAGAGTTAAAAACTAGAATCAACAAATGGGACTTACTCAAACTAAAAAGTTTTTTCTCAGCAAAAGAAACAATAAGAGAGGTAAACAGGGAGCCTACATCCTGGGAACAAATCTTTACTCCACACACTTCAGATAGAGCCCTAATATCCAGAGTATACAAAGAACTCAAAAAATTACACAATAAGATAACAAATAACCTAATCAACAAATGGGCCAAGGACCTGAACAGACACTTCTCAGAGGAGGACATACAATCAATTAATAAGTACATGAAAAAATGCTCACCATCGCTAGCAGTCAGAGAAATTCAAATCAAAACCACCCTAAGATACCATCTCACTCCAGTAAGATTGGCAGCCATTATGAAGTCCAACAACAACAAGTGCTGGAGAGGATGCCGGGAAAAGGGTACACTTGTTCATTGTTGGTGGGACTGCAAATTGGTACAACCAATTTGGAAAGCAGTATGGAGATTTCTTGGAAATCTGGGAATGGAACCACCATTTGACCCAGCTATTCCCCTTCTCGGTCTATTCCCTAAAGACCTAATAAGAGCATGCTACAGGGACACTGCTACATCGATGTTCATAGCAGCACAATTCACGATAGCAAGCTTGTGGAACCAACCTAGATGCCCTTCAATAGATGAATGGATAAAAAAATGTGGCATTTATACACAATGGAGTATTACTCTGCATTAAAAAATGACAAAATCATAGAATTTGGAGGGAAATGGATGGCATAGAGCAGATTATGCTAAGTGAAGCTAGCCAATCCTTAAAAAACAAATGCCAAATGACTTCTTTGATATAAGGGAAGTAACCAAGGACAGGGTAGGGACAAAGAGCTTGAGAAGAAGATTAACATTAAACAGGGATGAGAGGTGGGAGAGAAAGGGAGTGAGAAGGGAAATCGCATGGAAATGGAAGGTGATCCTCAGGGTTTTACAAAATTACATATAAGAGGAAATGAGGGGTAAGAGAAGAATAATACAAGTGGAAGAAATGATTTACAGTAGAGGGGGTAGAGAGAGAAGAGGGGAGGGGAGGGGAGGGGAGGGGAGGGGGGATAGTACAGAATAGGATAGACAGCAGAGTACAACAGACACTAGAATGGCAATATGTAAATCAATGGAAGTGTAACTGATGTGATACAGCAATCTGTATATGGGGTAAAAATGAGAGTTCATAACCCACTTGAATCAAACTGTGAAATATGATATATTAAGAACTATGTAATGTTTTGAAGGACCAACAATAAAAAATAAATAAATAAAATAAAATAAATTTAAAAAAAGGTGAATTTTAAAAGGAAATATTTTCTCATTTAATTTATGGTCATAGCCAGTTAGATTACAAAAGAAATTTAAAAATAAATTAGATGTTTTAATTTTTGAGAATCCTTAAGCCTCCAGTTGCAGTTCATCTACATAATGCTTTATTCTACATTATTAATTTAAATATGTATGCTATCAGGGCTGGGGATGTGGCTCAAGCGGTAGCGTGCTCGCCTGGCATGCGTGCGGCCTGGGTTCGATCCTCAGCACCACATACAAACAAAGATGTTGTGTCCGCCGAGAACTAAAAATAAATATTAAAAATTCTCTCTCTCTCTCTCTCTCTCTCTCTCTCTCTCTCTCTCTCACTCTCTCTTTCTCTCTCTCTCTCTCCTCTCTAAAATAAATAAATAAATAAATATATATGCTATCAATGTAACTCCTAAAGTAAAGTTATTGTTATTGAATGTGGACAGGTTTTAGAGAATCCATAAGATAATATGGATTAGATAAAATAATAGAGATATTATAATCTTCAATGAATATGCAGTACTCTAAGGAATTTGAGGAAAAGTACAAACTCCTAAGGAACACATATGGAGTAGAAAGGTTATAAACACAAACAAATATCTAAATAGTGCCTGGAATTCTCTATTCCTCTTTTGAGAAAGATATATAATATCTTTTATTGTGATGTGTTAATTTTATTGCTCACAGATAAGTTCATACACAATATTTTAGTATATATTGTATCTCCATGAAATCTAAGTTCAAAGTTTTTTGGACTATGGACCAATGAGGAAATTTGTCTTTTGCTTAATGCATTAATTCTGCAATAGCATAATCGATTCTGAAAGGTCAGGGTGATACAGCAGATGACATAAGGACAGACAGCCTGGGATAGAAGCACATGGAAGTTGAAGAGGGAGAGAAGAACTTATGTGGAAAGAAGCTAAGACAAAATATTTTTCTTTAATTTTAGTAATTACATAATTTCAGTTCTTATTCTTCTCCCTCACACATCTTTTTGTAAATTTTATATCAGATCTAAGATTCAGAGGAGCAATATCAGTAATTTACCTCAGATACAATATGATTTAACTGAAATTTTGTGGGGAGCAACTCCTAAACATAACAGTATACTGCACCTTTGAGAAAACAAGTTTAGAATCCCAACTAAGAGACCTACAAATAAAATTTCCTAACAAAACCTGTCTATAAACTAGTCCTTGTTCACCTAACTAAAATAAATATTGCTTTTCTTGAGAGCATGAGATAACTCTTTTAAAGATTTTCTTTAAATTTCTGGTATGCTTCAATCTTTTGAGGCATTAGGGACTCCCTGAAGTGTTATGAAACAGTCTTTTCTCAGGATAATATGTTTAGTGTGAGTTGCTAGTGTAGTAAAATAAATGACTTCTGAATGTACTTGCATTTAAAACTGCAATAGCAAAGTCATAGGCTTTCTTTGTAGCCTGTGAAAGTCACACAGTAAAAATTGGATGTCTATTCATTATAATCTATTTTATAGTAATACTTAAATGAACAAGGAAGCACAAATTTAATAGCCTCTGATTGACTCTTTGAGCTTGAAATATCAAGAAGTTATATACTTTCTTCTTATTGCATTTGTAAGTTAATTTTGAGAAGTGATGCTCCATTTCCATCTTTGTTTTTGAAAGACAGCAGCTTATATTTAGCAAGCATCATGGTCTCTTTCCTGTCAAGGGTATGTTTAATAAATCTCAGCTCATGAATGATTGATCTTAAAGAATTGGAAAGCATCTCTAGTGTAAGCAATTAGATCTCTTTATTGTTAAGTTCTGGTTCAACAGGCATGAAATTCTAGGACATGGATTGTGAGGTATAGTACTCCAGGGTTCTCACTCCACAGGCAAGTTCTAATGTTTTCAAAATGAAGCACCAGCTTCGAATTCACAGTTCTCCTTTGTTCAATGATCCCTGTAATAAGTTGGATGTTTCCGTCTGTCAAGTGTTGGTTGACGCCATGTTTAGGAGATAGTCTCAAAGTTTCCAACAATATTAAGAAAAAAAAATAGTTCTCCTTGCAATGCACTATGCAAAACCAGAGGAATAGACTGGTACACACAAGGATAAAATTTATACAGCTGAATTGTTAATTTTAGTCAGAGTAAGGACACCATTTTCTACACGCTGAGGGCTGAGGTTGCCCCTAACCATTCAATTACATCTGGCCCAGTGATGTGTGAGCAGATAAAATGTGTGTCACTCGTGGGTCAGGTACTTCATTTCTGATGATCACTGCTTTGGTCCATTTTTTTTTTCTATAGCACAGTGTTGTGAAGCCTTTGTTAGGATGAAGCCTCCACACAACCTGTTTTCTGAGGTATGGCAATGAGTTTAGGCCTCTTCTGTTGACCCATGTTAGACATGTAGGGTGAATAAGGAATGCACCTTTTTGTTGAGGCTATCCAGTCCAAATATCACAGTAGTTAAATAACCCGTACTGACAAAAACAAATATAAAATTAAAAATAAATGACTATATAATCACTGGTTGGGTATTATGTAAGGAATATAAGAAAATATTTCTTATCAAAAGCTGTCCATACTAGTTAAAATTTGTTACACCAATATTTACATTGTCTGAAATTCAGAAGTGTTTTTCTTGAATGATAAAGGTTTTATTTTTGCATATATATGAGGCTTAATATCTGCTTATTGAAAGACCAGCATTTGACCTAAAGTGAGAAAAATATTTAGCCCAAGGTCTCATTTCACCAAGATAAGTGAAATTGAGAGATTTACCCAAGATTATCCTTTACATTAAAAAAAATAAAAAATCAAGTTTTTGAGAACTGGGTCGTAGTTGCACTCCTGACACTACATTTGATTCATATCATCTGTCTGTGCATGTGCAAGCCAGCTTGGGAGAATTACAGAGGGAAGGGTGTATTGGGGAGAAATTTTGTAGTTTGTGAAAAATGTGGGTTGAAAGATGGAGAGAGATACAGAAAAGAGAGAAGGTAGCAGGAACTCCAACTCACAACACAAAAGACTGCAAATTCCTGCATTTATGTGAAAGTCACACATCTATTGTTCAAAAGGGAGTCCACTGGCTGCATACCCCTTGGACTACATCTCAAAGGGGTCACACCTTCTAAAATCATGTCAATACCTTTTATAAGTAAAATCACATATCAACCTTTTGAGTGAATTGCTGTACATTTCACCATCTGCTCTACAAATCTTCAGGCAAAATTCTGTTTCTCCCTTTGGTAAGTTCTGTATTTGTTTTCTAAGCCTTTATTTTTTCCAGCAAACATGTTTGATGTGTAAGTAAAGTTTTCTCATGCTCCTCTTTTAGAAAAAAAAAAATGATTCTGATTCTTTCAAAACATTCTTCAAATAATGACCTGGATTCAGTTACTATTTCTAAAATCACTGAGATATTTAGATAACATTCACCATAAATGAACCCAGCTAAATTTTAGTACAGCTTATCAGAACTGAGCTGCACTTGGTATAGTATCTGTGCTTTGTTTATTTCTGCTTTAATAGGCATTTCATTGACATTTTGATAGACTCCTCCAGTGCCTGAGGTTATTAAAATCTGTGCTTCAAGTTATTAAAGTCAAAGCAATTCAATTAAAAGTACTGCTTAGATTGTGCACTATTCAGTTATTTTATTTTAGCTTTGAATATTGCAGTGGGAAATTTTTAAAAGCTGGCGATTTTAAGTATGTTTGAACAGATATTCCTAAGTAATAAACTTTCTACAGTTATTTTCTTAAAACTGCTGTTTGACCATTTTAAAATGGAATTATACTCTCTCTTCCCTTTTTTCTCTCCATTCACACACACACACACACACACACACACACACACACACACACACACACACAAATTTAGGGCTCCAGATTCTTAGATTTGCCATTCTCTCTTTTACAGGTAGGGGCAAAGTATATGAAAATTTCAGTTGGCAAAGTCAACAGTTCATATCCTTACAAATCTGGGAAATAATTCAAGTTCAAATGAAGTTTATTTTCCATGAAACTTGACTTTGTTTTACTAGGATTACAACTTAAGCTTACTGAATATGTGTAACTTGCACTAAAAGTAATGGTCCTAGTACTTTCTATTTATCAAGATTCTCCAGGTAAAATTTTGTTTTGTATATGTGTACGCTTGATATGCATAAACCTCAAAACAGAGTAAGAAGTTAAGTAGAATCATTTCTTATGTCCAATAAAGAGAATTTGGTATAAATTATCTAAAATCAGCTCAGGTTCAATCCTTGGCACCACAAAAAAAAATAAAAAACCACCACATATTAATAATTTACAGAACAGAATTCAAACCCAGATAAATATCACTTCAGCCACATGCTATGATATTCTATCTTGGCTCACATCAAACTTATAAAATTGTATTTGAACATTTATAATAATAATAGCTTATAATTTTTGAGTGCTACATTGTGCCAGATGTGGTTATCAGTTATTCAAATATATTAGCAACTTCCCCAACATCCCTTATTAATTAATTAAACTAATTAATTCATTTAATTAATCAACTAATTAAATTAATTACAGAGAATGAGTGCTGTGTACAGACTGTACAGTTGGATCAATTAACATTGGTCATAATACGTTGAGCAAGGACTCTATCCAGTTTCAGAGACCAGGTTCTAAACTCGCATATTAACTCTGGCTTTTAGTTTTAATCCCATCACCTTAAAGACCAAAACTATATTCATGAATGCCAGGTGAGGGCTTCCCCCTTGACAGGGAATATGCTTTATGCATGACTCACCTGTTCACAGCCTACATTGTTTCTCATCTTGACCACCTTCTTTGATCTTCGTCTACCTACTTCCTAGGTATCATCTTGTTTGATAATTCTCCTAAATGTATTTTTACCTGAAATTCTACTTGAAAATAGGAATGATTACAAGGCCAAATCCCTCTTCAGTCAGTAAGAATATCCTGACCCTATGACAATATCTTCCAAGGATACAGGAGGGTGGATTTGTGATGTCATCAAATATTTATTGTAAAAGAAATAAATCCTTATCCAAGTTTAAATAGTAATTATGTAATTAGTACATATATTTATCCTTGATAATCTTTCTCTAGCTGTATCTTGTACCGCCGTTCTGAATTTTACACCATTACTCATCTTAAATATCCAGAATGTGGTACAGTTTGTATCACAGTCAGCTTCCATCACTGTGCCCCCAAATCTTCCCCAGAAAACTACCACTAACCCTTTGTTGCTATTAAGCATTCATAATATCTCTACCAATTGAGAAAGAAAAACTGTAACTTTTATTACAACTTATTAATAATTTTAATTTAATGATCATATGTTGTCAGGGGCTACCATATTAGCACAATAAATCATAGCATTAATCATTACATAGGTATATTTCATAGTACTTTAAAAATGAAAATCTCAGTTTCTGTAACTCATGAACAAATTATTTATGAAAAACAATTAATTGGGCTAGGGCTGTAGCTCAGTGGTAGAGCACTTGACTTGTAGATATGAGACCCTTGGTTTGATCCTCAGCACCACATAAAAAAATAAAATAAATAAAGATATTGTGTCCATGTGCAACAAAAATAAAATTTTAAAAAGCAAGTAATTGTTTTCTCATATTTTTTAAAATACTATTCTTTCAAATTATTGGGTTTTCAGTAAGGATGTTGGTAAGAATGTAAACTATTCATAATTCATTTTTTAGCAGTGAATGAACACAATGAGGCCTTTCACTCAACTTTATCTTTCATGTCTCTATTGCTACTGAACATGGACAGCATTAAAAGTTACACTTTCACATTTTAGATTTTTAAAAAATTTATTTTCTCTGGCTTACAATTAATCTCTTTAAATAAATTAATGGAGTTTCATGCAATATTTCTTATACCATTTCCATGTATTTCCATGTTACTACTACTATTTGTTGAATTGTATATAAAACATGTGAGTCAAAACTTCATTAAAAACATGTTTTTATTTTCCTTTGAATGAAATTGTACCTCAGTTACTAAGTAATAATGCCTTTTTTATTAGTTCTAATCAGTTATATATGACAATATAAAGTTCTTCAATTCATTGTACAAAAATGGAGTATAATTTTTTACATCTCTGGTTGTACATGGAGTAGAGTCACAACATTTGTACAATCAATCATACATGTACCTCAGTTAATGATGTCTGTCTCATTCCACCATCTCTTCTACCCCCTTGCAAATTCCCCTTTGCTCCATCCAAAGTTCCTGAATTAATGCCAGGCTCCCCCCAGTTATGGATTAGCATCAAAAAAAACAAACAACCCAATCAATAAATGGGCTAAAGACCTGAACAGACACTTCTCAGAAGAAGATATACATTGGGCCAACAAATATATGAAAAAAGGTTCAACATCTCTAGTAATTAGAGAAATGCAAATCAAAACTACTCTCAGATTACATCTCACACCAGTCATAATGGCAGTTATCAAGAATACAGACATCAATAAATGTTGGTGAGGATGTGGGGGGAAAGGGCACACTCATACATCTGCTGGTGGGATTGTAAATTGGTGCAACCACTTTGGAAAGCAGGATGGAGATTCCCTTAGAAAACTTGGAAGGGAACAGCCATTTGATGCAGCTATGCCACTCCTCAGTCTATACTTAAAGGATTTAAAATCAGCATATTGCAGTGATGCAACCACCTCAATGTTTATAGCAGCTCGACTCACACTAGTTAAATTGTGGAACCAACCTAGATGCCAATCAATAGATGAATAATAAGGAAAAAACAAACTGTGGTACTGACATTATTTTTGAGTAGAGTAATAGAATTGAAGTTTAGCCAGCTACTAATTATAAATTATCAACTATTATTTTACTTCATGAATTGTGAAATGCAATACACATGTATTCAGAGAAGTTCATATATATGTAGATCTTAAATATTTAATTGTAGCATTGCTTATCATAAAACCAGAAACTTGAAAATATATGCCATTAGGAAGCATTGTCAATCAAATCAAGTATGAGATTTTAAGTCTTTAGACTATTGAAATAAAATTAATTTTATATGCAAAATGGAAAATTGCACTACAGTATAAATTATATTATTTTGCAGTAATAGAAAATATACTGTAAAAAAGTAGGTGAATAGATACATTCTAAAGCTATAGGCAAATTAAAAAAAATATTTAAAAATTCTACCCTCATAGGAAACATGGAATTGTCTTATGGAAAAAAATATATTTATTCAAATTTATACCCTTGTGAATTTTTTTCTTCTTTCGCCATGTGCCAAGGATGGATATACTTCACAATAAATCTTCACAACAAATCTGCATTTTTAAGGCAAATTCCTATGATTGGAACTCCAGAATATAAACAATATTGAGTAAAACATTCTCTAATTGATGCTCTATTGATTCCTATGCCAGCAGTAAATGCATGTCAGAGAATTCTTGTGCATCCATAAAAAGGTTAGAGTACTTTCTTTTCTAATTGATGTAAGAAAAAATCTTGCATCCTTCATAAATTAATATATATGTAAAAATTAAAGTGGGTGAGCAATTGTCCTCACTTTTGAGTGATGTTAATTCTTTAATTCCTCATTTATATGACTTACCACTGATGATGCTTATTTTTCTATATAATTAGCACAAAACTCATTTTTATACTTTGATCTTTAATTGTTATAAGAATTATAATCAATTTTTTGTAATCAAAAATACATTTTTGCCATTCTGTTGTAAAATTTCCTAGTCATGTTTTCTTACATTTTGTTTTTACTTAACTCCTAACTTCTGATGTAATTATTACCTCAGAATTTCAAGACATTCAATATAATAAATGTTGTAAGATAGGAGATTCAATTTTATTTTATTTTATCATTATTTTATTTATTTATTTATTTATTTTTTCACTATGGATAAAAATTTGTTAATGTGCCATTAAAAATAACTGGATTTGTTGCTGAGCATTACACTCTAGTTTGATAAACTCTATGTATACCTCTATGTATACACTACATAGAGTATATTTTACCCTATGTATACACTACAGCCATATATACAGGAAAGACTATTCTTACTATGCTATATCTCTCAAATTTTGTTTTAATTTACTCTAAAAGGAGAATTTTAAAAAATTTCCATCTAACAAATTTTCTTTGAGATTTGAATTACAGGCACCCTGGTTACATATATTCCTTTTTTGCATTATTGAGTGATTTCATCAATGCCTATCCCTTCATATATATTTTGTTATTTTATTCTATCAGTGTAGTAGTTCTTTTTCATGTATTTATATTTCTAGTTTCATTATTAGATATTGCATATACTTGAAAATGAAAAACATCCCATTTTATATTTTTTCTAGTTATTAGCATATATTTCTTTATACTTGTGTTTTATATTTTGTCCACTTAATCTAATGTATAATAAAATGAATATTAAAATAGTTTTCTGATATGGTAAAATACCACAAGCATATAAAATACATAATTAGTAGTATAACAAGAACCTCAAGAGTTGCCACAAAATTTTATAATTTTAAATATTACAGATAAAAGTGAAATTATTTCTAAACCCCACCCTCACTAACTATACTTCATCCTCAGAAGGAAACACTATTTCTTTCATCATTCTATGTATAGTGTATACTTTACTTCATATGTATGCAAAAGATGTGCTACCTAATATTGCTTATTTATAAATTACAAGTGATAACATTTTTGTGTAAAAATTCCATATCTTGTATTTGTTGCATCATTACATACTTTTGTGATTTATCTCTAAGTCAAGATTTTAGATTTCAGTAAATAGACAATTTCTCTAAGTATCACAGTTGATGAAAATTTGATTGTTTATAATTCCTTCTTTCTCACATTCTCCTCCCTTTCTTTTCTCTCTCCTTTGTCTCTCCCTCTTTTCCTCCCAACTTTCCTGTCTTTTATTTTACAAACAATTCTGCAATACCATTCCTGAATGCCTCTCCTTGCAAACCTGTGATATTTCTCTAGCATATGTACTAAAGAAGATTGCTTATGCTTTGTTTTCAACCTTATTAACCATTGCCTCTGTGATCCTTGGCTCTCTTCTTGGCCAATAAGTGCCAGAGTCTAAATGTAATGATGTCTACCCAGATGACCACAGTTGGTTTTGTTCAGATTCTGACTTTTGCCAATATAATGAATGTGAAAAAGATTCTCATGGTACATTTTTTACATGTTTATTTTTAATTAAGTTTCCTTGTTTGGCTAAAAGTCAATTTAATGTCTTATAATGATGCACTTATTTATTTCTTATTTGTTTTGGGAAAAAATTTTAATTTTTATGTTCTGAGTGTAGATTTCAATCACTTATTTTGGAACTTCTTTTTTTAATTGCATAGTTTGACCTGAAAGTTGTCAATTAATATGGTACAACTTTTAATTAATTATTTTTCATAATTTGCAGTTTTAGTGTCGTTTCTAAGAATCCCCCAAACCAAAGTCACAAACATTTTTTTCTAATATGTTTTAAGTGTTTTAAAAAGCTAAGATAGAATAGCAGAAAAAAACTAAATGTTACAAAATATACAATACAATATGCTTCCAGTTTATTATCCACACTTGTTAATAGAAAACTAAATATATCCCATTTCCATTTTTTTCTTTTAAACTGTTGTTTATTTAAATAAACAAATACAAATTGAATATATTTATGATGTACACCATGAATTTTTAAATATGTTTATTTTGTGAAATGGCTAAATTTGAGCTGAATAATATGCATTACCTCATATACTGATTTTGTTTTTCGAGTATAGGGAAACAATATCTAGCAATCTCCTCTTCCTTCACCACCACCCCTAACCTTACCTTCCTTCCCCTTCTTTTCTGCCTTCTCTTTCTTCTTTTTCTTCCTTTCCCCTTTTCTTTTTTAATTTTATTTTTTTGTGGTATGGAGATTGAACTTGGGGTAGTATAACACTGAGCTGCGTCCCCAGCTCTTTTTTTTCTTTTTTTAAAAAATTTATTTCTTACATACATGACAATAGTGGAGTGCATTACATATCCATTCATAGCACAATTTTTCGTAACTCTGTATATAAAGTATGTTCACTCCAAATTATGCCATTATATATGAGCTCTCTTATTTTTTGCATACAATTCTTAATACACCTTTATACCACAATTTATCATATCTCTGTTATATAAGGTATGTTGACACAGCACTAAAAAAGAATAAGATCATGGCATTTTCAGAGAAATGGATGGCATTAGAGAAGATTATGCTAAGTGAAGTTAGCTAATCCTCAAAAAATCAAATACCGAATGTTTTTTCTGATATAAGGGAGAAACAATAAGAGAGGTAAATAGGGAGCCTACATCATGGGAACAAATTTTTACTCCTCACACTTCAGATAGAGCCCTAATATCCAGAGTATACAAAGAACTCAAAAAATTAGACAATAAGATAACAAATAACCCAATCAACAAATGGGCCAAGGACCTGAACAGACACTTCTCAGAGGAGGATATACAATCAATCAACAAGCACATGAAAAAATGCTCACCATCTCTAGCAGTCAGAGAAATGCAAATCAAAACCACCCTAAGATACCATCTCACTCCAGTAAGATTGGCAGCCACTATGAAGTCAAACAACAAGTGCTGGCGAGGATGTGGAGAAAAGGGTACACTTGTACATTGCTGGTGGGACTGCAAATTGGTGCAGCCAATTTGGAAAGCAGTATGGAGATTCCTGGGAAAGCTGGGAATGGAACCACCATTTGACCCAACTATTGCCCTTCTCGGACTATTCCCTGAAGACCTTAAAAGAGCATACTACAGGGATACTGCCACATCGATGTTCATAGCAGCACGATTCACAATAGCTAGACTGTGGAACCAACCCAGATGCCCTTCAATAGATGAATGGATAAAAAAAATGTGGCATTTATACACCATGGAGTATTACGCAGCATTAAAAAATGACAAAATCATGGAATTTGCAGGGAAATGGATAGCACTAGAGCAGATTATGCTTAGTGAAGCTAGTCAATCCCTAAAAAACAAATACCAAGTGTCTTTTTTGATATAATGAGAGCAACTATGAACAGAGCAGGGAGGAAGAGCACGAAGAAAAGATTAACATTAAACAGAGTCATGAGATGGGAGGGAAAGGGAGAGAAAAGGGAAATTGCATGGAAATGAAGGGAGACCCTCATTGCTATACAAAATTACATATAAGAGGTTGTGAGGGGAATGGGAAAATAAACAAGGAGAGAAATGAATTACAGTAGATGGGGTAGAGAGAGAAGATGGGAGGGAAGGGGAGGGTGGATAGTAGGGGATAGGAAAGGTATCAGAATACAACAGTTACTAATAGGGCATTATGTAAAATTGTGGATGTGTAACCGATGTGATTCTGCAATCTGCATTTGGGGTAAAAATTGGGAGTTCATAACCCACTTCAATCTAATATATGAAATATGATATGTCAAGAGCTTTGTAATGTTGTGAACAACCAATTTAAAAAAAGGTTTTATAAGTAAAAAAAAAATAAGCCAGATACAGAAAGAAAACTACTATGCTATCTGACTTATATATACAATCTAAAAAGAAATTGAACTCGCAGAATTAGAGGGTAGGGTGGTGGTTACTAGGGGTAAAAGAGTTGTTGGCCAAAGGATACAAAACTTTAGCTAGATAGGAGAATAAGTTCAAGAGATCTATTGTTACAACATGGTGACTATAGTTAATAATACTGTATTGTTTCTTGACTATTAACAAGATATCTGGGCTCTGTGGTATATACCTGTAATCCCAGCTACTCCGCAGCCTAAGGCAGGAGGGTTACAAATTCTAGGCCAACCTGGGCAATTTAACAAGTACCTGTCTCAAAATTTTAAATTAAAAAAAAGAAAAGAGCTGGGAGGTAATTTTCCTCCCATGCTCTCCCTCCCTACCCCATTTTCATTTTAATGATTGCTTTAAGTTACTAGAAACAGGTGGAGTGTACCATCAATGGGGAGTTTGTGGTGTGTTCCTCCCAGTCAGACAGGTGAATATCACCTATGAAAGGATCATTCTCCAAATGACTCAGCAGAGCTCCAACAGGGAGAAGTGAATTATGTTCCTCTTATTTAAGCACGCAGAAAGTTCTGTCAAAATGATGTAAAATAAGTAAATATTTATTAGAGAAAATATATGAATTTATATGGATGTGAAATTGTTCCAATCTGCACTCCACATAAAAATAAGACTCCCTGGGTTCTTTAATCAAGACAATCTTCCTTAATCAATTATCCTTTTTTTCACAGCCTGTGATCAATGATATTCAGAATGCTCTTTTGAGTATCAGTGAAATTCTGAGGGCAGTTCTGAATCTTGGAAGATGACATCATCCTCTGAAAAGTTCAGTTCTCACTATATTTTGTTCGATTTAATATTTGGGAGCTGGTTAATGTTGCATAATATAATTGAGATACCTAAAATAAGATTCTAAAATTGTGTTGCTTAAAGGGATAGTAAAAATAATCCACCCCAGATTTACTTGTGTGAGGATTTAAGAACTCATGTCCAGATAAGTGAACTGACAGCTTTTCTATTTTAGAACTTGCCAAATATAAAATTTTAATCTAGGCTTAGTATGATGGTCCATTGTCTTCTCCCTGCACCAAGTTCTGTCCCCAGAATAGTGATGCTCTCATCAAATCTTAGTCCCTAAACAAGTTGATGACGGTGAGGTAGAATAATGTAGATGTCTCTCTGTATTTTATTTTTAGTGCTGTGAATGACTAAATATATCTTGGACATAGTGCAGGTATCACGAAGTGTCATTTATTATCAAAAAAAAATGCTGAGCTTCCTTTCCATCTTTTATTTTTTTTTAATTAGTAGCTGAAGTAGGAAATGCAAGCTGTCAAATAGATTTCTCTTTTGATACCCTGAACAGACTAGCTTCATTTTAACTATCTAGTAGCAACTTACTATACAGATCACATTAAGAAAGTGGGGCTGAAGACATTCCATCGCTATTTAGAGAAACCATAGAAATACCTAAATGAATTCAGAGTTTAATTTGTATTTTCATGACAAGAAAATACCATATTTTAAAATGACCTAATTTTATCTTGCATTTCTGACAAGTTTTAATATTCATACAAATATGAAAATATTAAAGGAGGTGCAAAGCATAATACACCTGAAAGAAGCATTTCATATTGTTTGGACAGGCAAAAATTGCAAACAAAGTTTAATGCCCTTGAACCTAGTACTTTACATTTAGCCAAACAAAAATAAATAAATATGAGCATATTATTTTATGCTTTTACAATTCATTGTATCATATCAACATTAAAGTCAGGATGGGCTTTCCTTATCTGTGAGTACACAGAAATATTGAATTACTTGCTTGTGACCTTACTAAAACACAAGGAAGTCAACATCATAGTCCAGGCAGTCTTGCATCATGATGCTGAATTCATTGGATGGACTTTAGTTTGTTAACTCCATGTTTACATTCTTTTTTACTCATACAAATAGCTCCCTGGCTATGTGCTTATGAGTAACTAGAGAAAAGAGCAAGTATACATTACTAGTAGAAATCATGGAAGTATCAATGCCTGATTTGATAAAGCACCTTACTACACAGCAGATATAAATAATCTTATTTTATAGATGCAGATATGAGATTTTCCCAGAGGTTGTAACTTTCCCCAAAAGAGACACTTGTGAGAAAACAATCAACCTGAGTTAGTACTTAATGTAAAGTTAAAATGTCATAACTATAATGGAAATTTGTGGTTTCATTTCTTTGCAAGTGTCAGAAACTCAACATGAACAAGTGCAAGTTAAAAATGGTGGTTCTTGGCCCACAAATTTTAAGTAAGAGGTGAGAGTCATTAAACTATAGAAGGTCAATGTATAAAAATGACTCAAACCTTAAGGATAATTCATATTCTCTCTCTCTCTCTCTCTCTCTCTCTCTCTCTCTCACACACACACACACACACACACACACACACACACATGCATAGTCCTTTTTTTTTCCTCACTTAACTCTGCAGGATACCTTCAATCTCTCACTAAAGACTCTCTCCCTGTGGTAGAGGAAACACTGGGGAATGATACTGACTAAATCACATTGTTATACTGTGTGCATGTCTGATTATGTAAGAGGCAATCCCATCATTAGGTACAACTATAATGCACCAAGAAAAACTATGGAAAATGTTTTTTTAAAATCAATGTAAGTGGGGAAAAAATAAAGAAAATGGCAACACCCAGGGTGCTCTTGAAAATGGACTTTGCATCCAGACTCAAGAGCTCCCTATTAGTTTAAAAAAAAATACAGGTGTGCACTCCTCAACCAATAGGTTAAGGAGTGCACACCTGCAGGGTCAGAGCTCCTCCTCTTCTTTAGGAGCTCTCTGGAGAACTGGAGCAATCCTCGTTCATATAAGTACTTTGTTATATGTTGATCGTAAGATGGCTTGATATCTAGTTAATGTCTTCTGTGTAACCACTGCTGGGCTGGATCATTTATATTTTATGTATAATTAACACAAGAATCTTGTAGGGTTAGTTATATTCTATTTTACTGCTAAGGACATAAGGAGTCAGGGAGAGACTAAGAATTGAGCCCAACTCTAGGCAACCCTGAACCAATGACTTCCTACAAAAAACAGATTTTAATGTTTAATTTCTAATTTGTTTTCAACAATTCAATGTCATTAAACTCTTATCCCAAAAGATTCTGAATTTTAACTTGCTTTTGAAAGAAAATAATAGGCACAGAAAAAAAGAATTTTGCAGAAATCAAGTTTATACTGATTTTTCTTCAACTGCCATTTTGATTAATGACAGAATTGTGCTTTTCTAAATGTAACTTTTTAAAAAGTATGGAAGAGATGTGCATAAATGCTCAATAAAAACAAAGCAAAACAATGAAGGCAG
The DNA here is from genome assembly GCF_964194105.1 of Spermophilus citellus. NCBI lineage: Eukaryota > Metazoa > Chordata > Mammalia > Rodentia > Sciuridae > Spermophilus > Spermophilus citellus. The sequence goes on from NC_138188.1 coordinate 41,826,656, forward strand.
GACTGACATAAATATGTTTTTGTAATCTCAACCACAATATAAAAGGAAATAATATCTTCTATAACAAAAATTGTACTTCATAACTTCTTGCATGAAATTTAAGATTCAATAACACTTTGTGTTGGTTGATTTTATAATGTAGTGGTAGAAGTTTGTTTTTTACTAATTGGGAAAATAATCTTGAATGGCATTCTTAATTTGGCTAATGATTTTATATTTCCTTAACTGTCTGAAATTAGAGGCAGTTCTAATAAGGAGGATTTAAAGAGCTTTGACAGTATATTTCCCCTGTACAGCTGGCTATGTCCTCAGTGTGATAGATGAATGTTCAAGCCTCTGGCCTGAGCCTTTGGTTCCCTCTCCAAGGACGGTGAGTGAGCCGTCTGTTGGGATGTCCATGCCAGAGGCTCAGTGGTGATGGAATTTTCCTGATCCATGCATAATCCTTTTCTCTCACTTAGCTCATAAGCAGCAGTATTTTGGGTAAAGCCTAACTTTCCAAAAATGTGCAGATGAAGGCAAGTACATTAGGAAGAAATTGGAAAATGTAGAGGGAGGTGCCTTTTATCGTTTGAAATCTGAGAAAACTGAATTTACCACGATTGTGAATTCCACAGAAATAAGCCAGAATGCTATATTCCACTAGTAATAAATACTATGAAATTAACATAAAGTTATGAATCAAACCATTAAGAAAAAAAACAGTGTTCTTTTTTTAAAGTATAACATTTTTATATTTTTTGAAACTCACTAGCTCATATCTAATTCAGACACAGGATTCCTCACAAACAGTTCAAATACCTGAGCTGGAGGAGAAGAAGGCTGAGACCCATGGACACTACTGTGTAATCTTATTTAGAAGCACCTTGGGTCCCTTGTCTCTTTTCCTCCCTGATTCTCCCCACGCATGCACTGGAAATCTCATTGGAAAATGTGGTCATCTGGCAACATTACATTTTTTCCTTATTTGTTTATGTTATGGAGACAAAGTGATTAACTCCCTTTTCTCTAATTCAGCAGGCATCATGAATGGTGTCAGAAATTATAGATAGTTAGCTATTCTCCTTCAACCCAACTAAGTGAAAGAGGCATCAAATCATCTTCATAGAAATTAGTATAAATAGAGTTGTAGGCTGTGGATTGCAGTATTCTTGATGCTTTGGGAAGTTATATTCTGTCTTAATATTGAATTTCATTTTTTCTCTATAATCCAGTTTTAATTGATGTGTGTTTTTATTCAACTCATCAGCTTTGTGGCAGAATAATGACTTTCAGAGGCTCATAGAAAGACTCATGATTCCTAAGACTTTCATCACCTGCTTGCTTCTGGGTTGGTGGTTCATATTAAATAATACCAATTCAATTTTTAAAAAGTTTTTCCAGTAACAGTTGGACTTTATTTTCTAATAGCTACTTGTATATTTATATAGCTGTTTACAGCCATGTCTTTCACAATCTGATTTTACAGATGAAACATAAGTGAGGGTAAATGCCCTGCCCAGGACCACCCAGAATAATTGAAAGCTGAAATTAGAATTTGAGTCTCTGTGTCACTAAGCCTTGCTGTCTTGGTAAACAATACAGGGTTTTTCTTTTTTGGCAATTTTGTGAAAATCCATAAAATTCCCTTAAGAAGTTTAAATACATTTTCTTTCAAGAGAACTATTTTATGATAACATGTAAATGCAATAATTATACATAATCTAATTCAAAATCAGCTGTCAACTATCCCAAAAATTTTAGGAAGACTATTTATTAGTAGTATAAGTCTGACTATATGTTTGGCTCAGAGAAACTTGAATGAATATCTTAATGTTATAATTTAAACTTGAATGGTTCACAAATAATGTTCTGAAAAGTTAATCAGTAGGAATATCAATGCTGTTTTTACCCACTAACTATTTTGAATTTTTGCTAAATATACTTGGAGCAGTATGTATTATGCTAAAGAAGATTCTAGACTGGTAGACAGTTAATTTGGAGCCAATTTCTACCCATAAAAAACTACTGCATTAATAAACTGAGTTAGAACAGATGACCTCTAATTAAAAATAAATTATGGGATATAAAGGTTGTTTAAAAGCTAATGTGAAGTGAATTCATTTTTGTGTGAAAAATTATTCACTTAATGAATAACTTAATAATATGCAAAGGGAATAAGGAAATGTTTCTACAGAACAATCATCGACTCACAGAAGATGACCTGTGGAATATATTAATCCTCCTAATAGAGCTCTGCTTACAGAGAAGAGCAGTGTTCAATAGTTTATCATTTCATTCAGAGGCTGGACTTTTGACTTGATACACTTTTTGACTGTAATACACTGCCTGGTGTATTAAAGATCTGGAGAATGGACAAGACCCCAGAAGTTACATTGTTGCTTTTCCTCCTATATATTAAGTATTGGGAAAATTGGAGAAATATCAGGGAATTGATTCTTGGATGTCAAGAGGGTAACAGTGACATATGAAAAGTATAATGAGCATTCTCTCAAATCTGGCAAAAATGAGGCAGAGAGGCACCATACAGCTAAAAAAATGATCCCTTATTAATATTGTGCTTATTTTAGGTAAGAGATATCATGATATGATTATTAATGTCACATGAATAAGATGGACACTCTAGTGAATGACTACTTTTGTAATATAATGGAGTTATGTATATATAAGATATATATATATCTTGAATGACCATCTAGTAGAAAATGAATACAATTAACGCTAACAATCATTTTAATTCTTTGAGTCCATACTATTGAAAACACAGTGTAGGAGTGAAATAGACTAAGAGTATAAGGTGGTCTCATAAAAGTCCATGAGTTTGTGGATATGATGGTCTTGGGCTGCTTTTCTTTATGGTTTGCTTCTTAAAACTTAATTATTCAAAATCCAAGATGGTAGATAAAGTTCCATTCATCAGTTCTCCATTCTAGTCAGCAGTTAGGAGGAACAGAGATGTGGAATAAAAAATTTTTATGAAATTTAACAGAAGCTAAAATATAGACACGGATATTCATTTATATGGTAATGTCAAGAACTTAGTAGGCAGGCTGAATCTACTTCTAAGAAGGAAGGGATTTTTACTTCTTATTTCAATACAAAAAAATCAGATATCTTAATAACAACAACAAAAAAATTCTAGATATTTGAGTAAGCAACAACTAGACTCTGCACTAACATGTTTAAGGTCCAAAAGCACCACACACGGTATATTATTTATTTAGATCATTTACTCTCAGGGCACTTGATCATGAGAATTATATAAGTTAAGTGTTACTGCCATTATTTTTGCCTCATATTGAAAGGGTCTGCTGCTATCTTCAGGGTGGTTAGTGCAAACCACAGTAAAGGTACTTTTTCTAGCAAGAAATTCAGAACTATTGAACAAACTACTTATAAATTTCAAAGGAAATAGTGAAAAAACTCAACATTTAAGGAAAGCTATAGTTATAAATAAGCATAAAACTTTTATGAAATTCACCATCTACAGATAATTTTCACATATGCACACTTGCACACACAATTTTGAAAGGCAGGATTTCCTTTTAATCTACCAGCTAATAAAAGGCTGAATAGATTATGTGGGATATGTGTGTGTGTGTCTGCCTGTATGTGTGTTTTTGTATATGGCAACAAGAGGTCATCCTAAAGGAAAAAGAAATGGAGTGGTAGAAATGACCATTGTCCACTCACATGTGTTCTATACACTGCGCCAAGTCCTTCACACCCTTTGTCAAATTATCACCTTGAACAACCTTAAGAGATATATAATATAGTCACTTTGCAAATAAGGGTAATAAGGTTAAGAGGGTTTGGATATTATATCAAATAAAATGGGAATTCTAGGCCTCAGAAAGAGGAGCCTCCACTATGGATTGAAAGGACATAATTTTACAATGAATTCAATTTTCTAACATTAAAATATATTATTAGGGTAAGGACTTGACTTGTGTGGCTGAACATGTACTAACTTCTTCAAATAATCTAAACAATAAGAAAAAAGTTTAGTTAATTCTGCCTTTACTCTAGAAAAACAACAGGTTAAGAAGATACATTATTTCCCTGACATCTACAAAAAAATGAATATGGTGAAGAAAATGAGATTTCACTTTCACAAACGTTATGCTTTTTATTGAGCTGGAAATTGAGGGAAGAAATTCATTTACTGAGTCTTACTTACAGCAAGGCTATTTCCGAGAATGAATGAGAAATATGTATATAAAAGTTGGAAATAAAATGCAAATGTAGCAAAAACATACAATTTAGTTTGATTACAGTATAGGTCAGCCTGGCAGATGAGCTGCTTGAAATAGATGATCAAGATTGTATGAGTTAATTCTGTGGCGTGCTGAGACGTAACTGGCAGTGTTTCTAATGCCCTGCACCAGGAAGCACATAATTACTGCTGTTATTATGGAGGATGTGAATGTGGTCTCCTAGCAATATGCTAAACATCCTCTCTCCGGAGCACTTTAAGAGCTTCATCTGCTGCACTTGGGGAAGTTTTGATTTGCATAGAAAGCAACAATTAAAATCCAAAAGTAATAAAAATATTATTTGATTCCTGAAACAGGTTATACCATATAACTATATATATGTGTGCAAGTATCAATATGTATATATAATATATACACTTTTAGCTGATATTGATTTTAAATTAATTTACAGGGTATGATGGAATGATATTAGAGATATTAATATCTTCTATGGGCAGGGCAGCCATAAAGAATTATACCTATTAATATATTGATAAAAAGGAAGCTGTAAATAAAATATTCAAATGTATTATATGTGCGATTATGGTCGTTTGAGTTATTAAATTTTTATTTAATTATAATATAAAAGCATAATATCTAAAGCTGTTCTTTAAAATGTATCATAAAATGGGTCTATAAAACTGGAAGATATTAGTTACCATGAAATTGAAAAATAGAAGGAAAAATACTATCTTAAAACATCGATAAAAATTAAATTATCATGCACGTTACATTTTGGAAATAAGATGTGTGAAGTCAAACACTCTGTCAGCAGAATTTCTCTCTTCCCCTTAGCCAATGAATATTTTTTTATGTGTGAAGTATGATGCCAACTACCATGGCTTTCCCTCTGAAACCTAGATAAATCAGATAGCATCCAAAGGTAATTTAATAATAAATTGCTCATCTCCTATACAAATATTTGCATATGGAATCATGCAATGTAGACACCTTGCATAATCACCAGAGGTGATTCTATTAAAAAGACATATTTTTTCCCTCCTGGATTTTCACAGGTGACTTCATTACACATAGATCATTTGCCTCAAGTAATTAAATATCTATGTGACATTTGAAGTCCTCAGGTGGCATGGAAAATATCACATTAGATTGTTATTATAACTATCATTTAGTAAAATTCAATGATCCCTGACCAGGATTCACTTTAAGAAAAATAGGAATGGGACATTTTTTTATGCTAAAAGCTGGCTGGTAGCTTGCTGGGTTTATATTTTAGAATGTAAATCTATTGTCTTCCCTATGGTGATCACAGAGACTGATTTCTATGCTCAGCTACTTCTATCGTAACTCCACAGTCCTTTTCTAAAAGTTAAGGGAATGTGAAATGAATATTTCCTTGGCAGAAACACTTGAGTGCAAGTACTCGTAAATCAAGAATCTGTCTATAAACTCAGGTATGCTTTGTGTTTATAATTATGAACACACAAGCTTTATGAACCCCAAAGTCACTCTCAATACAAAATTATTGAATTAATAGTGATAATTTTACCCAAACCTAGTTGCTCCTCTCCCTTCCCTTCTTCCCCACCCACAGTTTGTTGTAATCAGTTGCCTAATTTTGCAGAGGACCATGCTAAACCAGTTTAAACCATCACTCCAGTTTGAGTATGAAACATTTAAAATCTAGAAATTACATTAAAATAAAGAAAACAAAGTAGGTGCAAATTCTACATCCTTCTGCATAGTTACTTATGTGTATACAGTAATCACCACTTACCCATGATTTTTTTTCCCCTTGGTTTCAAGTATGAACAGTCCTCCATAGTCAAAAAAATACTAATTGGAAATTTCAGAAATATGCAATTCACTATTTAAATCGGGTAGTTTTCTGAGTAGCACAATGAAATCTGTCACCATCCCACTTGGGGCATAAATCACCCCTTTGTCTAATGTATTCCATGCTATCTTGGCTACTGGTTCACTGGTGGCTTTTTTAGCAGTCTTGGTCACTTGATTGACTGTGGAGGCAGTGCAGTGCTAGTATTCAAGTGACTCTAATATAGGAACTAACTCCATGCTGCAGTGCCCACTCCACTCACCACCCATCATGTAGAAATAGTGCATCATCCCATGTTACCACAAGAAGACTGGAGGGTATGGTACAATTTTATATTTTGAGAGAGAGAGAAAGAGAATCCACATTCACATGACTTTTATTATAACATATTGTTATGATTGTTCCATTTTATTATTAGTTATTGCTATTAATCTCTTACTATAGATGATTTATAAATGTAACTTTATCATAAGTACGTATATATAGGAAAGCATAGGGTACATACTTTCCACATTTTCAGGCAACCCCTGTGTGTCTTTGAACATATCTCTCCTGGATAAAAAGGAATTTCGATGACCTCAATTGATTTTTCCAGCAATCTCTTGGAGGCAACGGATTATTAACACTGCAGCAAGTTGGAAAAGTGAGGTGTCAAAATGTTAACTGACTTATGAAAGGGTACTCATCTAGAAAGTTGGAAAGCAATCCTGTCCCAATGCCTATGTTTTTTTCTGTTATCCTATAGTGTATAAGGCCAAACATGAGACATAATATGAAATACACATTAAAAGACTGAAAAGAAGAAAAGATGACCTGTCCTATCATAAGAACCTTTAATCTATATCCTTTCAAGCATGGCTAACATCGTACGTAAAACAATAGAATAAAGTTTATTGCCAGCATGATGGCAGAATTAAAAATTAACCAACTTTAGGACTTTAAATAAACATGTGGTTTTGTATTTTTATTTATTAAGTATTTGTCCACTTTCTTGCAGACATTCAACATAGTTCCATATATTAGACTTACAGATGTGGACAGGATAAGATCCACACCCTTCAGAAAGAGTGCATTCCATAACAAATAGGAAATTTACCCAATTATAGTGAAGCCAAAAGAAAATCCAGCTCTTCATATATTGATAAACATTGTTATAGGGAGACACAGAGAAGAGTAATGCAGTGATTTGGAAGAGTCACTTCAGAGGATATGGCTCTGAGCCACACACATGAAGAGTGAGGGTTAGTGGGCATAAGGAAAAAATAGAGATGGCGTTTCCAGACAGAGGAATGAATGCAAAAACTATAACAATGCACCGGTGTTGGTGTCTCCCAAGGAAAGCAAGAAGACAGAAAGATTAATGTAACATAACAATATAAAAGGTCTATGGAGGTGGATGGCTGTGTATTATTTTTGCAGGTCCTTTCAGGCTGTGTTTAGATGGTTGGAATTTATTCTGAAAACAATGGCATGTTGTTGGGTTTTGCTCATAGGTGTGACATGTCATTTATTGGATTATTAAAAGAGACTTATATGGGACAAGGAGATAGTTCTGTACAAACAAAAACCAAATAACACAAAGAAACAGGCAAGCAAATGAATGAGAAAAAAAAAAGTTGTTTTCTAGACAATCAATATCAGTCCATGGACAATAGCAATTATTATCAGTCAATTCAAAATTATTACTTGACCTAATCTAGTATTGTTTTCTCTGCAAACTTCTCAGGTATACAGTCAAGAAAGAAAAGGCATTCAGATAAAAAACGACAAAGGAAAGCTACCTCTTTAATATAGTTGGTATGAAAGTACCTGCATATAACATGGCTGATATGGAACAGTTGTCCTTGCTATACAGAGATATTTAAAAACCCAATAGTAGAACTGTTGAGAAATATCTAAAACATTTGGACAGATACTTCACAAAGACAATACACTGAAGTGTATCAGTGAAGCGGATAAAATTATTTGTGGCATCTATTCTCTTATGGAAATCCAAATTAAAATATAATTTTGTGCCACCCATATTTACTGGAATGGCTAAAATAAAAAAAAAGACTAGCAATCAAAATATTAGAATTAAGAGGTTTTGAAACCCATAAAACTACTAAAGAAAGTATCCAATAGTACAATCCCTTCAGACAAGTACATGTAGGATTTTCAAAAAAAACATTAAGGATCATGAGAGGTAAACAGAAGTACCCTTGTTTAAGGAGCAGTAAGAAATCCAGTGTGTTGAGGAGCAGAAAGATGAAGATTAGTTGGGTAGATCAAATCAGAACCTAAAAGACAACTAGATCTTGGTAGCTATGAAACCAGTTTATTCTGAGGATATTGTTATTCTCTTTGAGGTGAAAAACCATGGAGACTTGGGTCCAGAGGAGGAGAGTGATTAGGTTGGTTACAGAATTACTGTGTTTGTTTGTTTGTTTGTTTTCTCACATTGAGATTAGATCTTGCTGATAAGAGAATGAAGTAATCAAGCATTTACACAGACAGAACATTAGCTGAATTGTGCAGTGGTCCATATAACCAGTGGAGGTGGGCTGCTCATGAGTGGGGAAAGCAGTTTGAGTTTGAAGGTAAGACTGATGCAGTTTATGAAAGTCAAGTATATGATAAGGATCTGTCAAGTATAGCTGTAAGGATACTTTCCATTGTCTGATGTGGGAAAGGTTGAATGGAGGTTTTAGATGAAGAAGAAAAGGGATTTATTTAAAAAAAAATGTAATAATAATGGATTAGTTGCAAATTAACTTTAGCAAACTGATGTTATTCATTGCTTATACAAAATAGAATTTGAGAAAGTTACCAGTAAAACCATACATACAAATAGCAAGTAAAAACAAAATATTAAGGCAAAAAAAAAATGATGTATTTCTACAGAAAACACAGCTACTACATATTACACGCAACTCCTATCAACTTGTAGACATCAAGAGAAGAATAAACCTGAAATTACTGAAAATGTTTAATTTTCTATTCTTCAGAAAAGGAAGACCCCTTGCATTATCAAATAGTAAGGAGAATTCATGATACAATAATTTATATTGAAAATATCGACATTAAAACGTACAATGTAACAAGAGGTTTCAAAGAGTCCAGTGGTAAGGTCATATTGTTCAGCTCACTTGATAAAGGAGGACATGTAAACAGGGTGATTGGTGTCTACTATGAATGGAAGTTGGCTCTCCTGGGAACTGTAACTTCATATTCAAGGGGTGCTTTTGAACCTTTAGGAGAAGATGATGGAGCATTTTCATGCGGATTCCTGCTGCTGCTTCTCTTTTATCTTCCGTTTCTGGTCACCAACTCCTACTACTCACATTTTGCCAGCCCACCGACAGTGGAAGGTCCTCCCCTTGACATCAAGGCTCATGTGCTCATGTTCATCTTCAAAACCTATGGCATGGTGCAAGGTTTCATCAGTTTGCTATTTACTAAGATCAGTTTAGCCCACTTAAGTCAGACTGAGTGACAATGTTCTAAGGCAAAATATTGGATACTTTTAGTGTGTTGAAATATCCACCTATAAGAGAATATTTTTTTTTTGTTGAAAACTAAAGACACACTTCTTAAATTTGTTTTGTATTTGAAATAACTCCATGTCAGTGAGCTTTAATCCATGTCAGTGAGCTTTGAGATCAAAGAAGAAAGGCATGAAGGGTAAGGATAATACATGTATAACTTTGCTCTGTTTAATACCGGAATTTTGAATTGTTTTAAGGAATAAGAGAGTCAAATAGGCATTGTTGTAGACTGGCACACACTCCCAAAGAACAAAATTTGATAAAAATTCAAAGTATATTAAGTATAGTGCATGAGGTTTCTGTTTTAGGAGCTAATCTTTTTTGATGAAATATTCTTGTGTGTTTTTTATTGAAATTTGAAGATTTACTTTAATTTAAAATTTTTAAAATTTATTCTAATTAGTTATACATGACAGTAGAATGCATTTTGACACATGGTATACAAATGGAGCACAACTTCCCATTCATTTGGTTCAGAGTCACTCCAGTAGTATAATCATACATGTATATAGGGTAATAATTTATGTCTCATTCTACCATCCTTACCATTCCCACAGCCCCTCCTATCCACTCACTACCCTCTGCACAATTCAAATTCCTTTATTCTACCCCTACTACCCCCCAATTATGGATAAGCATCCACTTATCAGAGAAAACATTCAGTATGTGTTTTTCTGGAATTGGCTTATTTCACTTCACACAATATTCTCTAGTTCCTTCCATTTACTTGCAAATACTATAATTTTATTCTTTTTTCAATGCTGAGTAATATTCCATTGTGTATATCATGATGCTGCAGGCCTATAATCCTGGAGGCTTGGGAGGCTGAGACAGGAGGGTTCCAAGTTCAATGCTAGCCTCAGCAACTTAGTGAAGTTCTAAGCAACTTAGTGAAACCCTGTCTCAAATTTAAATAAATAAATAAATAAATAAATAAATAAATAAATAAATAAATAAATAAATAAAACAATGGGGGACTGAGAATATCACTCAGTGGTTAAGCACCCCTAGGTTTAATCCCCAGTACCACATACACGCACACCCCAAAATTTATATTTACTCCACAGCTAAAAAAGCTTTCTGTTAGCTGTGGTTTTATAGCCTTTATTATTCATGTATTTTTTTTTAAAAAGCAGAACCTAACCATTTCTTAATGATTCAGTATACTTTAAATTGTTATCAACTATGTATTTGTGATTTTTTTCTAAAACATGATACTAAGACTGATATAATGAGCAAATAAAGCTACTTATAAACTGTTATTGGAACAAATTATATTTTTCTAAGGAAATGGGTTTTCATTTATTAGATTTTCACTAATTTTTCTGCACTTTTTATTGAATCATATCCCATTACATATCATTAACTAACAATTTCTTTTGCTATGTCTTGAAGCAGAATACCAAGACAGGGACTTCATATAAAAACACTTTGACAATCAAATAGAAGAATTTTCTACTACTGAGTTGAGGTATTTGTCTCCAGCTATGATTACCCTCCAAGCCTATAAAGATCCATTCATAAGTCCAGACCTGTAACTCAGCTCCCTTCATTCAACTGGAGATAGAGCAAAGGTTCCTGCTAAAGTGTTCTAACAATAAATGATTAATACTTGCCTTATCAAGAAAGAGATTAAAAGGCTTAAATAAACTGTAAAAATTATATATATATATACAATTACATATGTATTTACAAATTATCATATACATGTATAATAAATATTTATACATGCATATGATAAATATTTATATATGTGCAAATAATGCAGAATAATGTAAAAATGCAAATAATTTACTGTTAAAATAAATTTTGTAGTGTGATTTCATTAAAGTCTCTGAATGTCTCATTATGTAAGGATTGTGTAGATTTGGTACTTAAAACCTTAAGATAAAATAAATAAACCAAATAACCTAAATTTTAGCCTACATAGAAACCACGGTGCAAACTTCGAATTCTTATATAAAAGTTTAAGGCAAAATGCTCAAGGGCAATGATGTATTTATATGAGGGGTTGATAAGAAAATTAATTTTATTTTATCTAAAAAATATGCAAAATTAAAATGTATGAACAAGGAAATATGTTCAACTGCTAAGAATGCTCTCTTAACAGTTTGGAGAAAGGAGTGACAGGGTGTTTTACTGTTTCCCAGGTCACTTGTATATAACTGTTGTATTTTGTTTGATTTTATTGCTAATCAGTCACTGCTAAAATGCAAACTCCCTGCAGGCTACATTAGCATTGGTTGCTTACTGACATACCCCTGGAGCAATGTCCAGCACAGCACTCAGGAAATGTGCTAATAAACTGACTTAAGCTCAGGCTCTTAGGCCAGTTGAGCTCACAAGAGCTTTTTTTATTCTTCTTTTTGTAATGTTAGCTCTTTGTCATGCCATTAGCTGAACTAATTATAACTAAATATAATGAATTAAATTTAGCGATGAATAAATTTTAAGCACTCTGTTGGCACATTTAGTTATTTTACTATTAAGCCTGAGTAATATAAACCTTTCTCAGAATTTATACTTCCATAATGGACACAATGAAGTCAGTGTGATAAACTTCAAACAGCATCAGAATTACAAGGAATTTCAACAGAAAAGCTCAGTTTATTATTTTAAGCCACTCTGCTTTGTCTGAAAGCATATTTTGGCATTTATACAAAAGAATTATGTGAAACAGAATAATGTGATTTTTGAAATATTTTTATTACTTCAGAATCAATGTATAAATATATTCATATCCTCTTGTACAAATTAGAAAGAAAATATATTAAAGATAGCTCATGAGGCAATACTTATTGTAGGTTCCATATGTGTGTATGTATGTGTTCATATTTGCAAGTATTTATATTCAAACAGATAAATACAATATTTTTTGCGATCTATGTCCTAACAATCCTTTTATAAGTTGATAAAAGTTGATAAATTATTTAAAATAATGTAAATTAAAAAAATGCATTTATTATATCTAACTTACTGAACATCATAACTTGGCCTGGCCTACCCTAAATACACTCACAATGTTTATACGACCTTGCAGTTTGACAAAATTGTTTAACACTAAGCCTATTTTATAATAAAGTGTTGAATATATCATGTGATTTATTGAACACTGAAATAAAAGAGAAGGAAAGTTTGTGCTTTGAACCATCATAATTTGGAGATCTTGTTCTGTATATATTTATTTATTTGAATTCAATGAAACTTGAATATTTCTGATATAAAGTCAGTGGATGAAATGTTCTGCAATGAGCTGTTTCAAGGATGATTTTTTACACATTTAACAATCAGAATGCATGAATATTGGCCAATCAGAACAAATCTACCCTCCAGACATTAGGTATAACAAATCTGTATGATTAAACCTATGTAGAGTCCTTCAAAGGACCCAAACATGGCCAAAGTTTGGATATTTACTTACATTATGCAGATTCATTAGAATCCTTTAATACAGGTATAAATATGTTCTTTAACAAATGCATTCAAAACATGCTAAACTAATCATAAATCCAGCATTGTCACAGAACCCAAAGTATATCATTCATGACTGTCTTCTTCAGATAAATGTGTGTGTTTGTGTGTATGTGTGTGTAATTATGCTAAGAGACAGAAAACTTAAGAATTTTTCCACTTAAAGGCACAATAGAGCAGAACCTTCAAAAAACATCAACAGTGATCCTAGGGCTCCATATGATGTTATCTGATGCTTATTTTTTAAATCCATAAAGTAAATGTGAAAGTGGAATTCACAGTTTTATTAACTACAGACTGATATAAACTGGCATAATTAACTTTCTACTCTTTTCTGAGCCAAATTCATTTGAAAAATATACAGAGTAAATAATGGTATTAAAATCAAAATTTTTGTGGTCCCAAGGAACTAGCACAAGGGAAGTGATAATTTGAACAACCTAAACAATAACAGTATATTAAAATTTAATTTATGTTAATTGTATTTGAATTCATAAATTTCATTTTGCTTTGAGTGTAGCTTTTAAATAATTGATGATTGATAACATGTATATTCGGTAGGTGGTAGTAGGCACAGTTTCCTGTAAGGAAATTTCACATTGATGTGGTCAGTTTTCATGTGTGATTTTCAGAAGTGTCGTCCTAATAATATTTCAAAATATAAGCATATTTTTGGTGTGTGTGTATTCTATAACAAAAGACACATAGAAAATTTTGTTAGTTTTGCTTGATTTATTCATAAAAACCAAACATTACATTCTGATCAACTGCATAGTCTTCTATTAATAGTATTTGATTCTAAAAAGACTTATATTATTCTTTCTGCTGCTAGTGACATTAAAATTGTCTTATTTATTGTTTAAATGTAGTTCACATATAGTAAGTCTGTGATAGTGATTATTTTGATTCTTAATATCAGAAATATTCTAATTTTATGTCCCTCCACTTTTCCAGATTATATCAAGGACAACTTTTTTTTTAAATAGCAAGGTTTTAATAAACTGTGTTTTAATACTATTTTTAATTCACTATATTCACATTTCATGTAAAGTTTAATAATTTTAAAAATGACGCTCATTTTTACCCTAGATAATATGTTTATTTGTCCCAGATCATCAAATTTATTCTTGCTTAAAATATTTCATCATTCCTTCCCTCAAAACTCCTCTCCAGTAACGGATTCTTTTATTTTTCTTTTCTGAAAACCATTCCTTGATTACTATGATATGATTCCTATATACACCCTCATCTTAACTCAATATTTAATTTATAAAGGTATGCTTATACTATGTCATTTGAATCCTTTTATATATTCTTTTCATGAATATTTGTTAGCCCCAAATTCACCTGAAGTTTATAAAGAAAAACTCTATTCATCGACAAAGATTTCCCTCCACTTTTACAGATTATATCTAGGACAACTATTTTTTTTTGAAATAGCAAGGTTTTAATAAACTGTGCTTTAATACTATTTTTCATTTTCAGAGATATATCTTTGAATCTGGAAATACCTCTGCTTCTTTAAAAACGGTGGTAAATAATAATATAACTATGACAAAAATAAGGTCACATGTTTTTAAAGTTTTCTTTTTGTGATTGTTGTTTTGTTTTTCCTCATCAACTCTGGCCTTCCCCTTTCATTAGTATGTTCTTCAAAATAGTTCTATGAAAAACAGAAAAGGACATAGGAAACTTCGTGTGTTAATTTTCTCACATTCATTTTATCCATCACCACCTTGTGGTACTGATGTCCTTTTGGTGACCTTGGACCCAGTACCAGTTCAAACTATAGTCTAGAGTTATGCTACTGCATGCTGTGGAAGTGGCTGTCTGTAACCCTCTCCCCTCCACACCCCACAGAACACAAGTGGTGACAGAAGGATCTGTCCCTCCAGGGACTGCAGTCAAAACAATCCCACATCTAGGAAAGACCATGAGCCCGGTTCTCCTCCACACAAGGTAGGCACAAGTGAACATGCCCTTTCTTGACAATGTAGTTAAGAAGGCTGGACCTTCCTGCAATTTCTCTTTCCACCAGTTTGATTCACATGTGCAATGCAACCGTGCACATTTTCCTGGATGACTGTGAAGCCACAGACACACAGAGCTTGCTGTGGTCCGATTGTGTCCCTCCAAACCATGTGCTGATGAAACTCAGTGGCCTGAAGGAGACTAGCCAGTGATGGAGCCCATAGGAGGTGACTAAGTCCTAAAGACAGAACCCTCATCAATGGTAGCAGGAGCTGATACAAGGGCTTGAGTGTTTTCCTCTCTTCTGCCATTTGAGGAAAGTGCATCTGTTCCTTTTTCATTGTTCTTCCATCTCTTCTGCTATGTGAGAATTGGTGATGAGACTCTCAATAGCCCCTAAATACCAGTGCCTCAATTGAGGACTTTGCAGCCTCAAGAACTGTAAAAAGTAGATTAGCAATCTTTATAAATTACACAATATGTAATATTTTGTAAAAGAAGCACAAAGGGATTGAGACAGCTAAAATTCCTAAATTGTCACTCAGGGGTGAGAGACCTGACAATAATAAAGACTTGGATTTCTTGTAGCCAGAAACACCCCCCCCCTTTTTTTTCTGAGCACTGTGCTTGTTACAGCAGCTAGCATTGCCCTGCTGATACAAGTGTGTTTCCATTCTTCTTGCAGAGAGATTGGCTTAGGTATAGATCTGCAAGTCAGACTCAGAGCAAAGGCTAAGTGGCACATTCCTTGACCATAAAAATTAGGTTGAGGAAAACACATAACTTATTCTGGCCTACCAAAGGGAACATTAGAAACTGAATGAGGTATTAGGAGAACTGAACATGAAAGGGGTCTTCCTTAAACTCTTCTCTTTTTTTTTTTTTTTAAAGAGAGAGTGAGAGAGGAGAGAGAGTGAGAGAGAATTTTTAATATTTATTTTTTAGTTCTCGGCGGACACAACATCTTTGTTGGTATGTGGTGCTGAGGATCGAACCCGGGCCGCACGCATGCCAGGCGAGCGCGCTACCGCTTGAGCCACATCCCCAGCCCTTAAACTCTTCTCTTGACACAGCAAACCACCAGCTTTGGCACCTGGCTCTACCTTTGATTTGTAGGAGAGTTGTCCACCTGTCTATGTCATTTCCTGTTTGTGTCCTAGATAGTGTGGCCTCTTTCTTTCTTGTTTTCTATTGATTATTCAGCAGCTTTTATGTTCTTCAACATTTTCTATTTTCTTGACTACTTTCCATTAACATCCAAATATGTTTGCTGTTTTAGCCTATAAAATAAGTCATGAGCTATTGCCAACAATGAAACCCCCTATGACTCAATTTCCATCTTACATTACTCACATAGTACTCTCATACCCATTCCCTGTCACCTGCTGAACATTAAACTCCACTACCTGATGTGAGATAAAGGATCACTTTTATATTAAAAGCAGATATACAAATGGTGAAGGTTCACAAGAAAAGACAGAGCCTGGGTCCCTCATTCTGCCCTGTTTCAGACTGAGGGTTATGTGGGTCACTTTCACCTTTATCACAAAGTAGAAGCACCTTGTCAGTATAGAGACGCACTGTTTCACATCTGACAGTGTAGAAGTATGTGCCCGGTATTACCAGGCACAGTGTGGAATGCCAGCTGCTCTGAACCCCAAGTCCTTCAGGGCACATGGGGCTTCTCATGCCTGAGGGAGGGAACCCTGACTTCCCTGGGAAGCTGAATTGGTTGTGGCCTGGATGTGACCTCTCTCTGGGGGAGCTACCCTCTGCCAGGTTGCTCTGTATCTCAGGCAAAGCAGTTGGGCAAACCTCCTCCTTGTATCACACTCGCTCAGAGAGTTAACATTTTACTGTTCCACTGTCTTACCTTCTGTTTCAATTCCTCACAATTCTGAAACCTCTTTTACCAAATCATTCAAGTGCTCTTGTGGCTAAATCCAAGGAAATATAAATTCACATTATACTTGTTGTTCCGGGGTGCTTTATTACACTTGTGTCTTGACAATTTTACACTCCTTGACAGCTGCCATGAGGTTATAATGAGTAAAGTCTCTGGTCAAATTCTGGCACCCATGCTAGTATTTATTAAATATCTGTAAGCAAACATGGCTCATAGCAGTTTATAAACCTGTTTTGTCCAATAAAAAGTTGTTAGACCTTTCTCCCTTTAGGTAATATGGTCACACCTTCGTGAGGCAGACTGACATTGCAGAGGCAGGATCCTGTTTTCTTCTATAAGCAGCATCTATCAGAAATGAAAAACAATTCCGGGATGCAGCACAATATCCCTGTGCTGGACATTATAGGATGGAGCCTCCAGTGACAACGTTGAGATTGTGGAATATTTACACATGGCTCCTTAAAGGTGGGCAAAGCCTCCAAACTGTTTCAACTTGTGCACATGTGCTGAGCATCCAAAAAAGAGCTCTGAAGTTCACTAAAAAGAGCTTATCACAGTTCATCATAACAATTAAGAAGTCATTTTTATCATTGAATGTTAACTTGTTTGTCACTTGTTGATCAAGACAAGGATTTCAGAGAAGCTGGCATCAGACACCTCTTTATGTCTGACTTGCCCTATGCAAAACTAGATGACTGTCCCAGAAGGTACATTCTTCCATGACCACTCAGTGTCCCTGCACTATTCATTTTTGATTACTGCAACTGGCTTACTGAAACTCAAGGTGAGAGTAATTGACACGTGCCTGTGCCATACTATCAGTACCAAAGTGATTTAAAGGGAGTACAGGCATCCTGACAAGCTGCAATGCTGTGTCATCCAGGGCTCTTAGCAGCTTAACAATGTTACCAAAATTAAGTCCTTCCTTGGAAACAGGAGACCTGGTCCTGTTTCCTTCCTACCTGCCTTCCTCTTCCTTTTCCCTTGTTATTTATCCATTATAAACTTTCCAAACAAGGACGAACTTTCTTTTATTACAACGGATGGTCAGGTTTTCAATATTGAGAGTGCAGAAGTAATTCTTAGGAGTTTTTGTCTTTGTGAATCCTTAGGCAGAGAAAAATGGTGTGAATATTCTTTGTATACAACCAGAGATATGAAAAATATGTGCTCTATATGTGTAATATGAATTGTAATGCATTCCACTGTCATATGTAAATAAAAAATAAGAATAAAAAAGAAATGTTATTAATATGTCCCCTATATTAATAACACCTTATATTTAATCACCAACCCTTCTCTTTCTGTTTTCCTTCTCATCATTGACTCTTATTTCCTCTCTTATCCATTCTAATTATTTTGATGTGTATGTCCTCATAATGTATGTATTTTTATTTTTGTACATATCTTTATTTTCTTCATTTAATCCTCATTATTACATATAGTTATATAATATGTGCTTCTTTCTTGATAGTTTTAATTAATAAAATTTCATTTTAAAGTGGTATTACACATAAATGGTGCAGAACATACCTAGAGCTCACACATATCAGCCTCTACCCTCAGATTACCCTAATAACTTGCAACAGAGAAGAACATTTATTATGACTAATAAACCAGTATTAGTGCATAATCATTAAGTAAAATCTATAGTTTAAATTGAGATTGACTCAGCATTGTACAGTACTATTGATTTTAATAAGAGCACAGTATCAGGGGTCACCATCATAATATCAAACAGAGTAGTTTCCACAACTCAAAAGATTCCATGTGTTCTACCAATTTATTCTGCCCTCTTATTCCTCCAAACTGAGAAACCACAGACTTTTATGGTCTTATAATGTTGTCTTTTTGAAATTACCATATGGTTGGAATATTATTGTTTATAGGCATTCCAGACTGGCTTCTTTCAGTTAGCAGTGTGCATTTAATTCCCTTCAAGTGTTTTATAAGATTGATACTTTATTTCTTTTTGTGGCTGAATAGCTTTCCATTTTATGAATGTACCACAATTCATTTATCCATTCATAAAAGGACATCTGTGTGTCTCCAAGTTTTGACCTTGTGAATAAACTTCTGTGTGGACCTACGATTCTTAGCCATTTGAGTACATATAAAGAAGTGTTTTTATGTGGCATTGAGTAATGAGGGTAGGTTTTGTTTTGTAAAAAAAAAAAAAAAAAAAAAAAAGTCAAAACATTTTCAGTGTTATCCACACCAGCAGTAAATGAGGGTCTTGCTCCAAATTCTCATGAGTCTTTGGTGGTATCAGTGTCTTTTAGATTCTGGCCATTGTACAGGTATTTAATGCTATTCTCATTCTTTTACTTTGTAGTTCTCTAATGACATATAATGTTAGGCATATTTCACATCTTGCCTTTCTATAGCTTCTTGGTGAGCTATGATTTAGGATTCTTAGTTTGCTTTTTACTTGAATCTTTTTTTTTTCCTGTTGAGATTT
Organism: Spermophilus citellus; assembly: GCF_964194105.1. Classification (NCBI taxonomy): domain Eukaryota; kingdom Metazoa; phylum Chordata; class Mammalia; order Rodentia; family Sciuridae; genus Spermophilus; species Spermophilus citellus. The sequence goes on from NC_138188.1 coordinate 41,846,046, forward strand.
TAGAGTTCTCTATGCAGCACTATTGTGAATAATACTGCTATCCCTGGTTCCATTAGAGAGCTTCTATTCCTGGGACCGACCCTGGGACTCTCAGTACCTTCTCCACTCTCCAGATATTGGGGTGAAATCTCATCTTGTGGCATCTATGCTGTCATCTGAGTGATGTTCAGTGTCTTCAATTTCTTCTTGTAGAGATGAAAGTGATAATTTCTGAGGTTTCTACATGTCTGAACTAGAACAGAAAGTCTGACATTAGTTTTTTTTTATTCTAATAAATTTACTTGAAAAATGTAAGTCATTGACCTAATATTCTGTACTGTACACCAGTCACATTGTTTTTGCATTGCTTTCTGGTGGGTACCAAGGATGCTCTAACACCTTGCTCTGCAAATTCCCTGTGCACATGCCTGTCCGTTTCCTAGCTCATATTTTCTTTTTTGCTTATATGTGTTACAATTTTTTTTCCAACTACTAGTTTATTTTGTAAGTCTTTTGTTGTTGTTGTTGTTGTTGTTGTTAAGGCAAATGCTATTCCTATCCTATCCTGAAATTTCAAGATATGAAATGGGGACACAGAAGAGATTCAGTGGATTGCAGAGTAGCAGTACGTGGATACATAGAGAGTCATCTGAGATGACTTCAAAAATAACTTTAATCACTAAGTTATACTTGAATTATGCTATGATAAAGCTCAAATTATATGATACAGTGTAATTGGTTATAATTTCATTAACTGCAACTACTGACTACTGTAAATGTGAAATCCTTTCCAGGGAAACTCCCAGTTTCTCCAGCAGTAGGCCACATTACTGGCTGCTTTTGCTCATCTCAACAACTCTTGTAATTGACCATTGTTCTTACTTTTCACCACCATTCTGATAGGCACACACATGTATCTTAGTTGTGTTGTATTTAAATTCACTTAACTCAATTGCTTTGTTTAAATTTAATTTAGTTTTATAATTATTCATTTAATGTACAAATGACGTTGAACAATGGTTTTAGCTATCTCTTCTGTGAAAAGTAGAGTCATGTTCTTTTGTAATTCTATGCCTTTTTCTCATTAAAGAATTTGATCATTCATTTTCAAGAGTTTCTGATTGGCTTTGAACATTAATTACTTATTAATTTTAGCATCTTAACTATCATCTCAAAAACTTTCATCAGTTATTTTTTTACATTTGATATCTTTCTTTATATAACAACTATGATGTCATTAAGGTCATCAAGATAATCAATGTTTTTGTTTTATATTTTTAATACTGGGGATTGAACCCAGGGACACTTAACCACTAAACCAAATTCTCAGCCCTTTTTAGTTTTATTGTGAGACAGGACCTTGTTGAATTGCCTCAATTCTCCTGCCTATTCTCCCAAATTGCTGGGATTACAGGCATGTGTCACTGCTCTGAGTCCTATTTTGGGTTTTGGCATCCTATCAAAGACCCTCTTCTTAACCTAATGCTTCATAATATTGATCTGAATTTTTTTTCTTGACTTGTTTATTTCACTGCTTACATATAGTTCTTAATTTTTTATTTATTTGTATTAGCTAGGGAGTCAGTATTTCTTTTTTATACAGAGTGAGCCAGTTTCCCAGAACCATGTACCATCACCGCCATCTTTACCATGTCACAATTTCTCTTCATACATACTTCTATTTTTGAATTTCCTCTTCTGCTTCAATAATCCAGGAATAACTGATCAGGAGTAGCTTCTTCTCCAAAATGACTCAACCATCACTGACTACATAAGCTTTAATACAAATGCTAGAAAAATAAAGTCCTCAAAAAGGAAAAATCATTTAAATTTGATTGGGATTTCTTTGTTTATTCTTTGAAGAACTGATATCTTCATTACATTTAATCAACCCATAACGAGTACAGTAGATGTCTTTCAGCTCTCTGGCCTTGGGCTTCACTGGAGATTGTAAAATGTCTTCATAGCAATTTGTGTATTCTTTGTTTATAAAACAGTATTTTCATATTAGTCAGTAAATTAAATTAATATGATTAATTATGACTTATTCATAACAAAATGATCAACCCATATTTTCTTATCATAAAACATCTTGAATATTTGAGTTCTTACCCAGGGATACACAGATTTTCTGCAGAGTGACACTCAGAAGCCATGTCCCATTTGGTCCTGGCCATGAGTCTTTATACTACATTTTGCTGACATGCCATCTCTAGAGATAGAACAGGACACTCAGTCAGAATAAACTTAATTCTGAGCTGGAAGTACAATTGGACTCAGACTTGTTCAACACTCCAGGGAAATACCACTTTAATTCTCCTGAAAACCCAAGATGGTATCAGAGTCTGAAGTATTTTACTATGTCAATAATGATTTTTATTGCTTTGTATTTTGTTACTGACTGCATTCTTATCATTGAGGTATGTTGAAGCAAAGGACCTCAGATTTTTAGAAAATTATCATGATTTTCAGTTCATCTATTACAATTTTTATTAAGAAATGTAAGAAAAAACTCTTTTATATATTTGAATATTTGGTGTTAATGATTAAAATATTTGAATGTGAACATATTCAAATAAGAACATATGCCACTCTCACTAGAGTGGTTATGTACATGAATGAGATTATTTTTCTTTGCCAGAAAATCTGTTTGGGCACAATAAACCCTAAATCCATCTTCATTTTTCATATTGGATAAGTTTCCTATTTAAGGGACGCAATTTATTTTATTCAAATCATCTTTCTTGTTACTGACAGGCATTAACTAGAAGAAGATGAGTAGGGCCATCTGGCATTCTTCAGTAGCTTATTTTGACACCTGACTCATTTGTTTAAATAATTCACTGATTTAATATAAGCTAACATTTGAAATCACAAGGTGCCTTTATTTCCACACTGAATAGCATACATTTACATTCCGTAGTTAGGTAATTCATAAAGCAAATGAATTAATGCAGGGATCAGTGCTGAACCCAATTGGCCTGTTTGCCTATTCCCCATCTAATGGCTCTATAAACTCTTCTCTGGTAATTTACTTGATATTAGGCTGAACTAGAGATTGTGTTTGGCTTCACAAAAGTGACTGATAAGATGCCAGCCATCTACAGATGTTGGACTAGAAGCATTATTTTCTGTTTTAATCATTGATAGAACGTACAAAGTTTTATACATTGTACAACGTAATGATGTGGAGATAATATTTTTGACTTAATACATGACAATAATGAACTCACAAGAGGCACTCTTCATTTCACCAAAGTGCTGAAATTCCACATGGACACTATTCCTTGGTCTCTTTTAACTGGCAGAGATAGCCAAAGCTACATTCTTTAAATACTCAATCCTTTCATTTTAACTAATAGACAATGTACCAACATTGGAGTGCACTCTTTATGCGTATTAATTGGATAGGGAAAAAACTGCTTTGGCTCCTCTCCCCACAGTCTTTAAACAAATAAAATAATATAGGAGGGACCTGCTTTAACTCTAAATTATTCTATATTTTTGAAACAGTGACATGTGAAGGCCATGAACATAATATATTTTTCAATGCTTTGAAATGACAGAACAAGACTAATTTTAGGCTTCAGATCTCCTCCTTTTTAAAATATAAAAAGTGTCAAAGTGTTACTTGTATTTCCCTTTTAAAATATTAGGACAAATTACCAGTGTCTCTGAAATTTATTTTTCACTCTTGAGTTTGTACATATTATTATATAATAACACTTGAATTGTTAACACTTCTGGAAATAATAATCTGATATGACCAAAGTACTATTTATTGGTAGAGAAACCATCTGTAGGCCCTGAAGGGTTGAATCTTTTTCTTTTTAATTAAAAGGCACATATTTATTTTATGACTATTTAACCAGGTGATAGGATGTTGTGTAGCTTAGCTTGGCAATCATGAAATAAATACTTGTCCTGTGATTAAAAAATTATATTTTAATGCAAAATATTCATCACATACATACATGAAAACATAACATTCTTACCACGATGTTTATGTATATGAATGAAATTACTTTTTCTTTGTTAGGAAATCTCTTTGGGCATATTAAACAACGAGTTTTTCTTTAGTTTTACTCAGAAACCTTTTCTTCTTCTTAAAAGGGCGTAATTTATTTTATTCAAATCATCTGCCTGGTTATCAACAGTCATTAAGTGGGAAGACAAGGAATCTAAGAGCATGGACATGGGGTTTGGAGGGCCTAGTGGAAATGTATTTATTGTTGATTTCTTTAACCAAATGGGATTCTAAATAGGAAATATTTATCAAACATTTTTATACTTCCAGATTATTTAGTCTCTCTCGTTCTCTTTGTCCACATAATTCTGCTTTCTATTCATCTATTTGCATATCTGTTGATCTGTTTACCTACCTATCTACTACCTACAATATTTTTCATATCTCTGTGTTGGGTTCACTTCAGTTTTCTGTATATTGTTCCAATAATATCCACATTCATAATTATAAATTTCCATTCGTTTTGAATGTCTTGTGTGTTCATATTTAGTTAAAAAAATCAGGCAAACATTAATTTCAAGAAATCAAAATATCATAAAGGCTTTATAGTGTATTTCTAGATGGATCATTTATTTTAATCATATAATAATGTGCTTCACAATTTTTTTTTCCTCAGAGTTATGCAATGTGAAACATATAGGCTATATAATTTGTCCTTATAGAAGCAAGATGTCATTCAAATTAACCCAGAGCTCTGGTTTTTCTAAGACCTCAGTTCATATGACTCAAGATTCAAGCTACTATATATTGTTTATCTTACAAAAAAGGCTTGACGCTAATTCTTTGTGGGGCACATGCTAAAATATGCAACTGGCTTGTTGTCAAAGTACTTATGATTCCCATGAGAACACAAGCATGGATATGAGCATCTATATGAAGTGGAAATCTGAGACGTGTCTTGTTTCGTTTGGCCTTGTTCATGCTGATAAGATACCAGAGTATCATTTCTTTTTGTCTGCATAAAGAGTAATATTGTTCTAGTGGTGTCTTAAAAGTTTTCAGTGACACTTTATTTTCCCCAAGTTTCACTAAAAACTTAGATTTGTTTCCATTTCTACAATTACCATACTCCCATACTAAAAAAAAAAAAAATCTACTTAATTTATATTTGTGTTTATATTGTTCCTGATGTGAAAAAGCTTCAGAGAGGGGTTATTAAAATATTTCCCTGATAATTTCAGAGCACTTGTCCTTATCCACTTGTGAGAAAAATTTTATAATGTTAACTTATATATTACAAACAATTTACACCATGTTAACTTTGCTGACTTAGCATTACAGGTTTCATTTTCTTCTGTGATAGTATGATGGGTAGTTAAAGGATGATGACATTGGACATTGGAAAGAAATATTCCATGTTTCAGAAGTGGCCTATTTCAGATGCTATCTGAGCAACATTTTATAATTCTTCTTTATGTTATATATACTTGTAATTTAATGTTTAGTATTGAAATTTAATTCAATTTAGTATTGAAAGAATATTTAGTTTTAAAATCTTTTGGAATTTCAAAAGTAAAAGTCATTCAGCTGCAATTTATTATATAGTGTGAATATATTTGGGCATCTTTTCCTTAGAAACTTAAAATAAAATTATTTATATTTGTATGGATCCAGACTATGGTCAATACTTTTTTTGGTATGTGTTTTATTATATCATTGTTTAAAATATCTGTATCAGTTTGAAATAATTCAACATAAATAAGAACTCAATTACAATTTGCCTACCAAATTCAACACATTTGTTATTTAAACAAAAGGCACAAATATTTTGGGAATATTTCATGTAAATATATGTGTGTATCAGAAGAAAAGTTCTTGAAATTAGGAAGAATGTTTTTAGGAAAATTATGGTGGTATGGGCCAGCCTGCTAAAGATGGAAATATGGATATAATAAGAATATATTTTTAAGTAGATGACAAGAATAGCACAAATAGACATCTGTGTGGTGCTAATTAGGCCATAGGTCCATGAAAAACTATTTTAACAACTGGTGAAATTAAATAGAGTCTCTGTGTTAGAATGATGTATCGCATAAATATTTAATTCCTTAATTTTGATGGCTGTACAGCTTTATTTAAAAAAAATATTAACAGAGTGCTACATTATGTCTTCCATTACCATCAAATGGTCACAAGAGATAGAGAGCAAGGGAAGAAAAGTGTTTAAATTCATCAAAGGGTAAATCAGAGTGAAAGTTTAAAAATCTAGGAACTTACTTTTACCATTCCTATAACTTTCTGTAAGGCTTAAATTACTTTAAAAAAAAATTAAAGTATGAGTAAATTCCAGCCGTTATGTTATGGTTATCTTTTTAAAGAGTGCTTCTATAAAGGAGCCTTAGAAAGATGGAGATATGGTCTTCTCTCTGAAGCAAGGATAGTCATGCATACTGCTCCCTCCAGAACAAAGGGAAGACAAGCATAATGCCCATTATAAAGTCTTTCTGTTCCCTTAATTCAGCCTTCCTCTTCTATAATTAACTAATTGCTTAAGCACTTGTCACCTGGCCCTCTGTGTGACACCTTGTGGGAACCAGAGCTTAAACAACTGCCAGAAAGACACCAGCATTCCAACATAAATAGGATAGCATCCTTTGTTTCTAAACCAGGATCCTTGTGTCTTCTGCCACCATCTTAAGCTATAGTAGGCTAACCTGTTTCTTTGCAAGAAGGATAAAATGTCTGATATTTCATAATTTTTAGCAAGAATACTCATGTGAGCTATCTTATTTTCGTCATTCATACATTAAAACCATTTGCACGTGAAATTTACACCTGATATAAATTTGAATAAAATTTATCCATACATTTAATTAGATTTGAGAGCTTTATAATATTGAAATTATCCTTTGATCTCAAAGGACACAGTATTCCATTTTATTTAATATGTCTTCCTATTTTGTTAGAATTTGACATTTTCTTCCTAAAGTCTTTCTAAATTTATTAGAATTTCATATTTGCAATTCGAGATAGCTATTGTGTGTTTAAACAACTGTTTTTCATTTTAATTATTTTGCTTAATTTCATTATAATTAAATACTTTTATAGTTAATGCAATTTTAGATAAGTTTGGTTATGCATCTGTGTAATTGTTTGCTTTACAGTTATCTCCTTTGGTTGTTTTTTTTCTCCCTCTTTCTAACTTATATTCAGTACTGTGTGTTTTTTGATATTTCATTTTCATAAGTTGAAGTTTTCTACTATTTATACTAGTAGCTTATCTTGAAATTGAAAACTTATCTTTAAGTTATTCCATTCTACCTTTGGATAATATTACATTATTTTACAAAGAATGTGAGTACTTCACTATCATATTCATATTCTTTCCAAGACTCAGAACCTTAAAGCCATCTTAAAGCACAAGCTTTCATTCTGAAAAGTGGTTTTCCTCATTACCATTTTTGTTAATTTTATGGATTTTGTGGTTGATTTTTTATAGGCATACTACCTAATTCCCAACTAGATTATAAGTCACACAGCTTTTATTTTCTTCTTACCCACTATAGCTTGAATATTATTTCTTAAACATTTTTTTAAATTTTAGTTGTAGATGGACACAGTACCTTTATTCTATTTATTTATTTATTTAATGTGGTGCTAAGGATCGAACCCAGAGCCTCATACAAGGTAGGCAAGAGCTCTCTCTACCACTGAGCCACAACCCTGCCCAGATAGAATATTATTTTTCAATAATAGCTCATAATAAATTATCTGTTCTTACTTCTTATGATATGAAGATGATTTGGACATTTGGTAAACATTTACAAGTACTTCTAATGATCACTCTTAATCATGAGAAGATGGCTAAAAAAATTTCAAGATAAAAGAATATTTACAATAGCTTATATCAATAGATCACCATTAGATGCTGTATTTTATTTTCCTAATTTTTTCTCATTTAAGGAAAAATCACAAAAATATTTATTTTGTTTAACCATTTGCTATAGTTACCCCACTACAGAAATTTCTTACACACCTGCAGAAAGAAAACAAATTATGTAAAAGCTCATTTTACCCAAACCTCAAAAAATTTTAAGAAAAAAATAATAGTTTACAATGAAAAACATCAAATTTTATTCATGTTTAACCTAAAAGCAAAACTAAGATTTCTGAATGAGGCAGAATGTTATTAGTTACAAAAATTCAAAATCGATTACATACTCACCAACCTCACACTCTGGGTGATATGATGAGACCTAGATGGATGTACAGGAGGGAAGGTGACATAGGAGAAATCTCCACAGTTATGAACCTGAGATAATGCATGTACATACCATCAGAAACAAGAGACCTTGGAGGTAGACTTGTAAAATCTTAATATATATGCATATAATTGCAATTACCAGAACCAGAATATAAAACAGTCTTTTCCTCATATACTTCAAAAAATGCAATTGACACATAAAATATATAAAAAAAGAATTACTTTAGGAGAAAAAATCTACAAATTAAAATAAGAAAAAAATTGAAATCAAAAGTGAATATAGTGGGGTTTGGTAACAGATTAAGAAAAACAATTAAAATTGAATGAAAGGTAGATTTGAAAGAATTGCACAGAAAGAATTATAGCAAGAAAATGAAATATACACAATGAAGCTTAAGACAATTGGATGCTAATGAGAATGTCTAACATATATTCAACCTACTTACAAAGGAAACTTTAAATTAGATGATTTCTATACTGTGACTAATAAAATTAATTATGAAGCAAAATATAATCCCAATCATATCTAAACTAATCCAGGGTAGAGAAATAGAGAATAGGGAGACAGATAGACGATAGATGAGATATGTAGAAAGATAGATAGAGAGAAAGAGAATCTCCAATTCATTTTTTATGTGCTTTGTATAAACATATTACCCACCCCCGCCAAAATGTTTTATTTAGTGCATGATAGTTCCACATGAAATTAAGGCTCATTTTTATATATTCATGCATGTGTGGGATATAATTTGCTCCACTTCTGTCTCCTGTTCTTTCCCTTTCCTTCCCTTCCTTTCTTCCCCCATTCCTCTTGTGGTGCTCTTCTGATCTCCCTTCTATTTATTTGTTTAAATTTGTGCTTTATAGATATAAATAAAAGTAGAATTCACTGTGGTATTTTTATATATCTACATAGAATAATTTGCTCCATTTTAGTTCAAAATACTTCCCCTTTCCTATCCCTCCTTAATACCCAAATTTGATAAGTATTGCACACAACAAGCAAATTAACCAATTTATTTTGACTCAAAAATATTAGTAAAAAACTATGAAAAGTCTGGTCATATATTTTAAAAATAACATATTTTTTAAAAAAATGGGAATGTATTTATTCCCAGAAATGCAAGTTGATCTAACATTGGAAAAACACTGAATAAAGTCCACTATATAAATGTATTAAAGGCAATATGTACACAATATCATATCAACATAGGTTGGAAAACATACGATTGAATTCAACATCATGATGAAATCATTGTATTTTGAAAATGAAGATTACAAAGAACTTTAATTTCTACTTAAAATTGTTATTATTAAATAAAAGTAATGGCTTCAGCAATGGCCAGTATCCTTTGAAATGGTGAATATTCCTTCTTGAACCTTCTTTCTTGAACAAACAGATGCTAAGATGCTACACACACTAGGCATGGAATCAGCAGGGCCTGTCACTGATGTATGAAATAAAATATAAAGTCTTTTGAATAAAGTGAATGTCCTCTGTTGACAAACTCAGTGTTAGAAAAGATTTTAAAAAGAGATGGAAAATGCAAATAATAAAGGATAAGGAATTCTACTCATCAACAGGTTAACTAAGAAAGAAAACTGAAAAACAGGGAGCTAGTACATACCAAACTAAATGTCTGTAATGCAAATTGGAAGTGTGTACCAATATTACAGAATGTTCATTTGAAAGCCCTGATTATCTGTGAGCAGCGCCCCCCAAGCAGACTGCTCACTTAGTTTCTACTTCTACCATCAGTTTTAATTGTTAGGTGTCCATGCAATGAACTGTTAAGTGTATGAACTACCATCCCTGAAATGTCACAAAATGTGTAGCCCTTTAGAATACAATACAGTGCTGTAAAAATCAGAAACAGAAAAGAATCTAGAAGGAAACTACCACAATACCTAACCTTAAACATACATACTGATGTGAGTTCTAGACAGTTTGCAATGATACAGTTGTATCCCCTGACATATAAGTGGGTACATATATTGATGAAGAGAATGGAAACAGGAAGGTAAGGTGAAAAAGAAAAATTAAAATAAAATCAAGACGATTTTAGTTCAGAACAACAAAACATCATGAATGGCAGAGTAGGATTAACTCGTATCTCCAATTGAGTTTTTATATGTGCGTGTGTGTGTGTGTGTGTGTGCGCGCGCACGCTGCATAAAGACTGTTTCTTCCATTAGCAATTTGGCAAACACAATTATCAAGCCAGAAAGAAAACAAAATTTAGGCATGCAAAAATCTTCCCCCAAAGGACAAATTCTTACTGCAATCTGTAGAAACTAATTTTGATACTATCACATTGAAAATATAAAACAATATTATACAGTATACTTACAGAGTTCTCATCCATCTAATTCGATTTGTAAATGTTTAAGCAAATCCTAGCAGTAAAACCACATCAAACATTCATTTTGTAACTGTAGTTTTCATTCTTCTCAAAAGGAATTTTACAATGTAGGTCATACATTTTGAAACAAAATCCAATCATTTTAGCATCTCAGTTTAGTTGTTTGTGAGTTAATACACAAGCAACTTATGAAGGATTTTTCCACAGGACAATGTTTTCAGTAGTGAATCTTTTCAAAAACATATCACTTGCTGAGAAACAGTCCTTTTAAAAATAGAACTCATTGCTATGCACATTAGTGGACAACCTGCTGTTCCAGACATCCGAAGAGAAGTTATTCTGGCTCAAACAGTAAATCAAACCCGAATGCAAGAGTGTCCTCACTTAAAATCATTATTATGCTCTAGCATTATGTAAGCCATATTGGAGCCTTGGTGCCTTGTACAATAATACATTCTGGAAAGCAGAGCGAATAGAATTACCTGCCACCCTATTTAACTTTGATTACTTTGCACCAATCTAATCAACAGTGTTTGTATTAGAGTGGAGTCATGGCTACCCTTTCAGACCTGTTATACAGCAGTGATTAAAATAATGAGGATTTTCACTGATGAATCAATACGCTTTCTTCTCATGAAAAATCCTAACATTTTGAAGCTGGAAATTTGCTTCTATAGATCAGCTCTAACTAAACTGATTAAGGGTTATGATTTGCTACTGAATTGTTGTTTTAAAAATCACTCCTGACCAAAACATTAAACTATAATTACATAGAGACAGTTTGTACTGCAAGCAATCTTTGTCTTAAAAAAAATCTCATTAATCTTTTACTTAGATAATTATATCTTTGAGTTTAGCTTGAGAATGCATATATTTTGAAGCAAAATTGGAAATTATTGGAAAATTTCATGTGCACAAGAGAATTCCAGTCTGTGAACATAGAAAATCTGGAATATTCACTCCCAAAAACCATTACCTTACCAATATCAAAATGTAAGCTGTAGAAAAATAGAGACAATAAGATTTTGCTCAGATTGTACAGACTACCCCATATATTTCTGCCTACAATAATTAAAACAGATCAGTTTTCATGAAAAATATGCAATACTATCACTAAAGTAATATATTATTCAGTGCTTAGATTTTTATTCAGTATTTTCAGTTGCAGAATCTAAGCTATTCAGGTTCTTATACTATTGGAGTGTCAAATAGTCTAGCTATATTCAACTGTATGATAAGTTGTTGAAAAATTCATTTTTCGAATTCTGCTTATTTTAAAATCATTATTTCTAGAAGGCTATTCTAAATCATACCAATAAATGAAATCATAGTAAAAGAATTTCTCTATGTTCATGTGTTTCTTGAAGGATTTAATTCTGCATTGTCAATAGTTGATATCTGGTGGATTAAAAAGATTAAATTATCTTCCTGGTAATAATGGTCGATTAAAGACAAGCCACATAATCTCCCTTCCCATGGTTTGTTCTTAATCAATCATTATTTCATAAAGAAAGTAGCAAAAATATGCCACATCTCTCTGTCAATCTCTATCTCTATCTCTAACTATATATTAGCAACAAGTGGAAGAGGAGATAATGTCTGAAGACAACCTACAAAAACAGGGCAGTATATTGTAGATATTATACACACACAAGTACTGTGTCCTGAGGAATCCTTTTAGAAGGTATTTAATAGAATTACACTAAAATGCTGAGGACCATAATCAGCCCAGCCAAGTCCTGTTTATTTACTCTGATATCCCTTCTAATACCTCTGGTTATGCTCAATCTTAGGAATCTGGGTCATAGAATATGCTCAGCCCTCAACTGCAAAGCTGAGAGACCAGCAGGTCTATAATATCAAGGGGAGGTTGAGGAGATTCCACCCATGTTATATCAGCAAACTTATGTTTTAGAAAAAAAAATATGCTACATAGACATAACTGGGTTAAAATAACCAAATAGAAGAAATGTTAGCAAGAAGTATATGCAATTAAAACTATATAAACAAACCTCAGATTGAAGAGAGGAAAGAGGGAAAGAGGAGAGGGAAAAAAAGGTAGGAAATAGAGACAATAAGAATAATATGCCAAAATTTAAATGGCACATAACATGAAGAACAGAAGACAATGCTCCATAAATTGATCATTCTGCAGAACAAATCAAAGTGAACACAATTCAATAAGGATAGCTGAAATAGAGGATAAACCAACAGAATACGTTTGCAGCTGTAAGGAAACAGAATGAATATCTTAAACACACACTAAAGAACCCAAAAGTACCACAAACAGGAATATGGTAGAGCTGAGCCATGAACCTATGATAGAATGCAAAGTCATGAAAAAGAATGATGAGAGAAGAAACCTAAAAAGGAAGAAATGGTATCAAGTCATAAGTAGTTAGAGGGCAACGAGGATGCAGGAACAGTATAGGTGGTATGAAAATTAACAACAATAACAACAACAACAACAACAACAACAAAAACAGCTTTCAAACACTGATCACTTAAATATGTCTAGATTATTCAATGTTCTTTGCATCTATTAGGTTCATTTCATCCTTGCAAACTTCTATCATAATATTAACATTTTCTTCATCTTCTGATTAAAATTTGAGAGGAATTACAAAAGATTTAGAGACATGCATATTTTAAGTTCTGGGGTGAAGCTACAAATTCAGTCATTCAAATTCCAAGACTGTCCTACCTGTTCATGCACCATGGGGCTACCTGATGCACACAATTTAACAGTCCTTTAAGAAGAAAGATTTGAAATGTATCCAGAAAAAAAAATATTCCTGAGTAGATGAAAAGTTGAGCATAGAATTAAAGGTCACATTACAATTAAGGAAACATTAATGCAAACACATTATCAATGAAGCACTCCTTGGTTAGGTAATTAATCCCAAGGATAAAGAGATCACTTCAGTGATGTGAGTCAGAATTTGTCATGCCATCTCTAACAGATCAGACGTTAGTGGATTTTAGATTTATGCAAAGCAACACTCCATATTGACAGACACTGAAATTCTGTTACAAAATGTCAAATTCATGCAACCACACAAAGGAAATGGGGTCCTTTCCACTCATGAAATTTTATAGAGTAAATACCAAATGACAAACATAATGAAAAAAGGATGTAAAACAAAAAGAAATGGCGAACCAAGATTCTTTTAGCAAGAATAATCATTTTCTATCTTTTAAAAATAAAGAAAATATATCTTTAAAACAAGTTAATTTTACTTTGATGTTCTCTATGATACTACTGTGTATACTGACTTAGACCAATTATTTCAATTAAATATAATATGTAATAAAATGTCACCCCAATTTAAGTATTAGTTTGGTATTTTTTATTTAGTAAACTTCTATACACACACACACACACACACACACATATATATATATATATATATATATATATATATATATATATATATATATATATATGTCAGCCATGCCTATTAGACTATAAATGCTTAGAGAATAAAGAAAATGCAATGCTCTATGTACCATAATTAAAGATAATTTTGCATAATTATAGATTTAATAAATGTCTGATGGGAATACATTTGCTCAATTTCTCTTAAGCATTTTAAAATGTTTCATTCAGGGAATTATCTAAATTTTATTTTGCAATAAAATAAGAGTGTGTCGCAGTGAGCATTTCACTTTTTTTCTTTCAAAATATTTATTATTATTACCAAAAGCAATTAAGTAAAATGGTTTTTATATTGCTTATGTTGGATTTCTACAAAATTCAAAGTCCATTAATGACAACATTATTGCTCCTACTTCTGGGTCTATCTAAACTCAATTGCATCAAGAAATGTGTTTTTGTAATACTTTTCCCAAAATGTTTTGCAAGCATGGTTTCAAGGTATGGAGTCTAACAATTATGCAGCAGCATAAATAATTCAAAACCCCATTGATATGTGTCCTTTTCATCCAGATTGCATGGCATGGAATCTGAAGATGTGGCTCCTGCTCTGTTTCCTTCTTCCCCCAGTGTGCAATCTCAAGTGATAGGATACCATAGCAAACTAGACAATTCCAAATTGTAACAGGATCCAAGCACAAAGAAAAAGGAGTGTTAGTATAGCATTAGACAATCCATAAATGGCAGAGAAATTCAGGCAGAGATGACTGTTCTGTACCTGCCCACTACAGAGTTAGCTTTAAAATATGGCAAAACTTAAAGGTTATGTGCAGTGATTTGTATTTTAGGAGAAATAATGTAGGCAGGAGAGAGGAAGACGATCCAATCACAAGCCCACATGGGTTTGGGATAGGGAGAATCAAATGACTAGTTAACATTTTACTAGAGATATTACAGGCCATAAACAAAAGTAACTATTGATTTGCACAAAAGGACTCCAAAATATTGCAGTATTAAAATACAGAACTGAAGATTTTGAAGGCAAATGTAACTATTTCACATAATCTTATTAACAAATAATCATTTTAAAATGACTAGGATTGACTAAAAATTTTATACAGCCATGCTTGGTGGTGCATGCTTATGGTTACAGCAGCCTGGGAGGATGAGGCAGAAGGATTGTGAGTTCAAACCTTAGCAAGGCCCTGTTTCTAACTAAAAATTTAAAATGGGCTGGGAATGTCACTCAGTGGTTAAGTGCCCCTGGGTTCAACTACCAGTACAAAAAAAAAAAAAAAGAATTTTATATAAATGCACTTCAATGAATTATTTTATTGAATCTAATCTGAGATCTTCAGTTTCCTGATCATTCACTTGTAACTATAACTTATCAACAATTCTTCAACAGAATAGTGTCTTAGAAGGTTAAATAGCTTGTAATAAGGTCACTTATTAATATTAGGTACTTATTAGTATAAGCTATAAGTTACACTTTCATAATGAGTTTTCTAAAACTGATGAAAACAGGTAATCATAAAAAATGAATAGAAACAACTGAATGTTATGACAACATTTAAACATTTGGAAACCAGTAACTATTACTTAAGAATTCCTACAATGACAAATTAATTATCTGATCAGAAAATGAAAGCTTAAGGAGACAAATTACACAGAGAAGTGTTTGTTATTTGATAGCCACTTGGAAATCATCACAAATAATTCACATATCACAGGCTTGGGCACCATATAAGTGGAGAAAATAGAAACAGAGATTCAGTTACTTACCTAAGAACAGCACTTACATAACTGACAGCCCTAGAATATATACAAGAGGCATTTCACATTCTTGATAACATTTAAGCAAAATTACAATGGAAAAAGAGGAAATTAACTATAAACTCCTCAAAGCAACAAGATACTGATTGAAAATTATCTTGGTTTCACAAGTTAACCAAAACATGAAACATATGGCAAATATTATGACAATAATGTACTCTACCTTTCAAAAAGTTTGCACAAAGTAGTTTCAAAGTTTTCACCATAAAGATATGAATGAAGAGTCAGATATATTTAACCTGATTTTCATATTTTTTTATATTTAACCTGATTAACATTGTAAATGTATATATGTATTGAAACATTACAAGCTCCTCCATTAATATGTACAATTTTTGTTTTTACATGTCAGCTAAAAATAAAATTCAACTCTTAAAAATTAAAAAAAATATATAAAATAGAAATTATATTTGTTTAATAAAGGGAAAAGCAGTTAAAGCATTTGTCAATAAATTATTATTAGGAAACTGCAATCGGTGAATCTATGTCATTAAAAAAAGGATACTCTCCATGTAAGAAGTAAGAAAACATCAATCATTTTATGAAAGTGCAGTTCTATTGGCTGCAGATTTGAGGGTGGAGTGAAGAATTTTCATCGTCATGAAGCATTTCAAAAAGTCCAGAGACAGGAAAGACAGAAAGGGAATGCCAAGAGGATTTTCACCAGCTTTCCAAACACCACTCAGGAAGTGGCCCAGCACTTACGTATGACACATTGTATAAATAGGAGCTACTGAAGTCACTTTTGGACTAAGTGCTGTTCCCAAATGATCTGTTTTATGTTACTTGAAAGTGTAACTTTGGCTGGGAAGTCAAGACAAATTTCTAACTGGTACAACTAAGAGATTGCAGGCATTAACTTTTTCTAATACAGAACAAATTATAATTAAATGCATGTTGTCATATCTGTTTACCTCTCAATTTTATGAAACTTATTTCTATTTGGTTTCTTAAGGCTGTTCTCCACCATGTGCAGGCTATTTCACCGTACATTTGTTTTGCCATTTTATAGACACAGTTTTGAATTTTTAGTTGATTGGTAAGCCTTATGTAATCTAATCAGAATCTAAGTAGGTGATGATTGGGCCACGGTTAAGGTCTAACCTTCAGGTGGGACAGATGACCTTGGCAATAGTCCAATGGTCACTTGAAAAAAATGCTTTTCTCCCAGTAGACAGGGAATTGAAACTAAAATTTGTTTTCATGTGTTTTGCCACGTATCAGTGAAGCACATCAAAGAATAATGGCCTACAGGGTCTGGCAAAATGTTAATTTAATAAATTATTTTCAGAAATATGAATTGCTAAATAAAATCATATGAAG
The DNA here is from genome assembly GCF_964194105.1 of Spermophilus citellus. Taxonomy (NCBI): domain Eukaryota; kingdom Metazoa; phylum Chordata; class Mammalia; order Rodentia; family Sciuridae; genus Spermophilus; species Spermophilus citellus. Next base: position 41,863,154 of record NC_138188.1, read on the forward strand.
CTGAAGAGAGGAGAGGTGTTCTTGTAGTCTGTTTTAGGCAGCCATAACAAAATAACACAGAGAGGGTGATTTTTTAAAGATTGAAATTTATTTTCTTATAGCTATAGGGAGTCCAAGATTGGGTGTGGTCTTCTTGCAGCCACATGCTATAGTGAAATGGATGTGGGGGGAGCAAACTTCTCCTTTTTAAAGGACTCTATGGTAACAGCCATTATTCCATTCATGGGATCACAGCATTCATGGCCTAGCCACCTCTGAAAGTCACAACCTCCTGGTACTGTTTCAGTGACAGTTCAATTTCAACGTGAGTTTGAAAGAAGACGAACATTCAAACCTTGGCAGGAGATAGGGAACAGATGGGAATAAGAAGTTAAGGGAATATATCTATAAACTGGGTCCTCTCTGCGACCCCCACATGCTTTCATTTTTAAAAAACAATTTGCCTACAGTTCTTCCTGACTTAATTTTATAGCATATGTTATCTTCCTCAGCAAACTACTTGATATCTGCAGGATAAATTCTGACCCAACATGCCAAGAGGAACACAAGTTACCCTGAAGTGGGTGTCCCCACTTTTGTGGCTCTTACCCAGACCAGATCCCAGAATTCAAGGAGCTTAGCATAATTTATCCTAACCATGAAATCAGTAACAACAAGTTCCATTTATAATCAATCAGCATGGGTCAAAGTGAACTAGAGTTGTCCTAGGTATGGGGGAATTAAAAGTCTAATATCATCCTGCTGTCAGTCAAAAGAGGTGGACCTGGGTGGGACTCTGGAAACTTCTCTGGGACCCTGAATAAAACTGGAGTGCAAGAGAGGCATGCCATTCCTCTCCTCTCTGAGAAGACTCACTCTCTTGAGAATGTCCCATTTTCCCTGTCCTATCCCTTCCTATGAACTCATGCTTACTGCTCTGAACCACAAGTCTGAAATTTTTATACAAAACTACATATAAAAGTTTATGAGGGGAATGGGATAACAAACATGGAGGGAAATGAATTACAGTAGATGGGGTAGAGAGAGAAGATGGGCGGGGAGGGGAGGGGGGATAGTAGAGGATAGGAAAGGTAGCAGAATACAACAGTCACTAATATGGCAGTATGTAAAAATGTGATGTGTAACCAATGTGATTCTGCAGTCTGTATTTGGGGTAAAAATGGGAGTTCATAACCCACTAGATTCTAATGTATGAAATATGATATGTCAAGAGCTTTGTAATGTTGTGAACAACCAGTAAAAAAAAAAGAAGTGGGATTTGAAAAGGAGGGCTCTGTAATTATCTCAGTTAGGATACAGGCCTCTTCCCTGTACCAGTGGGTATATTAAGGTAGGAAGAATGATCCTGAAAATGTGGTAACAGAACACAGGTCTGAATGAAATCATCTCTGTGCTGCTTATTTTCACATATATTTCTTATAATTTTAAATTGATCAAAATAAAATAAAATAAAATCAGAACCAGGATGCCATGAATTCCTATATAGCTAACTCAAATACAAGCAGCATCAACACAGAAATAACCTATAAAATAGTAGAAACACACCTCAATTATCAGAAAGAGTAAAAAGGATTTTAAGGTAAACCTAAAAGGGTTATAAGACCACTGTTTTTCTTGCCATTGTTTTTTATTGGTTCTTTTTAGTTACACATGAATCCATTTTTATAAAATTATACAAGCATGAATTATATTGAATTCTAATTGGAAGTAACCTTATACTTATTTATGTACACAATGGTTGGGTTCACTGTGGTGTATTCATATATGTAGACAGGAAAACTATGTCAGATCTACTATCTTTTCTATTCCTATGACATTTTTTCTTGTTTTGTTTTTAATGTTCTAGGATTATCTAATTTTCAAAAAATTCCCATTCTTTCTCATACACTTAGTTTTTTTCTTGTATTTAGAACTTTTGATGGATTCTCTAGAGCCATTAAAGTGAAGTTCTCTTAACCCAAACATATGAGTCATTTGTAGGTTTCTCTGATGTTCTGAAGTGCAGTCAGTCACAGCATAATCTCACCTAGATGACTAATTCTATACAACTACACAGAGATTTGATCTACTGGGCAGATTAAACACTAAAGCTTTTACCTTACTGATGCTAGCACAAAGTGCTACTTTGAAAAGAAGACCCTAAATGTTCAGGATGAACATCGCAAGGAGATAGCTTGAAGGAAACTCCTCCAACTTATTTTCAAATTGAATTTGCTTCTCCACCAGCAGACAATACGTTCATAACATCTTGCAGAGTTCAGAAGAGAAAGCCCTCAGCAAACCCAGCACTCCTGGGCTTAGAATCAGGGCATGTCCATCATCTGGTAAACTGCTCTCTTCGAACACCTGTCATGCTGCCCCGTAGGACTGAGGTACAGATCAAAGGAGGTACTTGGTGGGGATGATGAAGAATCAAATATCACATAAGAAACCATTATTTACTGTTATATAATTATTCCTTGGATTTTGCTCTCTGGATCATATGCAGTAGAAATTTACTAAAGGCCTCACAATATTATTTTTAAAATTATCTAAATATTGTGTCTTATGTGAGTTATTAGATTGAAAGAAAAGAGCTAAGGCCATGGCTTCAGTGTACCAACACCCCCAAATAAACTCAAAACACATTAAATTTTCTTTTCCCATTTAAGTTGTAAGAATGTCTCTATGCATGATAATAGGAACAGAAAGTTTCAATGATATAAAGTTTCAGTGATATAATATAACCTAGTAATATATCATGGCACATAGAAACCAGAAAAATATTTAGTTTGGGGACCTTACAAATATTATTATTTTGATTATCCATTCATTTAAATAAAGGCGTAAGGCCTATTTTCCAATTTTCTTGGTAATAAGCAGATAAATAGGCTTAGGCAAATTAATACAAAAACCTAAAATCTTCTAGCTTTTTTTCCTTTTCCCTTTTCTTTGCTTCTTCTTCTTCTTTTTCTTCTTCTTCTTTTTTTTTTTTTTTTGGTAGGGAATGTTAAAAAGACATATTTTGATTTTTGCTTCAAATAGAAGAACCCTCTTTTCAGAATTTTAAGCCTTAGGCCTTACATTTATCTAGAGCCAGAGGAATTGCCTGGAAACCCACAGAAGCCAAACAGACTCACCTAAGACGAATATGCTGGACCCAAATAAACAGATCCTTGTCATTAGTTATGAATTCAGGTCGTTTCTGTGATGCGAAAATAGAAGTAGTTTTGTTTGTCATTTCTATTTCCCACAGAGGTTTGTGAAGACTGTGTTTTGGGGGAGAGAATAAACACAGAAATAGGCAGTGAGAGGAAGAACACCTTTGTCTGAAGGCTAGTGATTATTCTGAGTGATAATGATTAATTGTGTTTTGACAACTAAAGTATAAGAAAAAAAGAAAGAAAAATTATTGATATTCAATCAACATGACATTCTTTCACTGGGGTTATATAAATGACTGGGATGAAGTGAAATAAAAGACAACATTAACTTTAACTCAGAAAATACGAGTTGCAGTGCAATGAATCATATAGCTTATGACTTGAAGTTCTATTCTTTGATATTCTTTACATTGATGCTGTCAGGGTTTGGATCTTTATTTTCTCATGTGTTAGACAATGTAGCAATGTTCAGAGGTGAAATAAGAGCTGTAACCTCATGAGTGGATTAGTCCATTTGATGGATTAATAATTCAAAGAGGCTAACTAGGTGGTAACATAATTGTAAGTGGAGGCATGACTGGAGGTAATGGGGACATGCCCTTGGGGGTTATAGTTTGTCTCTGGCTCCTCTCTCCTCTATCCCTATCTTCACTTCACAGCTGCCATGAGCTGAGCAGCTTTCTTCCTCCACACCCTTTTACTACAGTGTCCTGTTTTTCCTCAGGCCCAGAGCAATGGAGTCAGCCATCTATGAACTGAGACCTCTAAAACCATGATCCCCAAATATACTTCTCCTCCTCTAAGTTCATATTATCAGGTAATTTTGTCACAGTGCCACAAAGCTGACAAAGTTGACTAATACCAATGCTAAAAGCTTTTTGTTGCTGCTGTTGTTACCTTGGGGAAAATATAAAAATTGGTGATTTTTTTAAATTACCAAAGTAATTAATGGAAAATATGTAACAAACAGGTATACACTTACTTAATAAGCATCTTCTTGATATTTATTGTGTGTCTGGTTGTTTTTATGATATGCAAACATGCTTCCACTAGTCATTTAAAACAAAATATCTCCCAAATTGATTAAATAGACTTTGGAAAGCAAAAACAGCACCACTATAGATGTCCAAATCCTAGAAATACTGAACATGGAGATGATTAGGCAAGTATCCACAAAAAAAAAAAAAAAGATTAAAACACATTTACTCAGATTTGATTTGAAAATTTAATAGACCACTTGTGCAAAATAAAATAATACTATATGCAAATATTACTAATAAATTAATTGAGGAAAATATGTGAAGCAGTTAGAAAAAAGTAAAGTAGTTATGTCAATAATTATATTATCATTTGAATATCAAATTAGGCCATTATAATGTCAACAGGGTTCATTTCATATTGCTACAATGTTGACATTATAATAGCCTAATTTGTGACATTTTACTTTCCATAAATTACACAACATAGAATAAATAAGGTTGAAATTGTTAAAAATGTGTTAAGAAATATTTTAAAGAGCTAGGAATGGTGACACGTGACTATAATCTCAGTAACTCAGGAGACTGGCAGGAGGCATACAAGTTCCAGGTCAGTTTCAGCAACTTAGTCCCTATCCCAAAATTAAAAATAAAAAGCAATGGGGATATGACTCAGTGGTAAAGCACCTGGGGATTCACTCACCAACATGTATATAAAATATAAAAATATCTATCTATCTATCTATCTATCTATCTATCTATCTATCTATCGAGATAGATAGATATTAGTTTAAGAACAGAGAAAAACAAACATGGATATAGAAAATTGGATATATTGCATATATTAATATAGTACAACTGAATGTATGTACAAGTACATATAAATGCACATATGTATGATGTTTACTAGAATTTATCCTCAAAACATTTAAAATTAAACTTAATGAAAAATTCCTGACATTTTTCAGACAATTGGAAAAACGTTTTTGTTTTTTTTTCACAATTTAGTGTCTGCTACCTTTAATATTTTTAGATTTCATAGACTTTCTTTGGTCCTTAAACCAAAATGGACATCATCATATTTACTATCTGCCTAAGCTTCCTTCTCCACATTAACTATTGTTAGCATGATCCAGTTAATGAATGGAGCGACGCCATCATTTAAGTGACTGAATAACATTTTCTTATGGTTATTCTAAGATTATTTATCCAAACCCCACTTTTCTTGCTCCAAATTAGTCCTTTTTATTGTAACATGAACAACAATGTCAAACAACCTTGGGACTTTTGGAAATTATTGTGTACACAACTAGTTATTTGTTCTGATAATTTCTGAGGTAAACATATGAGCTCAATGATTTTATACATCATATTTTTTAATGTTTTAACTAATTTACTTTTAGAAATTTTGTAGTGATTTTAATTATTTAAGTTGTACTTGAGAGGTTGGGGTAAGGTGGAATTCCAGGCCATTGCACTTAACCTCTCCATAGATACTATTTTTTGAGGCAGGAAGATCACAAGTTCAAGGTCAGTCTCAGCAATTTAGCAAGACCCTGTCTACAGAAAATAAAATAAAAAATACAAAAGGCTTGAGATGTGGCTCATTGGTTAAGTGCCCCTTAATTTCAATTCCCAGTATCCCCCCACCCTCCCCCAAAGCCTACAACTGTACATGAACATTACAGAAATTAATTAGGGGGTCTTAGAAGAACAACAAGGAATAATGAGCTTCAGATTCACAAAATGTTATCACTGAGTTCATGTTCTTTACTTATGAACAGCTGATAATTATTTAGTCAACCAAACCCATTTCACCATTATGGACCATCCACTTTCAGACTGCTTTCAGTGCTGTGGAGTTGGAAGAAAAGAAAGTGTTAGCTTGATCCTGCTGTGTGTTCTATTCTATTTGGCAACTCAATATACTTTAAAGATCTGGTGCTACAAAAATATTTATAATTGTTTAAGAAAAGGGTTGGGATCTGAAGTTAACAATGGCTTACATGTTTGACAAGACCTGGATCTGAAGTCACAATGCTTCAGAAGACTTTCTCTGATTTGTTTTGGAGCCAGTGTTCCTTTATCTTTAATAATTTCTAATATTAGGCTTATTTTACACCATGAATTACAGGATCTCATTAAAGGAGACCATTTTTTAGATACTGATTCTTCATATAGGATGGCTCAAATTCAGGTATCTGAAGCTTTACCTTTATTTCTTCTCCTCTTCTAAACCTACCATTTCATTGTATTGTTTTATTTATTTATTTATTTATTTAATTTTTGGTTAATTTTTCACATTTGAAGCATCTTCTCCCCATTTCTCCCACTATGGCAAGGACAAAACCAAGGCAAAAGCCACATTTCATTCTGTCTGCTAAGAGCCTCACTTATGGAATCCACAACCGAAGAGGACCATGCATAACTCAACAAAATAAAACAGACCCTGACCCCTGTCCCCAGGATCTCCTGAGGCTTTTTGGGGTAGATGCAACCCTGCATAGACTTTGGCTCTCTTTCAAAATTGCAGAATTCTAGATAAACATATTGATTTTTTGCAGTGATTTGTTGAATATTCATTTTTCCTATGTATTATTTTGTGGTAGTTGCCAGATTTTTTTGTTTGTTTTTATACTACAATGAGTCTAGTGTTGCATGCATAATTTTTTACAAACATCATCTCTTGATATCTCCTAGTTTTGCCTGGTTAAAAGTGAAAGTAATAGATCTTGGATCTGAAGTCCCTCTGCTATGACTCACTGATGAATGGTAAATGTGAAAATAATTCAAATTGAAAGAAAAAAGAAGTAGGGTATTATTAGAATCCATGTTTGCAATATAACCTCACATCTAAACATTAGAATTTGAAGTAACATATTTAACTTGAGAGTTGAATACAAAATATTATGCACAGATAAATAAAGAATGCATGCATACATACACATTCATATAGACAAGAATAAACAAAAATTCAAGATCAAAACAAACAGAAACTTTCTTGAATGGGCAACTAAAGTTTTTCTGCAAGAAAAGTATTTAAGTATAGCAAGTCATGCTTTTTTCTTAGAACTGTATCCCAGTGCAGTTTGTTCACATAGGGCCTCAATCATGGAGAATCAATAAACACAGATTCAAAGAAATTAACCAGGATTCCAAATAAAGCTTCAAATCTTCTGCCAAGAGCAGAGAAGTTTCTCACAGGATGTTTTATTTTTGACCTAGCAAACTAATGTGAACTAAAGTTCGTTTTATAAGAAGAGCTGTGATTTTTAGCTTCAGACCCAGGGAGCTCACCTTGGATTAGAGATTTCAATAGTGTGCATTTCATAGAGACCCAAAAGATTGTCACATAATTCACAGTAGTTCTTCAATAAATGGTTACTGAAAACTATATAAAAAGAAGAGTGAAAAGTTAAACACAGGTTTTCATCATGTATACAATGTCAGTTCAGTAACAAACATATCATATAAATGAAATAAATCAACAGATTGAATTTTTATAAAATAATTTAGCAGTCATGCTTTATGTAACTATCTCTGAATTTCCAATAAATATCATCAAGTTATTGACTGCCTAGAGATTTCACATTATAGAAAATTTTAAAAATTATTTTAACTGATAAATAAAACTATACCTATTAATGATAATGCAAAATTTGATGCATTTATATATTATATAATGTTTAAATCAGGTCATATATATTTATGTCCTCAAAGAGTATGGGAAACCTTCTGAAATCTTTTAACTTTTTGAAATTTACACTACATTATTGTTATCTATAATTACCCTACTGTAAAATAACACTCCAGAACTTCTTGCTTTTTTCTTCCAATTGAGGAGTGTTCATTGACTGGCTTGGCCCCAATCCCTGCAACTCTTTTCTGACTCTGGTAACTATCATTCTACCCTCAACTTCTGCAAGATCAGTGTTTTCCATTGTACCTATGAAAAAGATCAGGTGGTATTTGTCTTTCTGTGCCTGACTTATTTACTACAACATAATGAACTCCAGTTCTACTGTGTTGCCCCAGATGATAGGATTTCATTCTTTGTTAAGGCTGAATAGTATTCCATTATGTATTTATACTACCTTTTCTTTATGCATCTTTAGTTGCTGGACACTTAAGTTTTTCCCATTTCTTGGCTATTGTGAATAGTGCTGAAATGAACATAGAAATGCTTACATCTCTTCACCATACCAATTTCATTTTTTGTTTGGACAAAAACCCAGTAGTGAGATTACTACATCATATTATATCTTTATTTTTACTTCACTGAGGACTACCCATACTGTTTCCCATAATGATTATATTAATTTATATTCCCAACAACAGTGCATGAATTCCCACTTTCTTTGTATGCTTGCCAATTTCTGTTAATTTTTAATTTTTTATTTTTGATGAATATCATTACAAACAGCTTGCAATTTTTAGTGGTAGCTAAGTGGTCTCATGACTAGAGACATAAAGGATTTGCCTTTTGTTTTAGTTGAGATGGAGAAAAAAGAAGAGTAGACTTCATTCTTTGGGAGCAAGGTGATGTTTTCTGTCTCACACCTTCTATTTGCTGCCTACAAATTTTGCTTCCTATTGAAGACTCTCTAGCTTGTGCCTCTTCCTTCAGAGAAGGAGAGACAGCAAATAAAGGAGACTCATATCCAGCAATAAGAGAACAAAAGGAGGATGCTCATTACATGGAGGAAAGGAGGTAACCCATTAAAATAACAGGGCATGCCTGCCACAATCAGTTGGAAATGTGCACTTAATTATTATTGTGGCAACTAAAATAGAAAGATCTTCAGTAGCTTCAAATTGAAAGACTGAACACACAAATTTGCCTAGAACAGTCCCAGTTTATACCTTTACTTTTAGTATACTAGTCAGTGTCACCGTGGTCCTGAACTGTTTTGTTTTCCCAATGAAGTAATATTATTAATAGTTAAAATGAATAGACCAAGTGTGAACATCCACATAAAGTAACATGTACTTAAATCTGAGATACTCCCAAGGTAGCTTTTTCCTTTTTTAACCAAAACATGCATAGATAAATGCATATTTTTATAAATTAGAATTTACAAAAATGAGAAATAATTTTAGTCTAGTAAATCCCACCCTGTCTTGATTGTGAAAAACTACGTCTAAAAAAGCCTTTATAAAAATCTGATTACAAGAGAAAAGGTAAAAGGCAGAGTTTATAGTAATGAATTCTTTTCCATTTACTGATGTGATCTTGAGTGCCTTTGTCATATTCAACCCATCTTCCTTTCTTATTTGGGGAATTTTTTTTGAAATTTTTTCTCATATATATAAACCAATATACTGAAAGAAGGGCCTCTTTTTTGTGTGTTAATGTTATTTTAAATAGTTTGTTTTTAACATTGACCTTCTGTAATCTCTTAAGGTTTCAATATACAGTTAAAAAACAGAATTTTGTGCTGTAAGCAATATGATCATTGACACATAGATACCTTTACTGAGATTTGCATGTGGGCATGACACCTTGCACTGATTTAGAAATTTAGTTGAGAATAGTGTTTCAGGTTTTAAAGTAATTCATAAATGAGATGCTCAGGAACAAGTAACAGAGGACGTGGGCAAATTTCAAGTTCTACCTCTTCATGGGGTCTTCTGTCAGAATAAATGAGCCTCTCTGGCCCAAGTTTTCTAAGTTGAGCTGTCTTTAAGGCCCTTTGACATTGACATTTGCCACAGTCCGGCTGCAGCAAAATAACGGGGGGGGGGGGAGGGTAATGAGCAACTTGTGTGGATTGATACAGCAGGAGTGGGAGCCGTTTATTGTAGGACAGGAGGGGTATATATACATTCCACACAGCTTATCTTAATTAACATAAACTAGATACAGCAGTCAACCAATAAGGAATCTCCACACTTAATGGCTCGCTGGCATTACTTCACAAACCACTCCCTCTGCAAAATGCCAGGCGCCATCTTGACTTGTTTACAGACCCTAACAGTCATTCAGTGTGCCTATAATACTAGTCTAATTTTAAAAATGTGTGTGGGAAATAAGACATGTTATTGGTGCTGTAAGATTCATTAATTTCCTTTCATAAAAGTGGAATTCTACATTTTTAGCTCCCTGAGCTCACACTACAGAAATGTGTCCCATTTTCAGAATTCAAATTGAAAACAAAACAAAATAGGTTTCTATATTGAATTATATTGAGGGAAGTCTTTCTTTTCCCCTTGCTGTGTAGGAATCTTGAATAAGAGTCAATGTTAACACAATTTACCATTTGGGACAAGCATTTTGGACTTCATGCTTTGCACTCTCATGATATCCATTTAGAGCTCTCCTTCATCTCCTCTTAGAGTCCCTGGGGATTAATGAGCTTGGTGGGGCTGCCTGTATGTGGGGATCACCTGAAGTTCATTTCAGTCTGTGAAAACTGACAGAGATTTTAGGAAAAGGTGCTCTCTTAAAAACAAATAATACATTCCCCCTAATTAACACAGCCGAACTGGAGTCATTAACACTAATTATATAGTTTCGTGGGTGTAAGCATGTGCTGTTCCATGTGAGCTTCCTTCTAAACTAAAGCACAAGGATATTTGCATACTGAGTTTTAAGTATGAGGTAACAAGGAATAAATAGGGATCCTCTTTCTCAAGTCCCTAAGACTTTTCTGCTCAAGGCCTGGGTCAGGCCAGTAGCACCAGCAGGATTGGGGACTAAGAAAGGCATAGCCTTAGGTCCCACTCCAATCTCACTGACAAGAAAATGTATCCTAGCAGAATCCCCAGGTGGTCTAAGTACAAATGCAGGTTTAAAAAGCACCACTTTAAAAGATTCTCAAATTTTTTTTCATTATGATTTCTATACACTGTCATAGAATCATTCCATTGCATTGATTTGCATAATTATCTACTCTCATCTTACTTTATTCTGGTTTCCTACTATCCCCATTAGTTTGTGATACTCACTCCTATCATCATGGTTAGTCATTTCTGGGTAAGAACACTCTATACCATCTTGAAAATAAAGGTCTTGCTAAGGCTTTGTTTAATTCGTTTTCCAATATAATTTAAAATGTGCAAAATATTATTTCTGAAGTCTCTTAAGGTATACACACACACACACACACACACACACACACATACACACATGCACAAACCTTTGCTTTTGGGTTCTTATTGAAATACAAGCAAGATTAAAGTTTAATTTCATTAGAAAAGTATTCTCCATTTGCCTAAGGTAAGCTATTCATTGTAGCCTATGATAATTTGTTTTAATAAATAAAAATTAGGGCTGGGGATGTGGCTCAAGCGGTAGCGCGATCGCCTGGCATGCGTGCGGCCCGGGTTCGATCCTCAGCACCACATACAAAAACAAAGATGTTGTATCTGCCGAAAACTAATAAATAAATATTGAAATTCATTCTCTCTCTCTCTCTCTCTCTCTCTCTCTCTCTCTCTCTCTCTCTCTCTCTTTAAAAAAAATAAAAAAAAATAAAAATTAGCTTAAATGCATTTTTTAACAAAAATGCTCAGCAAAGCTTTCTTGAACACAAAATAGGTAATATAGTTTTAAATCACTTTCATTCCCTTGGAAGGAAGTTTAAAAGCTAAAGTGTATTTGTGCCACACTGTGTGCTCACATTTTGAGAACATCATTGATATCTTTAAGGTATTATCAACAGATGCACTCACACATTGATGCCATTAAAATTCTTCTCATTTATTTTCATATTGCCAGAGACCCAAGTTCCATGGTGCTCTCCAGTGTAGTGCATATTACTATTCTGTTGTTGTAGCTGAGGTGATAAGGTCAGTACAAGCAACATATTGATTACCATTTTACACTTAATTTACATCAGCAGTTGCAAAGGAGAACAGAAAATGTTGACATGATAAAAGTTTTTCTTTTTTTAAATAGAATAAAATGTCTGGGAAGAATATGAAGCACTATACCCATGTAAACATGGTTAAAGTTAGTAGGATTCATTTTGATTGATTTCTGAGAAGTCAATTAATTCTTGATCCAAGCAAATGACCTGGACTTTACCTACCTAATCAATAGTCTACCATATGGCGGTTTACACAGTTCTGAATTTACCTATTCTCCTTTGCAGAATGAAAGCAGGCCAATGCTGCTAGCTAATTCAGGATGGTGGTACTTCTAGAAGTATTTATAGGTGAGTATGTTTTGAATATATTCTATTTCTCTTAATAGTGTGTTAGTTTGCAGTCACTGTCCTAACAAACTATCACAAGTTTTGTAGGACAAGAACAACAGAAAATGTCTTCTGTCACCTTGCTACAATGAAATCGTTAGTCTTGGGCCCAAATCAAGGTGGGGGACGTCCCAGCTGTAGTCTCTCCAGAGACACTAGGAAGAAATCTATTCTTTGCCTCTTCCATCTATCAGGCTGTCAGAATTTCTTGGATTCTGGCCATACCACTTCAATCTTTCAGGTGAGCAACTTTAAATCTATCATGCCTTGTCTTGACTTTGAGAGTGTGTGTGTTTGTGTGTGTGGGGGGGGGGGAGTATGGTTGTGTGTGTTTTAAATCTCCATCTGACTCCCTCTTACAAGCAAGTGATGGCATTTAGGACCTACCCATATAAGCCAGGATCATTTTCCCATTTCAAAAAAGTTTTTTTCTCACCAAGAGAAACAATAAGAGAGGTAAATAGGGAGCCTACATCCTGGGAACAAATTTTTACTCCTCACACTTCAGATAGAGCCCTAATATCCAGAGTATACAAAGAACTCAAAAAATTAGACAATAAGATAACAAATAACCCAATCAACAAATGGGCCAAGGACCTGAACAGACACTTCTCAGAGGAGGACATACAATCAATCAACAAGTACATGAAAAAATGCTCACCATCTCTAGCAGTCAGAGAAATGCAAATCAAAACCACCCTAAGATACCATCTCACTCCAGTAAGATTGGCAGCCACTATGAAGTCAAACAACAACAAGTGCTGGCGAGGATGTGGAGAAAAGGGTACACTTGTACATTGCTGGTGGGACTGCAAATTGGTGCGGCCAATTTGGAAAGCAGTTTGGAGATTCCTGGGAAAGCTGGGAATGGAACCACCATTTGACCCAGCTATTGCCCTTCTCAGACTATTCCCTGAAGACCTTAAAAGAGCATGCTACAGGGATACTGCCACATCAATGTTCATGGCAGCACAATTCACAATAGCTAGATTGTGGAACCAACCCAGATGCCCTTCAATAGATGAATGGATAAAAAAAAATGTGGCATCTATACACAATGGAATACTATGCAGCAATAAAAAATGACAAATCATAGAATTTGCAGGGAAATGGATGGCACTAGAGCAGATTATGCTTAGTGAAGCTAGCCAATCCCTAAAAAACAAAAACCAAATGTCTTCTTTGATATAATGAGAGCAACTATGAACAGAGCAGGGAGGAAGAGTAGGAAGAAAAGATTAACATTAAACAGAGACATGAGATGGGAGGGAAAGGGAGAGAAAAGGGAAATTGCATGGAAATGAGGGGAGACCCTCATTGCTATACAAAATTACATATAAGAGGTTGTGAGGGGAATGGGAAAATAAACAAGGAGAGAAATGAATTACAGTAGATGGGGTAGAGAGAGAAGATGGGAGGGGAGGGGAGGGGAGATAGTAGGGGATAGGAAAGGTAGCAGAATACAACAATTACTAATAGGGCATTATGTAAAATTGTGGATGTGTAACCGACATGATTCTGCAATCTGCATTTGGGGTAAAATTGGGGGTTCATAACCCACTTCAATCTAATGTATGAAATATGATATGTCAAGAGCTTTGTAATGTTGTGAACAACCAATAAAAAAAATTTAAAAAAGCCTTAACTTTTACATCTGCAAAGACTTTGCCTTATAAGGCAATATATAGAGATTCCAGAGACTGAGACATGTTTATCTTTTAGGGATCATTTTCAACCTCCTTCGAAAAGTGATGAGGAAAATTAGATTTTTTTTTTTGGCTTTTTCTAATTAGACTACTTTTAATGTGTTAACTGCAAGATTCTGTAAAATATTGAAGGTTTTTTTTAAAATCTTACTGTTATCATACCACATAATGTCAAGATATTTCTTCACAGTGAAAAATCTTCTTGTTAAGATATCTCAGTGTCTGATTCCCCAAATACAGGTTTGAAGAAACATTCAGTCACACCGTTCTTTCCAACAAGTAATTTGAGTTTCATAGACAGCTGGAAGATTTCTAAATTTGTCAATTTTCAGAACAGAAACACTGTAACTGTTAGGTTAAAAAATTGTACCACATTTAGAGAAACTTTCTGAAAATTATCTTCAAAAAATGTTCAAATTATTCCAATGTATTCTCAAGAACACATTACGTAAACAACTGCACTAGAACTAAAGTTAAATGGTAAGGCACTCAACATGAAGTTCTTGTTTTTATTATTTTTTGCCCTCTTTTTGTAAACATCATTGGTTTTTCAGTGGAGGTAACCAGTATGTCAGAGTAAAATTACTTCACTGTTCAACATAAAAAGACTTCCCTAGTTCATAAAATGTTTTGCTGTCATGCAATGGAATTATCTAAATGTCTGTGATATAGAGGATATAATTTATACAATTTGTGTTTTATTTTTGTAGGTAAAGAATTGGTAACTGATCGTGTGTTGGGAGCCACAAGGTAAAGTTTTAACAATGTATGTGTCATTTTGTTGTTTGTATTGGATCTATTGTGAGAGTTAAGACTTGAGACTAAGCTCAAATTTAAAGTTCTCTCAAAAGATCAAAAATGGATTGTATACTAAATCCCACATTATTTTTTGCTCAGATGGATGATATTTTAGAGGACAACTTCCTGATCAAGTTAGCGGCAGTATATCCCTTGCTATATGTAAATACTTTAGTAAAAGTCATGATTTTTTAAAATAAGTATTTTCAGGTCTCCTCCATTTTGTAATGCATGAAAGGTAGCAGCCATGGACACTAGCATATAATATAGCACTTCCCAGTGAGGCAGCTGAGGGCTCTGAATGTAATTCCTTCCAGGAAATCTTCTCTTCTTCACAGAATTGTGTCCTATTTATACAGTGGAAATGTTACAAAAATTCAACATGGTGCCATGTGCAAAGAGGTGGCACACATTATGTCTGACATATTGCAGGTGTCAGTCAATGTTGCTGTCCTTCTGCTGCTCTCCCTTAAGGTTTTTTTGTTTGTTTATTTGGTGGGTTGGTTGATTTTTAACTAATTAATTATGTGTTTTTCAAAACCACATAATTATCTTTAATTTCTACTAGGGGATGTAAAGACCTGGAAAGATTTCAACCATCCACACAAAATGAAATAAATCAGACAAGTGACAAGCTGTCATAGCTTTAATTGAATCCATCAAAGAAATAAGATAGTATATAATCTGGGAGAGAGAGATGCCAGTTGTAAGGAGGGAGGCAAATATTTGCTTACTCAGAGTAATGCAGGTAGACTCTAAGAAGAGCTGAGATAGAATAACTGAAAAATTGATAGAGGCTGAGGGCAAATAGACAACATGGAGAGAATTCGTCCTCCTGCAGGCTGCACCCTGTAAACCTCTCAGGCCCCTTAGAGAAGAATGTGACTCTCATGTCATGACCAACTTAGCCCCAGGTCTGGGAAAGAGGAATAGCTGCTGCTGAGAAAAAGATTCTGAATTCTTTTTTCTCCTCAAAGCAAAAAGAAGAAAAAGCCACTAATTAGTGGGAAAGAGACAGGGAGGGATACCTGCTGAATGCAAGCATGCAATGGGAGGTCAGGGACACTTACAGGGGTCAGATCCCAAAGAATGAGAAACACAGCAACTAACTGAAACTGATTCTTAATAAGAACATCAGAGAACACGTTTTTCCCGCTGCTGCCAGGCAAGTGTCAACTAAAAGTACCAATGCACAATTGCTGCCAGAGGAAACAGGCACAGCAAATAAGAGAGACCTAATGCCTAATGCTAAAGGTAGAGAAGGCACTGAGAACACCCTCTGACAGCGGGATAAGCACAGCATATCGCCAGAAAAACTTGAAACCTGTGGTGCAATGAGTGTAACAATAACAATAAGCACCTCAAAGCTAGCCCAACCTCTTATGAGAATAATGCAAATACTGACAGGAAAGGTATAGCAGAAGGGGTGCAGGACCATTTCTAAGCACAAAATTCTTCACTTCCATTTCTGTTATCTCAAAAACAGAAAACACAAGGCATATACAAGGAATGTAGGATAATTGGTTGATACGTCAAAGGTTCCAATGGAAAAAGTGAACAATGCCTAGAGCAGTGGAGATTTTTTAGCAGAGAGATTAAACATCATACTGATGTTGAAAAAGCCAAGAGTGTTTCTTCTAAGATATGGAATAAGACAAGAATTTCCCTTCTCACCTCTTTTATTCAACATAACACTGGAAATCTTAGCCTGATCAATTGGCAGCAGAAACAAATAAAAATCATACAAACAGAAAGAATGGGAATAAAATTGTCCCTGTTTGCAGCTGACATGATTCTGTATGTAGACAATCTAAAGACTTCAGTAAAAGATAACTAGAACCAATAAGGTCAATAATGGTGCAGGATACAAAATCAATATATAAAAATTCATGAGCATTTTTATATAAAACTAATGAGATTGCTAAGAAAGAATTCATGAAACAAGCCCCACTAATTATAGCTACAAAAAAGAAAAAAATACCTAGGAATAGATTTGACCAAAGAAATGAAAGACCTCTACAATGGAAATTATAGAACTTTGTTGAAGGAAATTGATAAAAAAGCAAAAGGAGTGGGGGGGGAGAACTTCCAATGATCACATGATCATGACAGAAGAATTATTATTGTAAAAGTATCATATTACTCAAAAACCTTATGGCAATAAAATCTCCATCAAAATACCAATAACATTCTTTGCAGAACTAAAAAGCAATCCTAAAGTCTATATAGAATGCAAAAAGACCCCCACTAGCCAGAAAAATCTTGAGTAAAATGTTGAGTATATTACACTACCTGTCCTGGAATGATGCTGCAAACTTGTAGTAATCAAAACAGCATGTTATTGGCATAAAAACAGACCACAGACCAATGGAGCAGATTTGGGTGCCCAGAAATATCCTCATGCATCTACAGCCAACCAATTTTGAACAGAGTTGTTAAGAACATGCATTGCAGAAAAAAAAGGTCTGTTGCTGGGACTATTGGATGTCCACATGGTGAAGAATGAAACAAGATCTTGATTTCTCAAAGTTACAGGAATCATCAGCAAAGAGATTAATATCTCTTGTAAAACCTGAGTCAATGAAGCTACTCAAGAAAACATTAGGAGAGGCTTCAGATATTGAAATCATTAAGTAGTTTTTGAACAAGAAACCCCAAGTTACAATAAAGAGAACCAAGACAAACCAATGTTATTACATCAAACTGAGAAGCTTCTGTATTTACCTACAGGATGAGAGAGAATGTTTGCAAAGTGTTCTTGTGGTGAGGAGTAATATCTTGGATATACAATGAACAAACTCGATAACAATAAAGTAAACTGCCTGATTAAAAAATGGGCAATAAACCTAAATAGACTTTTCTCAAAGAAAGCATGCATATAGATTAAAAGGTATATGAAAAATGCTCAAGATAATTAACCATCAGAGAAGTGAAAATGAAATCTGAAATGAAACATTACCTCACCCCAGAACAATAACTATTGTCAAAAAGACTAAAGGTCACATGAGCTGGCAAGGTGTAAAGAAAGGGACCTTTGCATACTGTTGATGGAAATCAGTATAGACCTGGTGGAAGAGTATGGGAGGTTCCTCAATATTTAAAGTAAAGCTACATTGTGATATTGGAATTCCACACCTAGTTATTTATACAAGAAAAAAAGTGAAAGCAGTATTTCAAGGAGGTATCCACTTCCATGTGTATTGCAGTACTATTCATACTTGCCAAGATATGAAATTAACCTAAATGTACATTAACTGACTAATGGATAAGGCATTTTGGTACACTGATACAAAGGAATACTATTCATCCATAAAAATAATAAATTCTGCAATTTGTGACTGCATGGATGAATCTGGAGATCATTATGTGAAATACGCCAAGCACAGAAAGGCAAGTATTGCATGATATCTCACTCAAGTGGAATTCACAAAAATTGATCTCATTGAAATTGAGATAAATGATGCTCACCAGAGCCTGAGAGAAAGTGAGGGGTGGGAAAATGTTCACCAGTGGTGCTATGTTAGACAGCCTTAAGAAGCTCTGGTATGGCACTGCAAGTGGAGTGACTCTAGAAAAAAATCTCATACTATGTGTCTCAAAGAGCTGGGGACAAGGATTTTAAATGCTTTCAATAAAAAAAAATAAAGAGAGATTTGAGGAGATATATAAGTTTAACCTGATTTAAACATTAGACAATGCATCCATATACTAAGACTGTACCTGGTATGACAATAACATGCAATCTTTGTTTTGGTGTATTGGTCAAAAATCTAGAAACAATAGAAATTATCAAATGCAAATAAATGAATTTAGAACATGGTAAACTCAAGGAAGAATACCTTCAATTTGTTCAGTTATTAGCAATGTAATGTGCGCTCACAGAATATGTAACTGTAAGATACATGGCAACAGTGGTGAAATGATGAGAGGAATAAAACAGAAATAGATTATTATACAACTGTGTAGTGCTCACAAGGAAGTAGAATTTGCATTTGAAAGTAGACATTCATTAGTAAAACCTCTATATAGTAAACATTAATTTAGGGATTATTACACATAATAAATATGAATCTCAAAGATAAATGATGTATCATCACAGTAGAAAAAGCAAGAAGAGAGGAAAACAGAAAGCAGAAAAGAAATAATCAGGAAAAAAAAGCAAGAAATGAGGTCATTTTAATCCACTTGGGTCAATTATCACATTGTATAAGAAAGATCTAAAAAAGATCTAAAGTGACAAAATGGAGATTGCCAGAATAGAACACCCACACACACATATACACACACGCACTCGCACACACACACACAGCACACACAGCCCACTCCATGCTTTCTACAACGAACACACTTAATTTTTTTTTCCTGAAATGCTGGAAATCAAACCCAGGACTTCATCCATGTTATGTAATTATGCTACCACTAAAACACACTTTAAAAGCATAAATGGCTTAAAAAATAAACAACAGTAAAGGATATGTAGGAAGCAAATACCAATTAAAAATGGTATATATATGTTGATGTCAGACAATATACAGTTCATAACAAAGAATATTATTAGGGGAACAGTACATACAAGGAATAATAATAATAATAATCTGCCTATTTTCTGAGAGGAAAGTAGTAACAATCCTAAACAAACAAGTGCCTAAAAGGCCTTCAATTTTCATGAAGAATTAACTGATAAAATGCAGAGGATAAATAGATAAGTGTAGAATTATACTTGATATGTTCTACACTGATATTTCAGAAAAGGCTCAAACTATATATAGTGGCGGAAACCAAAATAACTCTCACTAGATATAGGGATCAGAGGGGAAGTATAGACTATCAGGTCAAAGAACAAGAAACTTTTTAAGGTCATGACTGGTCTGCAAGATACCTGACACTTGTACTTTATAAAATGCAGAGAAATCTAAACCATGCTGAGTGAATTACATTGTATGTAAATTTTAAAAATTAAGATTTGGGCAATCTCTATTTCTCAAGGTATCTTGATGGGGGAATAGACTTCTTATATCAACCAATGTATCAGTAATTCTGGTCTATTCACATTCTCTACTACCAGAATGAACTTCAAGAAATAATTAGCCCTGAATCATCATGTCTTACAGATGAAGGCCATGTTTTAACTGCAAAAGGTAATGTCATTTAAGAAGTTATCTTTGATTTAAGAACAGAAAACTCACTCCTTTTTTTTTCTTTACATAAAGAACAAATAGGATTGTAGTGTGGCAGAACTTTCTTATGCCATAAACAAATGCTTTAAATATAGGTTGGACAGAGGCATGGGGTTAAAGAAAAAAGAAGTTTCATATTATCACCCAAAGAGATCAACTGCATAAATAGTGAAGATTTTTCCATAGTGGTGCTTTATGAGTCTGGTTGGATTTCAAAAGGTAGTCTTTAAAGTTCTTTTTCTTCATGGAACCTAAATAAGATAAAAATATCTTTACAATGCTTCACACTCGTTACATTCTCTTCTTATTGCCAAAGGATCTGAATATTTGAGTTGGAAATTAGAATTTTGTTCCATAGCTCTGTGTCCATCTCCAACAGATTTTTTAACTTACTGATGTTGTGTGAAACTTACTGATTTGTGTTAGAAAAGGGAAATGTAAGGATTTATTTTACAATCATTTTAATTTTTTATGTTGACATATATTTTAAGAATATCAGCATATTGCTGCAGCTCACTAGTAATTGCTTTGCTTGATAGATATAATTTACCATCAATCAACAGTTGCAGCATTTACATTTTAATGTAATCCTTGTAGAGATAAATACATCCTTAATCAGGGTTAATGTAATACAATTACAAAATAAACATTTGATTTGTACATTTAAATTTCAATGTAATAAGTAACTACCAAGTTAATTAGGGAGGAAAGTGCATTTGATACAGGTCTTTAGCTGAGGCAATTTAATATTAGGTAGAGAATGAAGCTCATGCTGGTGGATGTTTTTTATTTGGTCCTTTGAAAATCTCCATCAATAGGATTAATAATTGAAAACTCTGAAAGAAAATCACATACACCAGTTCCTTTGGAATACTATTTTTCCAAGCCAGGGATGCTTTAATGTAAAGGAAACACAACCTTTGGTGACAATTTTTCAGAAATGTATATATGCACATTAGAAGAGACTCTGTTGTACATAGAATTATTGGATGCCCTCTGCTAGCTGACTTACAGAGGGTAAGTCATTCATTATGGTAATTGTGAATATTAAATTGCATTGCAATAAGTAAAACCTGGTGTATAAGGATAAAGTTATTGATGATCATAGAAACATTGAATGTTTGGAGTAAATGTTCTAGTATGGGACTAGACTATGAAGCTCTTGGTCAATGAGAAATAAACTCTTTGATTAAAACTTGACAGCTAAGTTGTTTGGCTTTTTTACTATGATCAAGTGAAATTTAATAATTCACACATATAGGCAATGAAGGCCTCTAATTGAATCTGTAAGTGATAGGTGGGTGACATCTAATGTGCAGCTGATTTATAGCATGATCCCCCAAATAATTACTTTTGTATAATATCATGTGCATTAATTTTAATTCTCCCTGGTCATTTTAAACCCAGTACTACAATTTTTGAGAACCTATTTTTGGGTTCCTTTACTTCTAAGCTTCTATCAATTCCTATCTCCTAAAAAAGGATCACATACTTTCATATATAAGCATATTTTTCCAACGGAAATGAAAATAAGTGGAAATAATTAAGTATTTAGGAAGTGACATTAAAGTATGATTGGTTTTCTTTACTGCAAATATTAGAATACCAAAGGTAATATCAGAAAATATCTTTCATTTTACACTATCTCATCAGAATGTTATTTTTAAAATCTTTATTTGTAACTTGGACTTAGCAACATTACTGCAAATATTAGAGGGAAAAAATAGAAAAAGAAGATATTTGTTTTCCAGAAACTGTGTTCTAGCTCTTCTTCTTTCACCCATTTTTGGTCTCTTTTTTCATATCCAGCCAATAATATTGAATAATATCAAACTCACTTCCAAGGTCCTTCTTAAGCCCTTATTTTCTTAGTAAATTTACACATAGAAATTGCAAATATATTCTCTTTCTTTCTTTCTTTTTTAATTCACAGGTGACCATAATTTTTATGTTTCTGGCTTAGGTCTTTTTTCTCTGAGGTTTAGAATGCTGCATACAACTTCCTTCTTCCCCCTGAAAAGACACCTCCCATTTAGTCTAACCTGACACACATGGGATCCAGGTCCTCTGCATACACACGTGGCCGTGGTGTTGCTGGACTGTGATGTACCCCCCCTTTCACTTTTTGAAGAGGCTCCACATGGCTTTACATACAACCTTCTCACAAAATACAAGCATTGCCTTTCTCCATATTCTTACCAAAACGTGTTAATTTTCATTTAGATCATTCCACAATGTATACATGTGTATTGGAGTCTCACATGGTACCTCCTAAACACATACAATTATTATATGTCAATTAAAAAATGAAACAAAACTTGGAAAAAAATGTGTTTCAAATACGAACTTACTATGGCATATGGAACCCAGAGTGAATACAGGAAGTCCTGTTCACATCCTGTCCCTCTCTTTGTCCCTCTCTTTGACCTGTGATTTGTGTCTAGATGACAGACTATGGCAAAGCTGATAAAGAACACAAGTTAGATGATTTTGAGATAATCAAAGGGTGATTATCCAGGGTGGGCCTGACATGTGTAGATGAGAACTCATAAGTGTTCGACTGTGTCTCTCTCCTGGTTAATCTGCCACATAGAGGATGCTCACATGGGGAGGGACTGTAGGTGGCCTTTACTAATGGCAAGTAGGCTGCAGTAGCTGAAGGAAGCGTCCAGTGGAGAACCCATAAAAACTGATGGCCCTCACCCATGCAGTCACGAGAAATTAAATCCAGAAATCATCTGAATGTTCTTCCCTAAGGAAAGGCTCAGATGAAACTGTAGTCTGGGTAGCACCAAGATTATAGCCTGGAGAGACATTGAGCAGGCACCCTGTTGGACTGTGCCTGGTGTCCTAACCCCAGGGAACAGTGAGACAGAAAGTGTGTGTTGACCTTTCTTGTCATGTCTGTGAAAATTTCCCGCTTAGTGTTGTAAAATGAATATCCTCACAAACATTCCCCCCTTTTCTGGGCAAAGAGGCTGATTCCTCTCCAGTGTACTTTTTGGGGAGTATATATACCATATATACCATGTTTCAGTCTAGAAAACAGACTTGTCTTACCCTAGGAATTTTAAGTGTGTTCACTTTTTAAATCTTCTCTTCACTAATACTTTCATATTCTGTCCATTTTTTCATAAACCTGGATCTTTCTTAATTCTTAGATATTAAAGAGGAGCCCTCACAAACCTGTTCTCTGATTGCCCTATTAAACTTACCATGTCTATTCTAACCTTCTAGCTACTTTATATCACAATATTGTGTCTGCTTTCTTCAGTATACTTTGTAGTTTATTTTCTGTTGCTGTAACAGAGTACCTGAGCATAGGAAATGTACAGAGGAGAAAGAGGTGTTTTGGCTCACCGTTCTGGCAGTCCAAGTGCATGACATGAGAATTTGGGTTCTGATGAGGCCTCATGGTGTTCCATGCATGTGGAAGACAAGAAGTGCAAGCAGGCAATGCAGAGAGGCAAAAACAAGAGAAGTGATCTTGATCTACAACACCCCACTCCCAAGGTAACTGCTCTCAATCCCTCAGTAACAAGATTTCACTCTGTCCTACAAGATAACATCCGTCTGTTCATAAGGGACCCCCTCAAGACTCAAACCTCTCCCACCAGGCCCCACTTCCCAACACTACCACATTGAGGAATTCAGTTATAACATAAGTTTTAGTGGGGACAACCCATATTCAAATCACAGGAAACACTTACCAAAATTTATACTTATTTATTTATGAGTCAAGTATTATTGTATTTGTAAAAAAGCAATATGTCAGAGAACAATCCTTGCATCACCTCACAATTCCAACAGAGCCAAATTTTCTCCAGCAATCCCACAAGTATGTCTGGATAATGAATGAAACCTCAAAGAGTGGAGCTTCCTTAAGAAAAGGGGGATGTCGTATTGAGCTTTGTCACTCATTGACAGTGAGCTTGGAAAGTTGGTAACATCGCAGGAGTGCCCCGACAACCAGGCTTCCAAGAGATAGGGTCAACTCCCAATCACGTTTTAGGTTCAAGATCCTCACTGGTTACAAAAGAAAGGTTGATGAGAAAAGTTCGTATTGTGTCAATGCTCTAGGTGGTCCAAAGTCCTTCTTCTTTGGCTTCTCCTTCTAGTTTCCTCTCCAGCTTAGCTATTATATCTTCAGGTGTCCATGGCTTGTCAGAAGAAGTGGACCAGGACCTCCCCCCTGGGGTATCTGAGATCCAGGTTAGAATGCAATTATCATCTTCTAAGAGCTCTTCTTGCTTGTTTATCCTTATACGTGTCCACAGAAGAGTTACCTCAGTGGCTCACCTGAGTGTGGCTCTGCTTTCTGGCCTACTGGCCTGGGGAGCCAAGAATCATCATGTGACAACTAGTTTTGTCCTCTGTGTATCATTCTGTGTCTGTCAGCATAGGCTTTCCTTCTCTGGAATCCAGGGCCACTAGACCAGTACACTTGAACTGCAGATAGTGGAAGTACTTATTCTAGGGGGTCTCTAGGGCCACCCGTACATGATCCTACCACCCTTCCTGTTCTCACATGTTCTTGACAATATGGTCCTTTACAATGATAACTAGTTAGGATAAAACCATATCTTAAAAGCATCTTGTTTTCCCACTTGTTTCCCCCGCCCCCCAGATTGGCACCTCCACCCTGCATTAAAGAGGTGCTCATTAGTCTACAAGGCTGGCAGCTTCTGGGGGACTGTCCTACATGAGGAAGTCATTATGGTCTATATTCATGTGCCCAAAGCTCTATCTGCCTTTGTCTGATGCAGTGTTATCCAAGAATTCACCCTGGTTGAGTAGATGTCTTTGGAGTCCTTGGGTATTTGCCACAGTCCAGCTGCAGCAAAATAACGGGGGGGGGGGGGGGTGACGAACAACTTGTGTACATTGATACAGCAGGAGTGGGAGCCGTTTATTGTAGGACAGGAGGGGTATATATACATTCCACACAGCTTATCTTAATTAACATAAACTAGATACAGCAGTCAACCAACAAGGAATCTCCATACTTAATGGCTCGCTGGCATTACTTCACAAACCACTCCCTCTGGCAAAATGCCAGGTGCCATCCTGACTTGTTTACAGACCCTAACAGGTATTGGTGCTGAATGAGGCACAGCAGGGAGGAAAGTGTCCTGTACCTTGACTTTATGCCACCTTGAATCTCTATTCCACATCTTTCTAAATTTTGCTGTTCCTCTTTGTACCATGCATGATTACAGAATAAACAGGTAAATAAGTTGAGACAGTATAAGTCCCTTAGTGGAAGGACAGGGGTGATTTCTACAGTATGAAATCCCTGCAATGTTGCAGAGACCTTTTCCACAGAGACTCAGGGGCCTTTCTTTCTACTTGACGATTCTAAGAATTAACTCATGTATGCAAACCGAGCAAAGGATTATAAATTTCCAATAGGGAATTACACCTTCTGCTCCTCCATTCTTCATCTCCTGAAGTTATAAATATCAGGCAGTACCTGCTTTTGCTCTTGTGCTGATCTATCTGTCCTCCTGGGAATATTAACCATTTTCATAGATTCCCTGAAGATTAGTTCTTCCTGGATACCCTGGTGACTTTGTTTCTATGGTAATTATCTTACTTTTGCTGCTCAAGTGCTGTGAACTGGATGGGATATTGATGAGACTGAGGGACAGTAAGATCCTTTTCAGGAAGCCAAGGAGCTTTCTGTTATCTGAAACTTAAGAGATGTATAGATTATCCAGTCTTGGAAATTTCTCTAAAAGTATTTCCCTGACAAGAATAATTATGTTAGGAAATAGGCTTTTCAAATGAATATGAAATGATGAATATGAAATATCATTATGTACTCTAGAAAAACCCTGCACATTTTTTTGCAAATTAGTTCACTTTCTATTTCATTTCATTATCATTGATAATTATATTTTTCTTAATTATATCATAACCAGTACACAAATATAGACATCTATTTAGAAATGAATCTATATTAATTTTAATGTTCAATGGATTATTTGCATCCCAATATATGTACATATATCTACCTTAAAAAATTAATTTCAAGTAGAAGAGTTAAAAATTTTATTTCTAAGTGCAAGAAAAAGAATTATGAAAAATAATACACTGATAACTTGAATGTCATGCATTTTGACTACATAAATCATTAAAAGTCAAATGTAGGGGAAATACTTTAGCTAGAGGTCATGTCTGCAAAGATATGTGCTTGTTTCATTATGCAGTGTTTTGAAATTTTAATTATCAGATTGGCACTATTCAAATGTATTCTTCCCCCCCAAAATTTGTTGTCTTATTTTTTCCTTTATGATACTAAGAGATTTTCACTCCAATGATGGAATTTCAATAAGCAGAATATTTCTGCCAAAGTTAATGCATATGCTAGATTTGAATCTGCATTTTGAAATACGTGTGACTTGTTAGGCAAAGCCTATATTATATCTGAGGTTCAGTAGAAGAAAATGATAGAAAGTAGAAGGGATAAATATATATGGAATAAAATTCTAAACACTTGTTTCACTAGTTAAGAATTTTAAAATATGTATTGGCCAATCTATTGAAAAACATGCAGATACTTGTTGCAAAGTAATCTGAGAATTAAATGATCCTTTCTCCCTGTGCTTTTAGAGGGTAAATATAAGCAAATTCATGCAAAATCTCCTGCAGATAGCATCACATAGATATATATGCTCATATGTTAGTACCTCATTAAATGTAAGCTTCATCTAAATTTAAATTTGACAACTTACTTGATTAAAGGTCCAGATTTTGAACAATTAAATATGCATTGTTATTCATAAAATGTGCACTCACTAATAAAAAAGGAAACTAAATTTTGAAAGAAGATAAACAGCAATTGCTAACATGGCATTTAAATTCATGAAGTAGAGAAATAGAGAAATGATTATGACTGATGATAAACTATATGAGAAAGAATATTATTAAACCATAGGACTTTAATTCAAAAATTATGCAGGGGTAGTAAAGGGGAAAAAAGATTTTCAAGGTTATGGTATTCCAGAATTTTATTAAAGAAAAATGTAGTGGATTATATTACCAAAAATTATTTTCTAGATATTACAATGCAATTGAAATAGCTTCATACATATTTATTTTATAGTCAAATTTAATTAGGTCATTCAAGGTATACAGTTATATATCTGCTGCAAAAAAAGCTAGGAAAAAAATCAAGTGTTGCAATCTGTCAGCTCTATCAAAGAGCTGATATAACCAGCAACTTCAAGTAAGGATGACCTATGGAGATTCTCTACTGAAAAGAAATTCTGAAACTTAAATTCCTTACATTTCATTCTTGCCTAAGGTCTTGCACCATTCAGAAATAACTCACCATGATGGTGATGCAATAGAGAGAATTGACAGCTGTTGCTCTTCCTTCACAGGATGATAAGGTGTTATCTTCTATAATGGAAAAAAGTCAACTCTTAAGTAACAGACCCTGAGACTTAAAGTGGGCTTAATTCAAGAATACTGATGATAAGTACTGCACTGCAAAAGGATGGAGAGAAAGGGCAGAGGGCCTAGAGAATAGGCTGATTCCACCAAAGAGCTCCACCATTTGATTGAAAATTGTTTTCTTGTGGTTTTCTAATAGGTAGATTTTTATTTTCTAAATTCATTTTCTTAAACAGTGTTATTTTTTTAAAAATACCAATAATAATAATAATAATAATGTTGTTACTGCATGCTTATTTTAAGAATTTAGAACAGTCATATAGTGGTAATATCTAGTATTATCATGTCAACATTTATATTTTGCCCTATGTAATTTAACCAGTACTCCTTAATATTTTCCCTTAGAAGGGTTTAAAAATGACTTCCTTTGTTTGGAGGTTAGAGACAAATAAATGGGTGAATTTTAAAAATGCAAATTGTGAACGCTTGCACTGTTGGAATGATCCCACTGATTGGGATACATTAGCCTGGGCACTGCATCTTATAATTCCTGCAATAGCCCCACCCGGTTTTCAATCTGTATAGTTTGTAGAGAAATGAAAATTCCCATCATTAGCTTCATATCAAATGAATCTAAGAACAAAAATGGCTTGGGTGAGTTTCCAACAACTCCTTTTTAACTAAATAGGCATCTTGTTCAATAGTTTCCACAGCACACCACACAACACCGATGTTTGATTCATGGATGTAAAAGTAAAGTAAATGTGTTCAGGTGAGGTGGGGGACTTTGGTTTGTGGCCCATCCTCTGAAGCAGACTATGTGGTTTCTGCCATGTCTATGGTTGAATGTGAAAACTCTTGCAGTTCTGTGACAACCTGGACTTACTGACAAAAGAGAAGGGTATGCATTCAAAAACTTTCTTTATTAAAGAGTCACTTGATTGGTTGGTTGAAGTGACTCTGACAGAGTAGCTCAGTTGATTGATACCCATGAGTTCATATGCATAATTTCAAACTCTTTTTGAGTTAGGAGTATAGAGATGTCAAGATGGCAGATGCAGGTTAAAAGAAAAATGCCTGCTGGAGTAGAGTTCTGGGAGATGAGTCGTCACTTTTCTGTTTATAGAAGTCCCAATACCATGGTCACTTCTGCCACTGAGGGCATATCCCCATAACTCCTCCTCAGGTTCTGAATTCTAATTAGGTAAAAATGAAATAACCAATGGGAACAGAAGGGGCAAAGTTCTCATTCAGGTCTGTGAGAAGAGAGAACAGGGCCCAGCTCAGCATGTAAGACAGGACTGGTCCAGACATTAGGGTCCCACTAGGGAATGTTGTTTTCACTCAGTCTAGGCTCTGTCTGTGACTTCTCTGCCTTCTTCAATTTTTTGTTCCAAGGTCAAGAATCTGGATCCCAATTGGACACCCCAGTGATATCACTTGGAACACAGTTTCTCTAGACCCTGATGTTCTAGTTTTGTCCAGCAAAACCTCAACCCGTATCCATATGGTGGTCAATGAACATTAGTTTCTCAGAAGTATATTTGAATTCTTAGCCTTTTACTACATTTTAGTATTATTTTGAACTGCAGTGCTGTGATGATGCTGGAAACGACAGACCAGGATTCCTACTAAATATATTGAATTATATTTTTAAACACACATTGAATGTATTATATTTATGCTGTTGCTCTTGAGCTTATTATACACAGACTTTTTAAAACATGAGAGATATTAAAATTGATTCCTCTCTATTGAACGGGTCAATTTTTCATAATAACAATTTTCTAAGAAAAAGAAAGAATCTTAAGTAAAATGTTTTTATATCTAAGAGACATTATACTGTATTATGGAAATCAAATTCATCACTTTCTGACTTTCCCATGCCTGTATGTATGTCTGACTCATGGCATGCTGTAAATTTCTTTGTCCTTTCAGGAAGAGGCATAGTATAGAAAAAAAAAATCGTCTGCGTCCAGGACACTTAGGTAAGATTCTCCATCACCTGTGTCACCTAACTTGGTTGGTGATTTTCTAAAAAAATCTTTGCCAGAGAAACATAAAAATGAGTTGGTAGATGATATTATTTTTTGGCTTAAAGTTTTTTCTTCAGAATAATCTTCAAGGAACAGAACCTGACTCCTAGAACCAGCAGCATACCAAAGACATAACAATGTACTCACTGAGACTCTCTTCAAGACCCTCATTTTTATGCTTCCACAAACATAAACTATCAGGAACTTTGTCTCTACTCATACAGGGCCTTTCCTTGATTGACAGGTCTTAAGGCACTGGGAGCTGAACTATGCTGCCCTCTGTACGTGACACTTGGTATTTGCCCTTCAGAGACTGCCATGCTTCTCTCAAGGTGTGTCCTCCCTTATTCATCGCAAAAAGCTACAATACACTTAGCCTTCTGCACGAACAGATTTTCATATGTTTGGGAAGTTGAAACAAACAAAATTCTACCGCTAATGAAGGGTAGGGTTCATGTTTTGGCTTCCTTTTATAAACTGAAGGCATGTTTCCCAAACTTCACATCCTGAAGCTTTAACCAAAAGTTGACTGTATTTAAGACAGAGTTGTTACAAAGTAAGTAAGTTTAAGTAAAGTCGTAAGGGCAGGGCCTGATCCCAAGACTCTATGTATATTCATAATAAGAGATACCATGTGAAGGAACAGTGAGAAGACAGCCATCTTCAAGCCAGGAAGACAGCCCTCACCGGAGCCCACCAGGCTTGCAGCTTGCACCCTGATGTCAGAGTCCTAGTCTCATGCACAGAGGAAAAAAAAATAGTTCTGTTGTTTAGAGCACCCAACCTATGGTATTTTGTTACAGTACCCAAGGCTGCCACATACACTTCTTAGTAACTAATCACTGTAAATTGCTTCATCTCTTGAATCAGTTTTCCCATTTGTAAATTGTAAATAAGTACACTACTCTGAATATTCCATGAAAACTTAGAATTAAGCAGCAATGTTTTTTAAATGCTTTTCAGGAAGTAATATAGTTTATAAATGTTAGCAGTTAAGACCCTCATTATTAATTTTAATCCCAGGTATGCTAATAATTCAGAATGTGCTAATCAGGGTTTACCTATCATTACATAATGAGTTTTCTTAGGTTTGTCTATTTTTGAAAATTAGGTTTGTTCAAAATCAAATAACTGAGGAATAACAAAACATAACATTGATAGACAACTCCCCATGTATATGTTCATATTTCTTCATGGTTCAGCCTTTGAGAGAAAAGGGCACTGACAAATTTGGTTAAAGGGTGATCAGCAAACCTGCATTTGAAGCTGGACATGGGATATTGCCTTAGAGTTCCATGTAAGACATTTATTTATATTCTAGGGCAATAAAGCTAGAGATCTTTCTCTCTATGGAGAACATACTACATTCCAGAGGAAAAGTCTCTTCCTCTGCACAAGCAAAGATGGTTCCAGCATGCTACAGAAGCCCCAGGTCTCCTCTGCTCTCCTGCTGTGCAGTCACACTGCATGTCCAGTGTGACATCCAGTTCTCCCCAAGTCACAGCATGGGCATGTTTTAGTCAGCTTTTTTGCTGCTGTGACTGAAATATCTTACCAGAACAATTGTAGAGAAGAAACAGTTTGAGGGCTTACTGTTTCAGAGGTTTCAGTCCATAGACATCAGACTCCATTCATCTGGGCTCAAGGGGAGGCTTAGTATCATGGCAGAAGAGTCTGGTGGAGGGAAGCATCTCACATGATAATAGGAAGTGGAGAGAGATTCCACTCTCCAGATGAAAAATTTATACCACAAGGCCACAACCCCAATGACCCACCTCCTCCAGCTATACCCTACCTACCTTCATTTACCATTCAATTAATCCCCTCAGGGGATAATTCAATGACTGGGTTGATTCTCTCAACCCACTCATTTCTCCTCTGAACCTTCTCACATTGTCTCACAGGTGATCTTTTGGAAGATACCTTACATCAAAACCATAACAGGGCACTAGGGCTCAGGGGACTGCTTGTATAGTGTTCTGTGGGTCTGAGGGTAATAAATACTCTGTCCACTGATCTGAATATCTGTCTCTGACCAGAACTCAATGACACACTTAGAAGCAGTTGCTACTTTCCACCATGACACAGAAATTTCAATTGTTCTTTTGTTGAATAACATGGTCTTCTAACAACATAGTTCAAAATTTGGTTATTATTCTATATTAACAACATAAAATTTTGACCAAGTATAGTCACTCTTCACTTCACAATTCACTATGTAATCAGATGCCCATCATCTTCAGTGAACCACAGTCACTCTACTTCCTTCTGTAAGTGACCGGTTCCTGTGCATTGGTCCTCAGCTCACCCACAGACAGTAAAATGTGCAATAGTGTTGCTCCTAGCCACCAGTGATCAAACCAGGTGACATTTTATAAAAATTACAATTGGAATAGGGGACTGGCTTCCACAAGAAATGCAAAAACATGAAATGTGATAACATTACATGTGACATTTGAATTGAACACAGGTAGAGTTATAAAAGAAGCAGCAGAGGTGTTGACATTGGTGGGACTCAACTCTACATGTTAAGCCAGAAGAACAAAATTAAAATGACGGCACAGAGGAAGTTAAACAAACAGAAAATGAAACATTCACATTAAAGGAACACTCAAAACTACTTCATGATAATAAAAGGGCATAAGATAAAATGTCAGAATCCAATGCATACTTTTAATGGTAGATTGTCTAGGCAATGAAAAAAATACTCAATCCAAAATGTAAGTCATGTGGCTTCCTGTAGTCTTTCACCTTATTCCATTCCACATGAGGACTGCCCACATATGAACTTAACACACAAAAGACATGAAGAAAATTTTAAAACATATACAAGAAAGAGATGCAATATAAGGCTCTATTTCTACATTAACAGTCACAACTTAGGACATGTATATCATGTAATTTTTCAAGGGGGGACTGAGATTCATATCAATACCAGAGTTAAGAATTTAATAGTTTTTGTTTTCTACAATGTTCCTCCTATAAGCTAAACTTCCTGGGTTTTTTTGCTACTTAAAAATAAAAGTGAATTCCACCTTTTTGTGTATAATTAATTATGTCTCATTAATTAAAAATAAATTAGAAGACAGGTGGAGTAGAGGAACAGGGTTGGGGTAAGAGGGGAGGTGGGAAAGGGGAGGTGCTGGAGAATGGATGGGCAAGTTCCATTATATGCATTTATGAATATGCCACAGTGAACCCCATTATTGTGTATAACTATAGAGCACTAATAGCATTAAAAGAAATATTAAAAAAAAACTCAGTGTTTCCTAGCTAATTTTCAAGGAAACTACCAACCCTGGCCTGAGCCTTAGGTCTTTCTCAAGCAGTAGCACTTACAACTAAAATATCTCAATTTTTTGACTAAATTTTTTAAATTTCTCATTTCCATCAGCCTTCCCATTTGGAATTTAGACAAGATTTACACTGTCAACTTTTATATATATATAAAATATGCATATTTTAGGAGGTATTTTTCACTCAGCATTTGAACTAACCTCACTGTTTTTAATGGTCTTTCACCTTTGAGGATTATGTGTGTTTGATATTCTTTGTGCTTTCTATAAGGCAGTTATGATTCCATGTTATCTTTTTCAATTATTTTGTTCTTTTTTTAACACTTAATTATACATATTAGTAAGAAATCTGTGTGATATTTTCATACCTGCCAATAAACAGTGCTTCTGATAAGTATTTCTGAACCCAAATGAGTAACAGTAGAATCAAAGGGCATGCAACTACTACTCTATCTCAGATTAGGTCACAATTATTTAATTTTAAGAAGGCTGTATAATTTCTGTTTCCACTGTAAATTTTTAAAGCTTCAGAGATTCTCTCCTAAGTAACTAGAGAAGCTGGTGGATCTATAGAGAGAAGAGGAAATAAAGGATTCGAGGTCATGGGAAGTCATTACGTGATGGCCTCCATTAATCTGTGTTCGGATAAAAGATTTTAATCATGATCACCTATTGACTTGTGGTCTTTGATAGTAAGCTTTCTCATGGGAGAAAGAAAATGTCCAACTAAATGACTTTGGATGCAGGTAGAACATTCTAAGGTTATGTCAGTGTGGAGAAGGCATCTGGACTCCAAAACAAAATTTGAAATATTGACAAGTTGGAGAAAATTTACTTGTGCTGTCTTCCAAGAGGGAAAGGGAATATGCAACTTTACTAACATGCTGATAGGCCTTCAAACACCCAGCCGGATGCTCTTGAACACCTTCTTTGAATGTCACCAGAGGTTACACAGGGTGGGCTCACTGTTAAGGTAACATCTTTTCTGGTAAGACTATCCCTGATCTTGGAACCTAGAACCAAACCAGCCTGGCATACTTGATCAGTCTGTATGTTGATCTTCATCAATTCTGTTTATAGGTCTAGATACATTAGCAAGTACAGATTGTGCCCCTGATTTTTTTCTCTTTTTTTAGTTTTGGATTTTGGAGACTCTTTTAAAAATTTGTGGTTAATTTAATTCTTATATTCTCAGGATTATAAATAGTTTAATAAACAAGCCGAAGTCCAAGCACATTTCTGTCTTTTTCCCTAAAGCAAACAAACAAAAAATTAATTTCCCTTCCAGTGATCCTGTCGATGCTATTTTCATTGCCTAGAATATCCAACTTTTTCTATTCAAATCCTGCCTCTCCTTAATGCCTCAATGCAAGCCGAAGTGTCACAGATAAAACTTTCAGCACCACATAATTTCCTGTTTCTTTTTCATTCTTCCTTATATGTATTATACAAAATTACGTCTAGTCTAATATAAAATAGAACTTCATATTATGTTCTAATTCGCACCATTTTCAAATCAAGCCTTTCATCTATAAACTGCCTAATTCATATCATTTGTTTATTTATAATGGACATCTTATATTTTTATCAATTTACAAGAATCACTTTTTACATTCTTGCAAGTTTTCTACATTATAAATATTATTACACAATTGTTTAACTTTTAATTTTATTCAAAGTATTCTTTGTTCAGTTGAAATACTCTAATTAGATATATTTATGTGCATTATTATCTATAGTTTTTACTCTTTGTTTTATAAGGTTCTCTATCAGTAACTAACAAAGACAGTCCTCTATAATTTCTTATATTTTAGTTTTGACTTTTTATTCATTTATTTATGTATTTTTACCATACCAGGGATTGAATCCAGGAACATTCTACCACTAAGCTACATACTCAGTCCTTCTCAATTTTATTTTAAAGTTCTGCCAACTTGCTGAAGCTGTCCTTGAATTTGTGATACTCCTGCTTCAGTCTCCTGAGTTGCTGGGATCTCAGGAGTGCACCACCATGCCTGACTCAGCTTTGACATTTAAGTGATTATTCCATGAGAAGCATTGTTAGATAGACTCATGGAGTGAGAATTATTTATATTTTAATAGGATGAGTCAGTTTTCTACCCATTATGTTCCAAATATACCAAATTCCATAGTTATTTAATCTAAAAATTTATTATATAGTTTTTACACAATATCAGCAATAGGACAATAGGTTCCTTTGTACATGTCACTCAGTGTTCAACAACAATCAGTAATAGAACTACTATTTTTACATACAATCCTCAGTTACACAGCTCTCACCATTCCCTTATCCCTGCAACATACTAGGACATATTTGAGACCTTTTATAATTTTATCCATAATAGTTCTATATTTCTCAGTATATATTTTAAAAGAATAGAGTTTTATAAAATTGGCTGTGATATCATTATTTCACCTTAATATTATTTAAAAGTTGAGTTATTGGTAATATCTTGCGAAATTTCTCAAAGATTTTTTGGGGAAGAATTTATAGTGTTTATTTAAATCTGCATCGGATAATCCATACATCTTTCATTGGACTGATTGCTTAAATCATTAAATATATGCATACATACACATATGTGTACAGATATAAGAGACATATTTCTTGAAAAACTACATCGTTGACTCTAGAGTTCCTTGACTCTGCATTTTTCTATGCGTATCACCATTTTTTTTGGTGGGGAGGTACCCAGGATTGAACTCAGGAGCACTCCACCACCGAGTCACATCCCCAGCCCTATTTTGTATTTTATTGAGAGACAGGGTCTCACTGAGCTGCTTAGTGCCTCACCATTACCAAGCTGGCTTCGAACTCAGGATACTTGTGCTTCAGCCTCCTGAGGCCCTGGGATTAAAGGCTTGCACCACCATGCCAGGCCATTTGTCACCATTTAATTCCTTCCTTGTATTTCTCCTCAATCTCTTGTATTTCCTGAAAAGTGGTAGTTAAATATCAAAGCTTCATCATACTTGAGTTTGATTTTGGCAAGCACATGGTAGAGATATGGTGTGCACCATTGTATATCACAAAAGATACGTCTCTCTGTTTCCAATGTTAAGGTCAACCACTCCAGTGAACCTGGGCCATACATTATTTTAAAATTCCCTATTATAACTTTTTTTTTTTCTGATGGACAAATTAAAACACACTTCAAAGTTTGGCCTTATACTTACTCAGGATACATATAAGGGTAGAAAAAAGAGAAAAAAGAATGAACAAAAGACAAACATAAGAAGCTACATCAAAGAAACACATCTAGAGATTTAGGAACAGTTAGCCAAAAGATAAGAAGCCTTGTTAAGTATTTCATAAAATGGAGCAAATTATGTTATTGTTATGGTTTGAATGTGAGGTTTCCCCTTAAGCTCATGTGTGAGACAGTGCGAGAAGGTTCAGAGGAGAAATGATTTGGTTGTAAGAGTCTTAAACCAATCAGTGAATTAATCCTCTGCTAAGGATTAACTGAGTGGTAACTAAAGCGGTGGGGTGTGGTTGGAGGAGGTGGGAATTGGGGCATGGTTTTGGGTATATGTTTGGATTTGGTGAATGGATTCTCTCTCTGCTTCTTGATGGTATGAGCTACTTCCCTCCGTCACTCTTCTACCATAATGTCCTGCCTTACCCGGAGCCCTGAGGAATGGAGCCAGACTTCTATGGATTAAGACCTCTGAAACTGTGAGCCCTCCAATAAACTTTTCCTCCTTCAAAATTGTTCTGATCGGATCTTTTAATCACAGCAGTGAAATAGCTGACTAAAATAGTTGTGTTATGAAGAATTTGTCACATTGTACTGTCCTATTATGTATAATCACATTACACTAATAAAAATAAAGTTAAAAATAAAACCCTGTGGGGGCTGGGGATGTGGCTCAAGCGGTAGCGCGCTCACCTGGCATGCGTGCGGCCCGGGTTCCATCCTCAGCACCACATACCAACAAAGATGTTGTGTCCGCCGAGAACTAAAAAATAAATATTAAAAAAATTCTCTCTCTCTCTCTCACTCTCTCTCTCTCTCTCTCTAAAAAAAATAAAAAATAATAAAAAAAAATAAAACCCTGTGTTACAGAAGAGTGGGGCTATTTTAGGCTCATAACAAATCATAGGTTCCCAAATCTGTTAAGGAAGGCAAATGGTTATAGAAGTAACAATCCTCAGAAAGAATGTATTTTCTAAAATCCATTATAAATGTGGACAAGGAGAGGATTAGAAAACAAAACCAAGCAAGAATATAGAGCCAGGACTCCTCAAGAGGGTTAAAAATTTCTCCTTGACATTTAAGTTTCTCCCTGAGTTTAGAATTTAGACTTAGTAAGGAGCATATTCAACCACATTGTAGCCAGCTCTCACAGTCTGGCCAGCAGAATTACTTAATTTTGTTTTATATTTTCCCACATATAGATCATAGATCATTTATTCTGTTAGCCTGTTTCTGATTCACTAATACAACATGCTGTGTGTCTACATAAGACAAAGAGAAAAAAACTGTTGAGTCTTCTGAATATTAAACTTAAAACATCATTTTTAAAATAATTTTATAAATGATAGTAATTTTTGCTCTTTCAGTACATCGTAGACTTTTCCAGATCTGTGCAACTTTTGAGGTCATACTATCTCATTTATTATGTCCAGCTCCTTCTTCTAGCACATCCATCACTCATGTGTTGGGTATCATGGTTGGAACCCCAGGGGTTCTATCTTCTTGTGATTTTCCCTTTCTGCTTTAGGTGCTACACTTATTGAGCAAGTCATCACTTTATCTTCCCAATAACCTTTGCCATAAATGTTGTGTTGCTTGGTTTATGCCTAGATTCTTTAAAAAATTCAACTATCACAATTGTTGCAGGCACTGTCTTTTATTTTGAGTGTGGCATCCTTTTATAGCAGTCTCCTCCTACTGAGGTTTGCAAATTTGCGGAAATATCACTGAAGCATTTAAACAGCATGAAAAAAGCGGTCCTTAATTTTGTACAACTTTTTCTTTCTTTACTATTACTTTGAACATTTAAAACTCATAAGACATCATCCTGACTTACAAACAGTCAGTCTGAGTTTCTAAGAGGCAAACTCTGAGTGTCCTAGACTGATATTCACAGAAGGAAGGAAAGACAGTAAGATGGGTCAGAGGGGAAATTGTCCCCAGCGAGGGTCTCAGCAGAAATCATAGGAAACTCTGGAGCTTGGCTGGTCCCTTGACCCTTGTCATGAATTCCATGATGCTTTAGTTTTCATATTTGAGCACTAATTCAGTAGATGAGGGATGCCTATGGAAGGTAGAATCTGGGACATGTTTTAAAACTTGTTTTCACTGAAGAAATTCCTACTGAGGATTGAGAGTGAGGCACCATTTCCCAGGCTTGCTCTTAGCAATGAAGAAGTACAGATCATTTGCCACATCATCTACTTATATTCTACAATCATATCTTAGTGATAATATATTGCCAAATGCAGAAAACAGCAATTAGAAGAGTATAGACATTCTCATTTCCAACTTTCTCTGAACCCATTTTTTAAAAATACTAAGGTTCATGATGAACTTCCCAAGCTAAAGTGAGTCACATTACAAAGTCAACTGCACACATTCAGGCTCTCATAATAATTCCTTCGCTCTCTGTCAAACAACCAGCCTGACAATATCATGCATTCACAACGTTTGCCTTGGCAAAATCGTCTCGTAATTGCCAATTTTGATTTCATTTTCTAAGTTATGGTACAAAAGAAAATTCCCCCAAATACAGTGGCACATAATAAAAGGTTTGTTTCTTGCTCATGTTACATAGGCTTAAAGGTTATCTGGCAGCTGTGCTCCCCAACAATCTTAATCTAGCACAGAGACCCTCTGAAAGGCAGAGTGGCAGACCACTCATTTGCTCCTAAAAATATCCCCCCAATATTACATATATCAGTTTCAGTACAATTCCAATAGCCTAAAAAAGCAATTGGCCACAACTCTCTTCAAGGAATTTTGAGAACAGCTTTGTGAACAGAAGGAAGAAGCAACCAACTTCATTGAACTGGAAATTATCATAATCCAGAGTCATGTAGTATTTCAGGGGATAATTACTTCAAAGGTCTTTGTAATAGAGAGGAATCTATAAAGGAGAATCCATACAATTTATATAACAATGAAGACAAAAACCAATAACTTTAGACATTGTTTTGAAAATCTGACAGTGAAATTGATTCCTCTGTTGAAAGAATCCATATGGGCTAGCGGTGTGGCTGAGTGATATAGTACTTGCCTGGCAAGAGTGAGGCCTAGGGTTTGACTCCAGTGCTAAAAAAGGCCCCAAGTGAGTATAAGATGGAAAAAAAATGATGAAACAACTAAAATCTATGTGTTTTAATAAAGAGGTTGAAAGGGCACAGAAATTAAATTATTATCCAGAAGAGGAATATGTTGATGAATCTAGCAAAGTTTAAGTACAGAAACATTTGCAACCATTTGAAAGCAGATCATAGAAGTAATACAATTTTCATTTATTTTTTTTCTTTCTTTTTCTTTTTAGTTTTTTTTTTTTTTTCTTTTGGATCCCAGGGATGCTTCACCACTCAGCTACATCCCCCGCCCTTTTTAGTGTTTAAGATCTCACTGAGTTGCTGAGGGCCTCACTTACTTGCTGAGACTGGCCTCAAATTTGTGATCCTCCAGCCTCAGCCTTCCGAGATGCTGCAATTACAGATGTGCACCGCTACACCTGGAGATATTCTTGATTTCTAAGTCATTATTTTTAAAAAATGGAGTTAAAAAAAAACACAGTAGATAGAGCAAAAGCCATAAAATCCAAAGAGAAATGAGAAATATATAAAAACTTCCATTAAATCAATGATGGAGAAAATAATTTCAAATACATAGTAAACATACTCAATAGATCTGAGAAAACTAGGCATAGAAATTATCACAAAAATTGTCAGTAAACATAAAAAAAAGAACTAGTTTACCTATTATACTGGTACTCATTTAAACACGATTGATCATTTTCAATGCATGAATGAGATAGTTTGAAGAAGAGGAAAACTGTAATGTTATATATCCTGTTTTTGCAACACCTTTATTTAAAACAATGATGGTAAGAATATAAATAATAATCATATGAATATAACAAGAAATGCAGCACTATTTGCTAGCTCTTTGCTAGAACCCTTGCCAAGAAAATGCCTTTGATTTAATTATTTAGGTCAATGATACAATTATTGCTGTCTTAGTTGAAAATTATTGTACCAGATATGTATAACAGGATTTATTATAAAGCTTTATTACCTCTCTTATTAACTCAAATCCAAACACAATTCCATATGATTCAAAACTTAGCTCAATGATGAGGAGGATTTGCTCAATACTAAAAACAGGGCACTTGGGGAAGATATACAGAACTGGGTGAAATGTAAGCATGCCCTTGCTTTAGAATCATTTTGATTTTATGAACATAAATTGATTTTATAATATAAAAGCCATATTAAGAAAAATGTGAATAGTTCTGCCACAAAATTTATTTTCTAAAAATTAAGTCATTATAATTTCTGAAGAACTAAAATACTCAAGTATTAATTTCATTTGCTTCCTTTCATTTTTACACCTAGCTAATGTCAAGTATTCATGGGAATATTACAAAACATTTGCAAGCTAAGGAAAAGTGAAGAAGAGTAGAGATTTATTGACCTAAATTTTGTAAGGAATTGTGGGCAATCACATTGTAGAGGGTGAGAATAAGAATACTGTCTATTATGGATTTTGGTTGGTGAAAATTTTGTTTTTCTCTTCACCACATATATTTGATATAGGCTCTCATGTGGTTAACTTTTGCTTAAAAAATAAATAATAAATGTTGATTAATCATTTTCAACTATTCTATAAGATAGGAATAAATTTGAAGGGTACTTACTGAAACATTAGCTACTTTTCTACTTACCCAATTTTTATAGCATACTCTTTACACACATTATTTAAAAGACCACAAAGAAAACTGGCTTATGACTAGGATACACAGATTCACTCAATAAACATGAAGGTTTAATCCAAACTGAAATGTAACTTGAAAAGTAGAATCTCATTACCTAAACCTAGACTACAGCTCAACTACACATTTTTTTAACAAATATATGAAAGAGGTTTTATTAGCGAATAAATTCTTAAAAGTCAATTCTTAAAATCCTTAAATCAAAAAATGTAAATATGATTACACTCTTCTTTGTTATATATGCAAACAAAAATTTTTCCATTTAAATTTCTGACAAATATATCTTGACATAGATTATCAGTTCTAAACACTTCAACTAACAGAGATGAAGTCTTTGGTTCTTTAATTCTTGTTTTTTTTTTTCTTAATCCACTTCCTATTTCTTAAAGGCTGAGGGTTCATAGGTTTCCTCCATAGATTGTCCAGATTTTACATACTGAAAAAGAAAAACATTGATTTAGAGTATAGATCATGATCATTTACAATATTTATCACTATTGTTTTCTGATCAACATAGAACAAATACATTGTGGATTTCACATTAGTAATTGATGTACCCATGGGCAAATTAATAAGCAACATGCCTTTTCTCTTACTTGTAAGTAGAAATCTGTTATGCATTTTCTCTTTTACTAGAACAGAGTAACATTTTCATTATTAATAGATGTAGTTCATGAAATAAACATTTGATTTCATATTTCATGGTTCAATATGTACTTGACCCCCCTACACTGATCAATTTTGTTTTCCTTGGCTCAAATCAGAAGAGTTTAGTGAGTTTCTTTTCTTTTGAGCAGACTTGTTTAAAGATATATCCTGAAATTAAGTTTCTGACTTATTCTGTATAATAAAAATTAATTCAAACTCAGTTTCT
This sequence comes from Spermophilus citellus, assembly GCF_964194105.1. Taxonomy (NCBI): domain Eukaryota; kingdom Metazoa; phylum Chordata; class Mammalia; order Rodentia; family Sciuridae; genus Spermophilus; species Spermophilus citellus. The sequence continues at coordinate 41,904,740 of NC_138188.1, forward strand.
ATTTCTGTAATCTCAAAACACAAGTCACTTCTGTGATCCAAAAATATATGGAGACCTTTCCCCACATGTTCATTCTTCAGGAGATATCAGATAGGTGTCTTCTGATTCAGTCCAATTCTGGTACTACCTGCCTGGAAAGAGTGTCAGATAACACAGATTGGGGGTGCATTTCCCTAGACTGCCCATTCTGTCACCATTGTGGATGCCAATCATCAGCCCCAGATTGCTTTAATCTGTGCCTCTTAGTGGCTGTAATTGGAATTTCTACAGCCCCATTCTTGGATTTGATTAATTTACTAGATTTGCTCACAGAACTCAAGAAAACACTTATTTACTGGTTTATTATAATGTTTATTACAACAGATACCGATGAAAAGACACCTAGGTGACGTGTGGGGAAAGGGTATGGAACTTCCATGTCCTGTGCAGATACCTCACCCTCCAGGAACCTCCAGTTTTCAGCTATCTGGAAGCTTTCTGAACCTCAACCCTGTCCTTTTGGGTTGGGCTATCCATTCTAGTAGCCTGGATGGGAATGCACAGCAAGCCCTGTGCAGATTTCCTTTTTCCTGAGTCCTGGACAGGACGCCTTCTCAGGTGGGGTCTTATAATGTGTTGATGGCAAGCTCCAAGGCAGAAATGGAAGTCTAGAAATTCAGTGATCCATATTGAGAAGAGAAATTCTAACTGCTATGGTGTGTCTTACAGAGAGTTATGAGCCAGCAACCATGGAGAGAAACCAAAATACATATCTCATGATGTCACCTTGTGATAACATAAATGTATATAATTCATAACTATAGTGTATGTTTTAACTATTATTATTTTTTTCAATCAATACATAATGAGAAAAATCCTTATCAAGAAGTGTTGTTCTCTTATTTTCTTTCAGAAGTTGGTCAGATTAATGCTGTTTTATACTTCAGCACAAGGTAAGACTCCTCTTTGTACTCTCTGTCAGAATTGCCCTGTAGTCAGTCTTTATTTAATTTCTACTTTGTTTTATATCATATAATATGTTGTAAGGATTCAAAGGCTTAATTCCACTCTCTGAAGGTAGTTTATATCCCATTTCCAGAGACAGTGGTAACTCGTATTCTCTTTAAAAATACATGGAACTGTAACTTTTAAAATCAGGAGATAATTTCTACATAATAATATGAATTCACAAAAAAAGTTCAAGATTCAGTGAAGTTTCAGATGAATACCAGCAAGAGAAACTCCTTTGCTATTTAACTTATCCTAAATATACAGAAAAAAATCAATGAAAAAAAATTTTCATGTATTAAATGTCTTTGATTTTTTAAAAATTTGAAATAATTACAGCTTTACAGAAAGTCAAATCTTATTTTTGCACTTGTTTTTAATGAAGTTTTAATACATTCCAAAGATGATTTTTTACATTGTATCTGATAAAATTATGCAAAGTCATCATTTTATCTAGAAAGATATATTACTATATACATATATGTGTGTACATAAATATGTTTAAAAAGGGAGAGAGACAGAGATTATTTTCTTGCTTAATAAAAAATATAGAAAACCTGAAATGAGAAGAGATTTTAATCTTGGCAAAGCTTGTGTTGAGTTGCTGACAATATTCTTTCCTATATGTGATAACACTGAAAATTTCAGAATTGCCTCACTTGTTTTTTTTTTTTTTTTGCAGTATATATATTTCTACTCCTCTTACAGTCCTTGTTAAAATCAAGTGAAGTAAATAGGATTTGAAACAAAGGAAACACATTTGAAAACCTCAGCAGATAAGCTGACCAAATCCACAAAGTTACTCTTGTGTTTTGTTTTGGCATTCCAGATACTATTCATTCTAAAATACAAAACGTTTGATTTGTGGGCACTTAGTAGAATTAACTCTCAAATTTATTTTTGCTGACTTTCTTGTCAAATTTGGGGTCTGACTTCTCTCTGTATAATAAAACAGCTGCTTGCTGACGACTTAAAAACAGAAACACATACATAAAAACATCAAATACTTTCTTCAGTTCTACTATGGACTTTCTATTTAAGTGTACTGACTTTCCAGATTGCAATCAGAACCATTTATTGTTTTCATTGCGTTTGCCTCTGTGCCTGGCAGTTTGATTAATTTGGTTCCACTGGTACTCTTATCAACTTTAAAGGATTTATAAAATTCTGTGAATAAGAGATGATACTTTCTAATTCCAAATTGTAATCGAGAACCCCATCTGTTCTCTCATTTTTTTGTGGTACCACATTTACCAATGTTGTCATATTATAATTTTCTCCTGATTTAATGAACACAGATCTCATTAGCCAACATGTGATTTGTTCTACGGAGCATTTAAAAGTAGGTACCTACCCTTATTCATCTCTGGCCTCTGCTTCCTGCTAGCCTCCCATCTCTTGGTTATTACCATCTATCTACACAGTTGCACTTCAAGTTTGTGGGAACTGAATATTTTCATTAAATATTGGTATATCCAACTATAAGCATGTTTATATACAAAAGGGAATATATCTGTTAATGTTTGGATCTTTAATGTCCCTCAAAAATCTCATGTGTTAGACAGTTCAGGAATGGTTAGAGGTGAACTGATTGTGAGAACTGCAACCTCATCAGTGGATTAATCCCCTTGATGGATTAATAATTTGAATGGACTTCTGGGTAGTAACTGCAGGTAGGTGGGATGTGGTTGGAGGAAGTAGGTCACTGGGGGTGGGACCAAGTCCATGACCCTTTCCTCCATATTTCTTACTGTATTTCCAGGCTTCCATGAGCTGAGCAGCTTTCCCATGCCATGCCTTCTGTGGTGATGTTCTGCCTCACCTCAGAGCAATGGAATCCACCAACCATGGATAAGGCCTTTGAAACCATGGGCCCAACATAATCTTTTCTTCCTGTAAACTGCTTTTATCAGGTATTTTAATCCCCCAAACAAAAAGCTGTCAAACATGTATGAGATCAAAAATCCATCCTCTACCTTCATTTCCTTCTTCTTTATTTTTATTTTCTGCTTATGTCCAAAAAGGTTCTCATTGCAGGAATCATGAGGTATGGAAAAAACACAGTCCTTTCCTCCAATGTAATATTTATATACTATTTTAACACATTTTACCATCCTTCTCATTCACTGTATTTGGATCTTTGAGTCTTTTATCATAATTTATTTAACTTTGTGTCCCCAGAATGAAATTAGGCAAATGTGTTTATCCTATATCTGGAATACCCACACTTTTTTATGGATACCAGGTACCTACTATTCTCTCCTGGGGAATTTATGTATCTGCAAGATGTATTTACACAAGACAAACATGTGGTTGATGCAGATTAATTTAATTATAATCACAGTAAGACCTAGTTTTAGGGTTATAATATAGGCTTATATAACTCAAAACTATAATTCTTTCTAGGATGACACACTAAATTAATATAAATGATATATCTCAAAATTAACCAATTATTTTAATTTTCTTTCTTAACTGAATAAAATAAAATTATGCTTATAATATGATATGGATATTTTGTCGCTCATTCTGTTTTTACCTTGGTAAGTGGGGTTTCGTAAATTTGGCTTTGCTATGTCCAATATACATAAGGAGAAAACTTAGAGGGAAAAACAGTATATTTTGGCTCATGGTTTCAGAGGTTGAGTCCATAGTTCACCAACTCTATAACTCTAGGCTGCAGGTGAGGCAGAATAGCATGGTGGGAGGACAAGGCATAGGAAGGCCACTCAATTCATGACATCCAGGAAACAGAGAAGGAGAGAATAAGGTGACAGGGCCAAAAAGTCAACCCAAATCACCAGTAACCTATTTCCACCAGAGACACCCCACCAGCCTACAGTTACCACCCAGTTAATCTATTCACCTGAATTAATCCACCTATTAGAGTATAGCTCTCACAATCTAATCATTTTGAACATTCTTGCATGAGCTTTGGGGGACTATATATCCAAACCATAACAGAGTTGTATAAATTATTTTAAATCAAGAATTATTTAAAAAGTATATATTAGTTTCAATTTTAAAATCAAACAAAAATAATGTTTACAGGGAATAACTACCTACTAGTCTTTGCTTTAGCAATCAAATCTTTTATCATTCATAGTAGTCAAAAATAGAATTAGTATCCAAATAGGAAAACACAGCATTGTCTATTGTTTCTGAAACATTTTATGGTCTATACAATGATCAATTCTATCTATTCTTTCTCCAACATATATGTCAATTGTGATCTTCCTCTTCTGTTGCACCTGGTAACAACTTAAACTAGCCTCTGCCCCAACTCTTGCCTATATTATTATCACATTTAACAGATTGGTAGATCAATGATATAGAATAGAGGACACAGAGACTAACCCACAAAAGTACAATTATCTTATATTAGACAAAGGCACCAAAAGCATGCATTGAAGAAAAGATAGTCTCTTCTACAAATGGTGCTGGGAAAACTGGAAATCCATATGCAACAAAATGAAATCAAACTCCTGTCTCTCACCATGCACAAAACTCAACTCAAAATTTATCAAGAAGCTAGGAGTAAAACTAGAGACCCTGCATCTAACAGAAGAAAAAGTAGGCCCTAATCTCCATCATGTGGGATTAGGCTCCAACTTCCTTAATAAGACTGCACCAGCGCAAAAATTAAAATCAAGAATCAATAAATGTGATGGACTTAAACTAAAATGTTTCTTCTCAGCAAAAACAAAACAAAACAAACAAACAAAAAAAAACACAATCTGTGAGGTGAATAGATGAATAGAGAGCTGTGGTGAGCCGTTTCTGCGGACTGTGGTCGCCATTACAAGATGGCGCTGGCTCCGCTGTGGTCTGTAACAAACAACTCCTTATTTGGGAGAGTTGGCGCATGGTTTTTTAACACCCTATGAGAAAGCTCCACGTGGCAGCTTCGCATTGGGGCTTGAGATGCTTTATTAAGGCTGGGAGAGGCATCCGAAAGGAAGAAGAAGAGATATCAAGGACCTGAATAAACGGCTGAAAGAAGATTCCTGTTGTTGCGTCTTCCTTGCGGGCAAGGGGGTCGCGACAAGTGGTGCCGAGACCCGGGAACCAGAACTTTCAGACGTCAGGGGTGGTGCACCGGATAGTCCCAGGTAAGTGGGACCCGCGACCAAAGCGGGGATAGTCCCAGTAAGTGGGATCCGCGACCAAAGCGGGGTCAGCTCCTCTACAAAGAAAGAGAGAGCCTCATATTTTATTGCAGCTGCAATGTGTACTTTCACTTTTGTTTTCTGTGTTTCTTTTGTCGTCTGTGTCTTTTGTTTTCTGTGTTTCTTTTGTTGTTGTGTCATGGGTGCCGCATCTTCAAGTCCGCTTCTCCTGGCCCTAGATGGCCTGTTACGTTCCAAGGGCCTGGAAGTGAAGCATCGTACTTTACAGAGATTTTTACAGAAGATAGATATTGCTGCACCGTGGTTTGCATTTTCGGGCAGCCTTACCATACCTAGTTGGGATAAATTAGGCAAAGATCTTGACTTTGCTTCTGAGCAGGGCATATTAGAGGGCGGGGTGATACCCCTTTGGAGAATAGTCCGTAGTTGCCTCACAGAGGACAGATGTCATGACGCACTTACTAAAGGACAGGAAGTTCTAGAACAATTACATGAGGAGAAATCAGAGACGGCAGGAAGTGAGGTATCTCGGGAGGATGGAAGTGTGCGGAGCGTGAAACAGGGGAAGAGGCGATTGTATCCAGATCTCAGTGCGCTGCGCACACCTCCATGTGAAAGTGGGTCAGAGGAAGAGGAGAATGAGGAGGAGGAGCTTGGGAGGCTGTCTCGCCAGCTAGGGAGTTTAGCTGTAGGAGAAGGGAGCAAAGATAAGCAGGGGCTCAAGAGATGTGATCCTCCGGATCCACCGCCGTATGGTGGGGGTGTTTCGGGGAGAGCTTTCCATGCTCAAACATGGAAGGCTGTTCACGCTGAGATGGGTCTTGCTTATCCAGTTTTTCAGGACGATAATAGGGGAAGATTCCATGAGCCTTTAGATTTTAAAATTGTGAAGACCCTGGCGGAGTCTGTGCGCACTTATGGGGTGGATGCCGCCTTCACACTAACTCAGGTGGAGAGTCTGTCTAGATACTGTATGACTCCCTCTGATTGGGCTAGCCTTGTTCGGGCTTGTGTTTCCCCAGGTAAATATTTGGACTGGAGAACATTTGTGTTAGAGGGCGCAATAGAACAGGCCGCCCAAAACCATGTGGCGGGACATCCTCATTGGGATAAGGACATGCTTTTGGGGCAAGGTAGATTTGCTAATCAACAGACAGGATTCCCTCTTGAGGTATATGATCAAATTAATAACATTTGCATTCGGGCATGGAAGTCACTTCCAAACAGAGGAGAGGTATCTGGTAATTTGACCAAGATTATACAAGGCCCTACAGAACCCTTTTCAGACTTTGTAGCAAGGATGGTGGATGCCGCTGGAAAGATTTTTGGGGATCCTGATAGAGCCATGCCCCTTGTTAAGCAATTGGTCTTTGAGCAATGCACCAAGGAATGTAAAGCAGCAATCGCTCCTTATAAGAACAAAGGCATAGAAGCATGGATGAAGGTGTGTAGAGAGATTGGAGGACCTTTAACTAATGCAGGTCTTGCAGCTGCTGTCCTTCGGATTGCAAAAGGGGGCAGTCCTGCCGCCGGAACGTGCTTCCATTGTGGTCAACCCGGTCATGTCAGACGTGAATGTCCCAAAAAAGACAATTTTACTGGACCTCCTCACGGTGGCCCTTCCAATGGCTTTCGTCTACCGGGGTTGTGTCCAAGATGCAAAAAGGGGAAGCATTGGGCAAAAGAGTGTAGATCAGTGAGGGACATTCATGGACAACCTATTTCAGCTGGGCCAAAAAACGGCCGACGGGGCCCTCGACCCCAGGGCCCACAAATATATGGGGCAGTGGAGAATGTTGCACCCGAACCCGAGACATGGCCATCTCTACGCCATCCCATGAAACGCGGAGAGCCACTACAGGTGCCGCGGGATTGGACCTCTGTTCCACCTCCAGACTCGTATTAACACCTAAGATGGGAGTCCAATTGGTGGAAACTGAGTTCAAAGGGCCTTTACCACCTGGCACTGTAGGTTTGCTAATTGGACGTGCATCCTCTATTTTACAAGGTCTTTGTGTTTTCCCCGGAGTCATAAGTCCTGATACTGTAGGGATAGTAAAGGTTATGGTGGAAGCTCCAGGGGGCATTGTGTCCATCTCCCCAGGAGATCGGATTGCTCAATTACTAATTTTGCCTAGTTTGCATAATCACTTCCCTGCTGACTCAAGGTCACGGACAGGGAATGAGATTGGTGCCACCGGAGGGAATTGTGCTTGTTTGTCACTAGATATGAGCAATCGCCCTACTTTGGAATTAAGCATAGAAGGTAAATCTATTGTGGGATTACTTGATACAGGAGCAGACCGTAGCATTATAGCGCTTAGGGACTGGCCTAAGGGATGGCCAGTGCAGACTTCTGATCAATCTCTGAGAGGACTTGGATATGCCCAAGCTCCTCAGATTAGCTGTAGACATCTATTCTGGAAGGACGTAGAAGGACATAATGGTACCTTTCAGCCTTATGTGCTTGATTTACCTATCTCTCTATGGGGTCGTGATCTGATGAAAAACATGGGGTTCACTCTTAGTAATGATTATTCCCCGGTGTCTCAACAAATTATGCAAAGTATGGGGTATAGGCCAGGTTTGGGACTAGGAAAACATTTACAGGGACGTAAGCATCCTGTACAAGGTCATCAAAAGCTTGACAGATTTGGTCTGGGTTTTTCCTAGGGGCCGCTGGGGCTCGAATACCCATAGCATGGCTCACCGAGGAGCCTGTTTGGGTGCCTCGGTGGCCTCTTCCCTCGGTTGGATTGGCAGCAGCCCATGCTCTAGTTAAAGAACAACTTGACTTGGGTTACATCCAACCTTCTACTTCTCCATGGAATACTCCCATATTTGTCATTAAGAAAAAATCAAGGAAGTGGCGCCTACTGCATGATCTACGAGCAGTTAATGCTCAAATGCAACTTATGGGGCCCATTCAAAGAGGGCTGCCTCTGCTCTCCTCTGTTCCTCAAGGCTGGCACATTATTGTTATTGACATTAAAGACTGTTTCTTTTCTATTCCTTTGCATCCTAAAGACTCGCAGCGTTTTGCCTTCACCCTTCCATCGTGTAACCACGAGGAACCAGATCAAAGGTTTGAGTGGGTAGTGTTGCCGCAGGGAATGGCTAATAGTCCCACGATGTGTCAGATGTATGTGGGGAAGACACTCGCACCTCTCAGACAAAAGTATTCCTCCATCAAGATCATTCATTATATGGATGATGTATTATTGGCTGCTAAATTAGAGCAGACAATTCATGAGGCCTATAAAGACCTAGTGAAGTTGTTAGCTCAATATGGACTGCATATTGCACCTGAAAAGGTTCAAACAGGGGATTCTATTAAGTATTTGGGAGCAACAATTGGGTATGGCAAATTACGATCACAAAAAATCACCATACGAACTCAGGATCTCCAAACTCTAAATGATTATCAAAAACTGCTGGGAGATATTAATTGGATACGAGGATATTTACATATTTCTAATGTTATGCTACAGCCTTTGTATGCTACTCTTAGGGGTGATCCAGATCTTACTTCCCCTCGTAGCCTCACTAAAGAGGCTAGAGCGGCCCTTATGACAGTAGAAGAAGCTATACAACATGCTACTTTATGCAGGCTCCAGAGTGATAAACCTTTCCAATTATGTGTGCTTGCCACTATGCGGCAGCCTACTGTTGAGCGTGCTCATCGCACCTTAAAGGAAACTTTACAAAAACATAAGGGGGGAATAGGAGCTGAACATACTCCTAAAGAACGCCTGTCCTTAGCTCTCTTTACCATTAATTTTTTGAATTTGGATATTCACGGTCGCTCTGCGGCCGATAGACATGTGTCCCCTCAGCCCTCTGTGAGTGGCTATGTTAAGTGGAAAGATGTTCTTACGGGCCAATGGAACGGCCCCGACCCCGTGCTGACATGGGCACGAGGATCTGTATGTGTTTTTCCCCAGGATCGCACGGAACCATTGTGGGTCCCTGAACGCCTGACAAGAAGAGTCTTGACGCCAGCTACTCAGCAACAAGAAATACCACAGCAACCCCGTGATGAGGATCTTCATTCTGCTGAGCGCTCTGGCTCTGGTGCTGGTGCCGATGACATGGATGACACCAATGCAGTGGTGGGCAGCGGCACGGGCTTGGCCAATGCCGATGCCGGTTCATGATTTAATGATTCCAGGAATGCCTCCCGTATCATTGGCGAATATTTGGCCGGAAATTGGTCCAGATAAAGCTATGATCATACAAGCTCTTGCAGCTTTAGAAAATGGCATCTCATCTCAAGTCTGGCTTGCGCAGATTAAACAGTAAATCTTTGACATGGTCGTTGCACCCCAAGTTTTATGAACATTGCACTGGGATCGACATGTCTTTCTTTGTTATTCTCTTAGTGTTGGAAAGCCCTTGCACTCTGCCGGCTTTACTGCCATTGCACGCAGATGGGTTTCCACACTAGTGCTTTTCTATCGCCTTAAGACCCGTGCCTTTCTTTTAGGGTGTTGCCAACTTGTTTGTCGTCGTATTTCTATACAGCCACAGTTCAGCCTCAGCCATCCCCCTTCGTCCACCATCATCATGATACAGGATGTGAGGCAAGGCACTGCACTTGAGTGATCCTTGAAGTGGACCTCAAGGAGAGCATGTCCTATTGTATGCGGGTTAGACGCGTCCACGCCCCGTCCCACGAAAAAAGGCGTCGGCTGATATGGCCTCAGATCTGGGGAAGGGCCCTCCTTGGGGCTGAGCCATACTATGCAGCCACTTCTGCACAGTGGGATAGGACCTCTACTCTCGCCTGTATTGTTTTTGGAAAACAAAAGGGGGAACTGTGGTGAGCCGTTTCTGCGGACTGTGGTCGCCATTACAAGATGGCGCTGGCTCCGCTGTGGTCTGTAACAAACAACTCCTTATTTGGGAGAGTTGGCGCATGGTTTTTTAACACCCTATGAGAAAGCTCCACGTGGCAGCTTCGCATTGGGGCTTGAGATGCTTTATTAAGGCTGGGAGAGGCATCCGAAAGGAAGAAGAAGAGATATCAAGGACCTGAATAAACAGCTGAAAGAAGATTCCTGTTGTTGCGTCTTCCTTGCGGGCAAGGGGGTCGCGACAGAGAGCCTACATCTTGGGAGCAATTCTTTACCCCTCAACATCAGATAGAGCACTAATCACTAGGGTATATAAAGAACTTGAAAAACAAATAATACAATCAATAATGGGCCAAGGACCTGAACAGACACTTCTCAGAAGATGATATACAATCAATCAATAAAAATATTAAAAAAAAATTCATCATCGCTAGTAATTAGAGAAATGCAAATAAAAACTAAGATTTCATCTCACTCCAGTCAGAATTGCAGCTATTATGCATAAAAACAATAATCAGTGTTGGCCAGGATGTGGGGGGAAAGGTACACTCATACACTGATGGTGGGACTGCAAATTGGTGCAGCCAATATGAAAAGCAGTATGGGTATTTCTTGGAAAACTGGGAATGGAACCACCATTTGATCCAGTTCTTCCACTCCTCTGTCTTTACCCAAAGGACTTAAAAACAGCATACTACAGGGACACAGCCACATCAATGTTTATAGCAGCACAATTCACAATAGCTAAACTGTGGAACCTACCTAGATGCTCTTCAGTAGATGAATGGGTAAAAAAAAATGTGGCATATATACACAATGGAATATGACTCAGCAATAAAAGAGATTAAAATCATGGCATTTACAGGTACATGGATGGAATTAGAGAAGATAATGTTAAGTGAAGTTAGCCAATCCCAAAAACCAAATGCTGAATGTTTTCTCTCATATATGGAGGCTGATTGATAGTGGGTTAGAGAGGGGGAGCATGGGAAGAATAGACAAATTCTAGATATGGCAGAGAGGTTGGAGGGGAAGGGATGAGGCTATGGGGTTAGAAATGATGGTGGAATGTGATGGACATTATTATCCAAAGTACATGTATAAAGACATGAATTGGTGTGAATATACTTTGTATACAACCAGAGTTATGAAAAATTGTGCTCTATTTGTTTAATAAGAATTTTAATGCATTCCACTATCATATATAAATAAAAAAGTAATAAAATTTTTTTTAAAAATCTAATTTCAACATTTTTCTTTCTTTCTTTTATTTTCTGTTTGGCTACTGATAGTTTTCAAACTTTACCATTTCCTTCTACCCTCTGCTAATGGTAAGCTCACCTGGTACTATATCTTCACAAATGTATCAAGCTCCAGCTATAGCTACTAATTGTGTTCCTTGAAAATTCCATTCTTCCTCTAACCTAGGGCCTTAAGTATTCTTACTTCTGTTTCTGGAATCATTGTCCCCTTTGTCCTCTCATCTACAAAGGTCATGTCATTTTATATTATTTTTTCTGCTTTAGCTTAAATACTTGCTCCATAGAGAGTCTTTTTATTTTCTGTCCACACTGTCTAAAGAAGGAATTTCTTTCCTACTTTCTACTTTAGTCCATAATTTGACTCATTCTGAGCTTCATAAAGGCAGATATATCTTTTATTTACTCTTCTTATTTAGTCCATAATAAATTCTGTTAAATAGTAGATATTAAGGACTGACCAACTGCTTCAGAATAAAGGCCTTGTGTGACCTAAACAATGATCAACATGCAACTTGATCAAATAATGGCATTAAAATGGCAGGAAGTCACATACAAAAAGCCAAAATCAAAGAAGCAACAGACAAAAATCCACCAATTGAGATGAAGAGAATGCTAAAATAGGCATTTTCTATTTATGCTCACCTAGAGAGGCAACAGATGGATCCAAAAGTTAGAAAAGAATGTTTATTTCCCTCCTGAGGTTGGGAAGGAAGGGATGCAGTAAATAGGAGGAAGGCAGCTGTTCTGTTTCTCTGATGCAGCATTCAAATGAGGAAATAGGTTTTCTTTTTCTAAAAGCAAAAGCCACTTTCCCATCCATTTTAAGTGATTTGAGATGACCACAAATATTGACATGCTCCCTATATAATTGTTTTTAACACACTTATTTTTCAATTCCTATTAAAATATGATAAAAATGCAGTGTGATTAATGAGCTTTCTACATTTGTTTCCTATTTTATTTTTTCTAAATTTCAAATGAAGACATTTATGTTCTTGAAAAGATTTATTCAACCATTGAGATATTTATATCACTACACCAGATAAAAAGCTTGTCAATATATCAATTGTAATAATTTTAATTGTACATTTTAAATGCCTTTGTTTCACTTCTATTATTTGCTAGACATATAAAGTTACTAAAACATTCTTTCATGGCCTAATTACTTACAAATTTAGAAACATAGTTGTGGGGCAAGGAATATGTTCTCTGTGGCAGAACATGTACTGAGCATGTGCTATGTCTTGGGTTCCATCTGCAGGGGCAAACCAAAACAACAAAAAAATGTAGTTTTGGACACATTTCTCTGTTTCTTTAAACAAATTATTTTTGTTCTTTAAAAATATTGTCATATGTATTTATTATATACATATGTTTTATATATATATATATATATATATATATATATATAATAACAGGCTCACTCTTATACACCAAATCCTAGCAACTAAGATTGCTGGGGCAGGAGGATCATAAATTCATAAATTTAAGGCCAATTTACTGAGACCACATCTCAAAATAAGAATAAAAAGGATTGGATGATGTGACTCAATGGTAAAGCACTTTCCTAGTGTGTGGGAAGCCCTAGGTTTAATTCCCAGTATCACAAAAATAAATAAATAAATAAATATAATAATTAAAAATCGAAATGTAATAGAGTTAAGGAAGAACATAATGATTTTACATTAAACAGTGAAGCAAAGTACTTTTAATGAAATCAAATTATTCTGAAAATAATCAATATTCTTTTATTAAAGCAATTTTTTTTATTTTCACAATGAACATGACATGTCTCTTTGTTTTCTAGATTTCCTTTAAAATCTCAGTAAAATTCTGTAGTTTTTATATTGCTTCTGCTTATTGATTGTTTTTTTTTATTGTTCGTCGTTCAAAACATTACATAGTTCTTAATATGTAGAAAATAGGATAGACAGCAGAATACATCAGACACTAGAATGGCAATATGTAAATCAATGGAAGTGTAACTGATGTGATACAGCAATCTGTATACGGGGAAAGAATGGGAGTTCCTAACCCACTTGAATCAAACTGTGAAATATGATATATTATTAAAGCAAATTTAACCTGCCTGTACTACACACCCACAGCCTACTAAGAATGATGTCATTTTTATAGGCATAAATTGTATCAGTTGCAGATCTAACTTTTTGAAATGGAATATTAAATAGTTGAAAAAGATGTTGCAAAGTCATTTCATCTTATGTCACTGGGGCCAATCTGTTGAGAAAAATACTTCAAAATTTGAACTAGGTACCTTTGGGAATGATTTTTACTTCAAATATATTGAACACAATACCTTTCATCTATATTTACCCAAATGAGCGATTTATCTACAATGCCAATTATTTCATTATAATTTATTAATTAAACTTCACCATTATGTCAGTCTACTAGGCAATTTAAGTATAATAAATTTGTAATATCTCACTAAACTCTAGAATCATAATTCATTCCTAATATTCATTCTATTTTTCTTGAGTTTCTTTGCCAGTCACATGTAGGCTCTATGCTTTTTTCCCTTTATTTTTACTTCTATTAAATTTTGTTTTTTTAATGTAAATATGTTCCACTTTTAAATATCATTTTTTTCTGCTGCAATATTCTCATATTACTCTTAAATAAAACTAGACATTTACTACCAAACGGAAAAAAAGTAACATTTGTAAGTTAAATGACAGCAAAAATAAACATAAAATAATATTTAGCAAAGGACAAAAGAAACATCAAAGTCAAATTACAAATTGTATTAAAATTTTTCATAAAAAACTGCACATAGTAAATGCAGTATGGAAACAGGATTTAGATTAAACATACCAAACTTAACTATATCATTAAATCAGATTGTATGAAAATAATTTCACCAAGCTTTGAACCTTAAATGTTTTATCAAATGCAATAACAATAAAACTAAAGTCATAGAAATAATTCTGATTGGCTAATTTAAAATAATAAATGAACTGACTAGAAAACAGAAAGGAATGCAGAATCACTAAGCAAATTCAAGAGCTGGTATTGAAAATTAAGATGAAGAAGCAATTAGCTAAAGGAGTAATTTTAAAGATCAAATAAATCCATCAGAATAATCTCTAAAAGATTGATAATAAGATGGCAAATAATACTCATGAATATGAAAGCCTGATGAATTTCAGGACACTAGAATTCCTAAAGAAGCCACTTTCTTGCCCTGAAATTTACAAACATTAGCAAAAAGTTTGTGAGGCTGTTTGACCATATGAGATTGATAAACGATTTCATAGACAATTTGGTCCAGATATTATGAAGAGTTTCTGCTTTTCCTTATTAGTTTTCAGTAGACATGTTTTCATTGTTTCATAAAACCATTCTTCATTACAACTGGAGACAAAGCAATGTTATTACAGTCACAAACAATATGTTGCATCTTGAACTTTTCACTCTTAATCTTATTTCCAGCAAACTCCATGATCTTAGTCTGCGCTTTTCAAAGCCAAAGGGAGTCAGAGAGCACTGGCAGGTCTGCCCACCCTGGAAAGCCCTGCAGCTCAGATGGATCCCCAGTCAACAAAGAACTCCATTTCCCTGGAGGAAATGGGCTCTAGTCCTGTGTCTTCAGAAGCCAGGTGATCCTTTTTCCTCCTTTTCACCCAGTACTAGCTCATTTCTGAGATTTAGACACCTGAAGCATGAGAAAGAACAGGAGATTAACTCAGCAATTCTGTAAATAGTTCAGTACCAGAAATGTTTGCCAAATAACAAAGCCACTTCTTTCCCCAGGGACACAGAAGTGAAGACATTATTTTTCGGAAGCACAAAGTGCAATTTGATGAGGACTGTGTGGGCATCTGGCCAGGAATGAACTCCACAAGACCAGAAGGCTGGGCCTGCCTGGCGCTTTCTTTATAGCTTTAGTTGTCAAGATTAAATTGTATCAGGCCATCAATTCCAGAGTCTTAAAAACATCTCTCTCTTTTAGTCCTTTGGTCTTTTTTTTTTTTTTTTTTTGGCTCGCTATCTAAAGAAACAGATGATAATCATCAGCCTATAACTAAGAGTAAATTTGAACAGCCACAATAATTGCCTCAATGTGAAAAGATAGAAGTTGACGCACACAGGCTACCATGGCTCCTGGAGCATCACTGGGAATCCAGACAAAACCTAACAGGATCACACCAGAGGGGAATGATCTGCTGGGGAGACTGATAGAGGACTGGATGTTCCATCTGCAACACCAGAGAGATGCTGTGGTACCTGAGTTTATTGGATTTATGAAGTTTACAGTTGGTTTGGCAAAAGCCTCACTAAAAAGGTGATTCCTTAAAAAATCATAAATATTTTTCTTGAAGAGAGCGGTTGGTAGAGACAGGCTCTGGTTTGATCCACTAGACCAGGCAAGTTGTTCCAGAGACATTATGCCAAGGTAGAGCAGGCAATAATGGAGACATGGAACATTGTCACATTGGTAAATGTCCAAACCTCTCAAATTGACGGCAAGAACAGTACCATCATCCCTGGGTGTCCAAGGGAGATTGCTTCCATGACTCCTGCCCCTTGCATACCCAAATCTGCAGATGATCAATTCCCTGAGGGCAGTTACACATAATCTCATATAATTTAAATCATCTCTACCTTATTACCTAATATAATGTAGATGCTATGTAAATGGTTGTTCTACCATATTGTTTTATGAATAAAGACCAAAAAATGTCTGTGCAGTTCAATACAGATATGTTTTTAAGATATTTTCCACTGGTGATTGGTTGAACCCATTGATACAATTCATGGATGTGAAGGGAGCTTACAATGCAATGTGAACACAAGGAGCATTGGAGTCTGAGAATTCTTCAAAGATATTTCTAAAATGGTCATCATGGGAGCCAGAGAAATACTGCTATTACACATGGCCTACATTGAAGTTCATATGTGGACTCAAAGTGTGTACACAACTGAAATTCAGAGCCTGACTTATTATTTATTACAGCCCTGAAATACCCAGGAGAAAAAGTCCTTTGCTTTTCTCCTCTTATTTCCAGTTAGAATTGCTAGGATGTACTATTTGTTAATGTACTGTAAAATAGACTTAGACAATTGGTCTCCATATGCACAAACATATATATTTTTTACCTGCATTATAAATATTAACACATAACAAATAAAATTAACCTAAAAATTATGATTAACAATATACAATTAAAATATAGAAATAAAATTAAAATGCTGAAAACACATATCTTAATATGATGAATTATTTTTTGAAAACTGTAATTCATTCATCTATACATACATGGTTATAATTTACTGCTAGAATATGACAAAAGTAAGCTCCAAATTTACTCTCACATTTTTTTATTTTAGAGATTTAAATACTAGATAAACATAAATGAAAATGAAAAATTTAGTTTTTGCAACATATTCAAGTTTTTAAATCTCTTGGAAATAATTTTATTCATCAAGAATATTTAGCTATTTATACCAATTGTTTTCAAGAGGCAAAGGCAAAATCAAAGAACAAAAAACACTTACTTGTAAGTGAATTATTACCCAGTTACTTACGTGGATAATTTGCAACATGTATAAAGAAGATTTTTTAAAATGCTTATCAAATTATTATAAAATGACTCCAGTTCTCCATTTTTTTCTTTCATTTTGATATAATATATTTAATAATATGCTCAGAAAGAATTAAAGAATTGGGACAAAAATATTAGTATAAACATATTCATCAATAAATGATTACTTTGGACAAATTTTTTTATAATGTTCTTATAGTATGAACTTAATAAATAAGATTTTCTTTTAAAGGATATCAGTTAAATCACAATTATGTCTTATCATATACTATCTAACTTTAATAATTATTAGGTCTTTTAATACTATTTTTAATAAAACACTGAGTAGTAAATAATGCAGCTTGTCATAAATATTATTTAAAAGGTTCTGTTAGTCAGCTTTCCAGTACTATAACAAAATAACTTGAGATAATCAACTTGTGGGAGGAAAGGTTCATTTTGTATCATGATTCTGAAGATTCCAACCCATGACTGAGTGGCCCTATAACTGTGGGAATACAGTGAAGAAACACATCATGGTGTGAGCCTTTGGTGGGACCAACTGCTCACTTCATCAGTCAGAAACCAGAAAATAAATTAATTAATTAATAAAAAGATAGGCCAGGTACCACTATCCCCTTCCAGGGTACATCACTAATGATTTAATGACCTGTCACGAGGTACACTTCCTAAAGGTCCACAGTATCTCCCATTAGCATCAAACTAGGGAAACAGTCCTTAACACAGAGACCTTTGGGGCATATTCAACATCCAAAATATAGCAATGGTCAAACACATAACCACGTAAACATAATAAAATTAACTTACTCAGTTTTAAGTTATAAAAATAGTACATATGCTGTTTCTTATTTCTTAATATGTGTTAATGGAAGGTAATATGTACTAAAATCACCAGTTTCATATCAAGTAGGAACTACCATGAATGATGCTCTGCTCTTTCTCTTAGTTAATACATATGCATGACTGCACTAGAATTCAATATTCAGCTTTTGAAGATAATTAAATGAGAATTGTGTATGCACTTGGTGTTTTATACATCATCAATTTCCTCAGATATCATAACCAAAGTCTTGTAAGGTTTTCCGGGAAAAAAAAAAAAAAGTGTATTCTGCTAAAACTAATGTATTCAGCAGCTGGCAAAAAAAAAAAATGAAATACATAAGATGAAAATAACAGAAGGATGAGATTTCATGCAATGTAGTTTAAATACATTTAAATTCTCAATCAAAACAAGTTACAGTTCCTCATTGTGGAGGGGGATGAATTCTACCCAATATAATTTGAAAATACTGATCATTCTCAGAAAACTTTCTAGTATTACCTGTCAAATCAGCATTGCTAAACTGTGTTTCTTGAGCTCATTGAAGATGTTTTGCTGCCAGCTAATGAACAAACTCTAAATGTTGGAAGAACAGATACAAATCACTTATGTTTTAATATAGGGAAAGTCGTTTTTAGTATATGTCTTAATTATCTTACAAAAATATCCTTAGCTCTCAAGCCCATGAGTTGGGCATTCTTTTATAATAGTCAAGGGACAGAAGGAGCGATATAGTTAAAAGAAAATTGTTATTACTCCCAATGCCCTTACTCTACAATATATATGATTTTGGTTCTTCCAAGTTTATGATAAAATATCTTTTTATGGTAATTTTATGATCAGCAGGTACATTCTATAACCTAAAAGAAGGAGTGCCTGTCTTGGTTTAAGGGACTTTGATTACTCAGGAAGGTTTTTTTTTTACTGGTCCCTCCCACTCCAAGAGTTTAGCAAGCAGAGAGTTTAACCCCCAGGGACATACAAGATGAGAAGATTTGGGAGGATGAGGGCTTCTCACTGGAAAAGTGAAAAGGGGTGTTGTGAGAAGGATGGTGGGAGGAGAGAAGAAAAGTCCCAGGAGACAGTCCATATAGAGTGGAAGACATGGAAATTAATTCTGAGACTCACAGCACCACAAAGTCTCTTGCATTTTAACCCAGATTAAAAGCACCTGACAATGGCCTCAGAAGTTTACAAACTGACCTTATGCGTAGACAATATGAACTTAAAGAAGATAATTTTTATGGCTATGATGCCATGAAAATGCTGTACATATTGCTTCTGTGATCACAGAAGTTAAAGGAGAAAAATCGGTAAATGAACAGCAAACCATATTGATGATGAAGCTCAAAGACACAGGGTAGTTTGTGGAAATTACAAAAGTGAGCGATATGATTAAATGTATCCCAAGAGTGGTGGACCAGCTGGAAGAGATGAATCTCAGGCTCAGTCCAGGGAACCATCTGGTGCAGTGGTTTCTCCCCAGATTGCTTATTAGAGTCAGAATCCTCTATAGGGCTTTGAAAACTACCAGTGCCTGGGACATGCCCAAGACCAATTAAGTTAGCATCCTGGTGGCTGGGATTTAGGAATTTCAATATTTGAAATATCCCCCAGGGATTCTAATGTGCTATATAATAGATTGAGAATCACTGATTTGGAAAATTTAGACCTAGAATTGTGAAGTTGAACACTATTTGATAAAATGATAAAAATGAGAAACTGACACTAATTCAGAGACACTAAAAAACATAAGTGAATTTGAGCATGTCATATATCATCATTGACAGGAGTGACTTATGCCCCACCCTCTTAATGTTTCAGAGAGAAACTGGACTAAGTTTCTATTTAGAATCATGTTTACTTGAAGAATTATCAAAGCAGGAAGAGACTGGAAGATGAGATTGGAGTCATATTTTCATAAATGCTACCTTGAAAATGCAGTGTAAAAACAGGTAAATGACAAAATTAATTATAACAGAAAATGTGTGCTATAATGTGACAATGGTTGTATTAAGTTTCTTCTACCTGATGGAATATAAGGCAATAATTTTGGTGAAATGTTCATATGAGCGTCAATGTATTTCTTAAAATAAACATTTTAAGGCAATAAATAATATTGCATATAAATTGTATTTGTGTATTTGTGGGCACAAAAATTTGTGTATGTGTATAATATATATGCAAAATTTTCCAAATGTTAACCAAAGCTATTGTTTTATTTTCTTAGTGTATTTCTTGATTTTACTTTCCTTTTCAAAAGGATAATGATTAATGTTCAAATATGTAATGTTTTTTCTAAGACTGTATCAGAATGATATTAGTCATAGTCTTGTAACTCAGTAAATAATAGTCAGTTAGCATATTTTAAAATTAATATGTCAAGAAAAAATATGTGCAATAAATCCTAAAAGTATATGAATTTCTTTCAAAGATACATCTCTTCTCAAGATGATATGCCTAGAAAGCAGTATTTGCATGGGGATTGATAAACTCATAGACATTTGCCAAGTATACACTTGCAGTGACTCTTAAGACTCAACTTTTCACAGGTTGTCTTCTAAGAATAAATAATCAATCATGCAGAATTTCTGAATAAAATATTCTACAATAAAATATAACTCTTTTTAAAGGATAAAATTTCATCATTATTAGTATTTTTATATTTGAGCTAATGGAACCATGATTTAAAGTTTTAGAATACTTGAAGGTGGGAAAAAAAGTTGTCATCATAAAAAGTTGATGAAATTCTATTATCTTTTTGCATAGTCTCTTAAAATGCATTTTACAAACATACCTTAATCCATTTTATTGAGGTTTTATTTATATAAAGTTCATCAAGTGTAGAAGTACAACTTAATCAGTTGTATGAAATGTATGAAATTCTGAGCAAAAGAAAGGAATTAAGGTCATAGGAGTAGGAAAAGAAGAGCTCAAACTATCCTTATTTATGGATAACATGATCCTATATCTAGAAGACTCAAAAAACTCCACCAGAAAAATTCTAGAACTCATAAATGAATTCATCAAAATAGCAGGATATAAAATTAACACTCATAAATCAGTCTTGTTCCTATACTCCAAGATGAATCAGCTAAAAGAGAAATTAACAAAACTATTCCATTTACAATAGCCTCAAAAAATAAAGAAATACTAGGGAATTAATCTGACAAAATAGGTGAAGGAACTCTACAATGAAAATTACAGAGAGCTAAAGAAAAAAATTGAAGAAGACCTAAGAAGATGGAAAGACCTCTCAGGTTCTTGGATAGGCAGAATTAATATTGTCAAAATGGCCATACTACCAGTGTCTGAGAGTTCTAGTTCTTCCACATTCTCATAGGCAATTAGTATTAGTCTATTTTATTTTTTCACCATGTACTTACTGTGAAGAGACACCTCAGTGGATTTTCCCTAATAATAAATGATAATGAATTACTTTCATGTTCTTGTTAGACAGTCATGGAGTCATCTATACATCTTTGTAAAATTAAGTTCTTTGTCTTTTGAAAATATCTTCTTTTATTTTTTCACATATCTTTTCATTTTTATATCAGCATCTTTGGAAGGGAAAATGCTTAAATTTTTGATAAAATTTAACTTAATAATTAACAAGTAATCATTTTTTATTCTTCCATGTTTTATATACTAAGAAATTCCTTCCTAACCATACCCTCAAAGAATTATCCTGAATTTTATTCCAGAACTTTCAAGTTGAGCTTTCAAATTTACCTACATGATTCATTTAATATGAATTATACATTCATTCAATATGAATGAAGGGTAGAATTTCATTTTTATTTTTATTTTTTGGTACGTGGATATCCAACCCTCATCTGATCAAATGTTATCAGTATCTTTAATAATAATAAGTTTATCACATAGGAATGCTTCTATTCTAGAAATCATCATTCTAATCCATTGGTTTATAGGAGTTTTTTATTATAATATTATACAAATTTTAAAAATAAAATTGTATAGTAAGTCTTAAAATTAGGTGGTATATGTCTTTTGCCTTTTGCAAATTATTTTTAATATCTTAGGTATTTTGTATTTCTATCTACATTTTAGAAATAGCTTGTCCACAAAAATATTAAATGATATTTTGACTGGGATTTTGTTTAATATTGATAGAGATGCAGAGTGTGGACATTCTGACAAGAGTGATTCTTCTGTGAATGTATTTGCATCATCACTTATTTATATTATTGTTTTATTTCTCTCAGGAATATATTTTAGTTTTAATTGCACAGATGCTATGCATACTTTCTTAATGTCTCTATTTGACATATTGATGTTATTGTAATGGCATTGGTTTTTAGAAAAATTAAAAATTTAGCCTGCTATTATGTAAAACTGAAATATTTTAATACATTTGCATTGCATTCTACAACTTTGAATGTTGCCAGATTTACTGATTAGTTCAAGAATTCTAGTTATAGAATTTTACATGATCTTCTGTGTTACATAATTTATGTAATTTATGAATTAAGATTTTCCCATGTTTCTGCTTTTTATTTCTTTCTGTTTTTGTATTGCACACAATAGAACCTAAATGTCAAAGTTAAATAAAAGTATTGAGAGCATACAACTTTGTTTTATTTCCTATCTTAAGGAAAATTTTTTTAAGTTCCTCAATAATAATTACCGTAAGCTCATGGTGACCAAATGTTGGAGGCAGGAGATGGGAAGCAAACCTCAGATCAGCTTTCCTTTATTCTGCTTCGAAGTTAATTGATCAGGCCTTGGAGGACTCATTTTCTCTTATGGAGATGGAGCCTGGGTAAACAACCATGGCTAAAAATTAAATAGTATAAATTTATACTTTTAATAACAATATTAATAGGAATAAATTAATAATAATAATAAATCTATAAACATTTAACATGTGATTGTATAAATGCACATATGTACAGATGTATTGGAGACCATGATTAAACATGCACTAGCCTAAAGGTAAGAGTATGTGTTACAAAAGGTGGTGGGTGTATTGGTAATTACAGAATTAGGAGAAAAGATGACATTGATTGTCAGATGCTTTAAAGGAAATCCAAGATTCTCTTCTGGCACTGTGAGCCCAATATTGAATTTGCTGCTCTGAGGGCACAGTTCCCTCCACTGTGGTAGGTTTTCTGCTGCATCTGGGATCTGCACACAAGGGATGCTTCTCTCAGCAAGCTCAGCAGGTTTTGCATTTCCTTTCTGTTGGAAAGTATGACAAGAAAGCAACAGTTTCCCTTGGAACTCACAGTGACTAAAATGATCTAGTATGAAAGGGGAAAAAATAACCACAATCAAAATAAGCTAAAGAATATTATTTTTCTTTTCTTTCAGGGAGACGTGATCTTATTGGCTTGATAATTTCCCTTTGGAGAGGAGAACCTCCTCAGGAAGAAGATTGTGGTCTCTTGTGAGGAAAACATGACAGTTTCAGGCTTATCTCACTAGAGTCCCTGATTCCTTCTGGGAGCATTTTTATGATTCGACCTAAGGCCATAGAGCCAAAGTCACATCAGAATAATTACAGTCTTTTTTTTTTACTTCCATGTCTAGAATATTACAAACTGCACAACATCTTGTAAAAAATCTTAACATTCTCCATTCTCTTTCTTCTTTCTTATCCAGCAACTTGAAACATTGAAGATGGTTTCTGATTATCATACTCAAAAATCTCAAGAAAACCCTTTCTCATTAAGTTGATCATTCCCCCAACCACAAATTGTTTTTTGGGCATCATGTCCAAAGGCAGTGAATATAGAATCAGGTTAAAGGAGAGCCCACAGCCAGACTGCCCATGTTCAACTACCAGTTCCACTTTTAACTTCACCGGGAAGGAGTACTTTAACTTCCTTGCATTTAAACCAATATATTATTATCAGCATTCCATAAGAATTGGTAGTAATGATTAATGGAATGGGTTGAAACAGAATTGAAATGGAGCAAATAGTTGCAATGTATCAGTGTGTCTCTTTTCCTTTCCTTTTGACTGGTCAACACATTCTGACACGGTTTGACAGGGCTGCAGATGAAGTGAGGAGCAAAATTTATAGAGAGGAATCAAGGTGAACAAATTTTATAAACTATTACTATCACCATGTTCACAAAATATATCTTGGGCACTCATGTTAAAAAAAAGGAGTTAAATTCAGACAAGAATCATGCTAAAAAGAAAGGTACATCCCTCTTCATTGATATTTATATTCCAAGATTACTTACTGCTGACTTTGAGTATCACATTGTAAATCTCTCCATCACCTTATGCATGTCAAGTATATAATTTTTTGTTAAAATTTAAATGGCTTTCCAAAGTACCATATTTATCAGTAAATAATGTAGAACGCTTTAATATACTACCCCAAATGATATACGTGTAATATATGGCTCTCCAACTCCCCTCAAATATAATTTAATTTCTCACTGTGAAGAAATACTCAACTGAAAGTTCAGGTACTACCATTAAAACAGAGTAATATTTTTAAAGGTGCATGTACCTTGGCAAGATGGCTAATGTTTGTGATGAAAATCCAATATTTTCATACTCAACTTTAAGGTAACTAAACACTTTATGTGGGGTTTTTGGTTTCTGGTTCCAGTTTGCAAAATAATTGATGGCTCATTAGCAACTCTATGGGAACACTGGAAAACATACACAGGCATGAGAAAAACAACAGGAGGTGACAGGGAGAATAAAATATGTGTCAATCATATTGAAATCCTTTAGCATATTCCAAATGAGAGTTTGAAAACACTTTGGGTATTCCATTAGCATAAATTAAAAAAATTACATAAATTATATTTGCTAATGACACTCATAATTTTGCAAAATCATATCATAAATAGATGCTTCCTTTTTCTTATACTTTAGCCAGAATTTTCATTCCACTAAAATATACTTATTGTTTCAATGCAAATATAAATTTGAAGAAATATTATTTAAAATATAATAATAAATAAACCTATGCACAGTGGTGCATGCCTATAATCCCAGTAGCTTCGGGAAGCTGAGGCAGGAGGATCAAAAGTTAAAAGCCAGCTTCACCAGCTTAGAGAGGCCCTGAGCAACTTATCAAGATTCTGGCTCAAAATAAAAAAAATAAATAAAAAAGGGCTGGGAATGTGGCTCAGTGGTTAAGCACCCCTGGGTTCAATTCCTGGTATTAAAAATAAATATATAATAAACTATGTACTTGTCATTGTAAGTACTTGGGAAGCAAGCTTTATCATTTTGATACGCTTACCTCAAAAGAGTATAAAAATCTATTAGGATACACTTTAAAAATCTATTCTTGAAAAGAATTGCATATTTGGATTTTTACTGTCTCAATATCCAGAATTTGATTTGAAAGGAGTTGGGGAGGTGGCCATGATAAGATTGTACTCCTGTACACAAATATGTTTGTGAGCAATTACTTTCTTCTTGTGGGAATTTCCAATCACTAGGCAGAGGTTTCAACAACAATTTGGGAGGGCAAAAATCTGGTAATATTCATTTAGTGGAAAAGAAATTGACACCTCTGTCTCAACCCATGGCTCTTTTAATCCTTTTTGCCATAGCTATATTTTTAAGTGGTGAAATTCAGAAATAGCCAATAGAATATTCTGAACTGTTGAAGAAACAAAGGATGTATGTTATTGTTGGGTTACCTCAGCATGAAACTCCGACTAATTCTCCAGATTGTCGAAGTAAAGGAATGAAATATAGAAGAGCTACATAAGATATTCTGGAGCTCACATTTGCATAACAAATTCCTCTGTGTTATCAGGACACATGCTGGATAAAGCTCAGGCAGAAGTCACAACTTGCAAGGCTTCCCCAGCCTTGTGCCCCAACACCCCCTTCCACACACTCACCTTTTAACCATATACCAGAAGTCCCATGTCCCCAAGTGGCATCCATGCCTGGCCTATGGCCATTGCTTTTTCTTGTGTAAATTCTACTTCTAAGGTAAACTGAACTTCAGTCCCAAGTGAACTTGACCTTTCTTTTTCATCTGATTATGCTAAGCCATCATTCCAGAATCAGCTCAGGCATTGTAGCCTCCAGGAAGTAGGTCCATGGACCATGCCATCTCTTGCAGGAGGCAAATCACTCTCAATGCTTCTGCTTTCTGATGCAGCACTTATCACCCTGTGTTGTCATGGTCTGTTAGTTATCCATTTCTCCCATGGGGTGAAAGCCTATGTGGGGATTATGCTGTACATCTTTATATCCCTATCATAACCTGTACATATGAGAGTGATACACAAGTTTAATCTCCTCCTCTCGGTCTGACAACATCATTTACTTCCATGACCATAGTGTCCATCTGTTTACTGAAAATTCTCCAGTCTAAATCCTTCAGCCACAGTTCTGTCCTGAACGGTAGATCTATGTAACTCGGGTGGGCACTGGAAATCCTCATTTGACTATGTCATAAGCTCTTCAAAATCAAGCTCAAAATGGAAATCATCTTTCCTCCTGAAATCTGTACTGAATCCTTCTTCAGTGACTCTATCTCAGTAAATATCTCAGCAAATCAGGGAGAAGACCAAAATGATTAAATGGTCAGGCCTGTGGGTGGCAGGCATTCCATCTCTGTTATTTATACCAACTGTACAATCTCAGCCAGTCTCCATGCCTCACATGTTTTATGTGTAAAATGGGGATAGTCACACCTCTCCAATGATTGCTGTACCTAATAAATTAGTTAAAACACACGAGGTGCTTAGAATATGCTGTGACAAGTGGTATGTGGTCAATAAATATTAATTATTAATTCAAAGTTATCTAGGTAAAGCTGAAATCCGAAACTGTCCCTGTTTCCTTTCCTCATTCCAATCTTTCATATTATACACACATGCATACATCCAAAACTATTTCTAAGCTTCTCTTTTAATTTTTTTTTTTTTTTTGTCTCTCAATCTTAATCATCACCATCCTTCTGGAAAACATTAACATCGCTCGCTCACCTAGCTTTAAACAAAACAAAACAAAACAAAAAGAGCAGGATCACACAATTTAATCCAGACTAGGAAGCATCAAGTGCTCCTCTGGTCTCATTCTTCAGTTTGAGTAACTTAGCTTACTTTTAATACTCTTCCAACTCACCTCTTTCCTTCTTCGCAGTCTCTATTCTCCAATCTGTGCACCATATCCTCAGCAGTGAATGACCATAGCACACGTCTTATTCCATAGCCAAGCTGCACACAATCCTTGCATTTCCCTATGAACTTCATAAAAGTCAAAAACATTTCTCCTGTTTCCGAGTTTCTCCAATGTTAACCTTTGCTGCCCCTACCTTGCCTGGTGAGATTTGGGATTAATAAATTCTCAATATGATGTCAATTGAGTACAACATTCCTTGCATTACAATCAGGACGAATCTTTTTGACCAAAAGAATGCAAATTGTGAAATTAAATCTCTTGATCAAAAATAAGGAAATGGCTGGGGCCCATTGGCACATGCCTATAATTCCAGCAGTTCTGGAGGGTGAGGCAGGAGGATTGATAGTTTAAGGCCAGCCTCAGCAATTTAGTGAGCCCTAAGCAACTTAGTGAGACCTGCCTTAAAATAATAATAATAATAATAATAATAATAATAATAATAATAATACAACTGGGGATATAGCTTAATGGTGAAAAAACTGTGTTTAATGTCTAGTACAATAGATAGATGATATATAGATAAATAGATAGATAGATAGATAGATAGATAGATAGATAGATAGATAGATAAGGGTCTGTAGGCCTTATATTTGAACTTTCTCAGAGAGTCTGAGATTACTCTGACCTTGGGAGACTTCAGTAATTAAGAACTCTTTTGGAATTGGGTAAGCCTGGGTTCAAATATCTAAGATATCTCTCCCATTATCTACTAGAGTAATAATATTTCATATGTGGCTTTACCCATTTATAAAATTGGATATTACCATAGGAACTAGCTCAAGTTTATAGTAAGAATTAATAATTTGATGTATAGAAAATTTTTATGGTGCTCAATATAGAGTAAGGACTGAATAAAAGTGAGTATGTTTTACAGTGCTTTTTTAAAAAAAAATCTTATGCATCTGATCATTACAAGAATTCCTGAGTCTTATTTTCTTCATCTTATACTATGACTCAGATACCTTTCTGGTTACATATGGAGTTAGTTACTTCTGTTGAGGGGAGCATCTGCTGCTGATTTTTGTACACGTGGCTGGCTGAGGCACAATCCCCTTTCGTTCTTACAAATGCCAGTTCAGTGAGGCTGTCTCCAAAGTAGGCACCTCGAAATCAAGAGGTGCAAATCAGGGCACCAAGTGCAAAGGCCAGGCATTTTACCTATTTTTGTGCTGGGATTGTGCAGAGCTGTATTTTTATTCACTTGCATTTGGAGTCACACTTCAGCATTTTTTGTAGTACATTTAGAGAATCCATGCTTTCAATTTTGTGGTATTTGGTTATGCTTCACAAAAAGGTAGAAAAGAAGAATGTATACATATTTATATAGAGAGATGTATACTTTTCCATAGACATGATTTTCCTTCATCCTTAATATGTTTTATGCTTAAATTATAAAATAATCTAAATTTATAGGAAATATTTTCAGTCTAAAAAAAATCTACCTATGTATAATCATTGGTTACAGAGAACAAAGGAGATAAATATTCAGAGTAAAAGGACATATATGTGTTGTATCCAAAATATTATGTTATTCTAAAAAATTTTGTTGAATAGGTAGAAATTTTTTATGCTGTTTATATTATCATTATTAATTTATTTATAATACAATAAAGATAAATATATTGAAAAATTTTGAACTTTTTAACTTAATAGTTTAAAATTAAAACTCTTGGTCAAGATACTATAAAGAGTGCTGAATGAGAAGTTGTTTAAGAACCTCAATAAAAAGAGAAATGACTTTAAGTAGAATAAAATAGTAGCTCATGGGGAGAAGAAAGTTATCCTGTAACTTTAAGGGTGAGTACAGTTCTGGAAGGTGGGGTACCAGTGCCA
This sequence comes from Spermophilus citellus, assembly GCF_964194105.1. Taxonomy (NCBI): domain Eukaryota; kingdom Metazoa; phylum Chordata; class Mammalia; order Rodentia; family Sciuridae; genus Spermophilus; species Spermophilus citellus. The sequence continues at coordinate 41,933,340 of NC_138188.1, forward strand.
CAGTGAATCAGACTGAAATTCAAGCTTGAGAGAAAGTCATGGGCTGTCTGGGGTCCATATTACTAATGGGAGCAAGTGGGAATGTGGGACATTCATAGAAATTAAGGCTCAGGCGATAAGTGGCATTGAGATCTGGGGATCACTGTGTATAGTGCATGAATTTTCTAAACAGGTGGTAGTTTTTTGGGCAGATATTAACCTATCACCTTTGAGTATGCAAGTAATCAGTACCCCTATGGAGATAAATTTTATGACAAACAGAGAGATGGCTGTTGATAACATTTTTAATAATCTCAATAAGCAGCTATAAGCCTCCTTGGCAGAGGAAAAGGTGACAAAACATTTAAAAGAGCATTTTCAGAGGTAGGATTTTGGGGATTTACATGGTGGTGTTTCACAAGGCTTGGAGGTGTAGGGAAATTGAAAACCATGCTCAAAATTTTGTTTTCAATTCATAGAAAGTATATCGATATCATTTAGCTGGGACAGTCAGCAGAAAAGAAGTAGAAGATTTTCAGAAAAAAAAAAGATAAATTTATTGGGAAAAAAAACGCTGAGCCAAACAGTCTATACTTCTTGTGATGGAAATGTATTGTCACAGGAAGGATGATGGGCTCATAAGGGAGAGGAGGAGGGGGTCTCACTTTCAATGCTGAGTGGCACCTACATTGTAGGCTTTCCTATTAGCTGTTAGAGAAAAAGCTCACATGCTGAAGAAGGAAAAAAAAGAAGAGGGGAGGAAACAGTTGCTGACCAGGGTTAGAGAAGAAACAAGCAGGAAAAATTGGAAATAATTACAAGGGAGTGATTTTACAACCAAATAGTACAGAGAATAGTCTTTAAAGTGCTGAGAAACACCCCAGTATTGCAAAATCTCATCCACCGAAGGAAGCTGGGTTACAGGCTTTAGTCCATTTTAAGGAAAATTCAGTGGTTTACAAGTTAAAGTGCTATGTATTATTTCCCACCACTAATATAAGAGGTTCTTTGTATTACTGAAATTTCATTTAAAATTTATTTGCCTATTCCTTTAACATTGATATCATATTCTCATACCCTCCAAACTCATTCATTATTTACTATAGTCAATGCAAGGTTTCTAAAAATTAACTTGCAGATAATAAGCTTTAAAAAATATAGAATTTCTGCACTGTCTAAATGTTCTTCTATTCAAATTACAAAACTCAAGAAAAAAGATAGTCTCACATTTTTAAAGTAAATATGAAGCTAACGTCTTTTTTGAGCTCTTATTATTTTTCTCACTGGGAATAAAATCAAGATTCTTTTTTCAATGTGTTTGAAATCACGGAAAACTAATCTGGAAACCCTGGTGTGAATTATTTTATAAATATTTTGTGGTTTGTCATTTTGTAAAAAGCCTCTGAAGTATAAATTCATGAAGGTAAATATTTTATTGTACTTAAGCAACGTGGAGGAAAATAAGTTATATGTGAGGAGCTATTCAACTTGATTTAAAAAAAAATAATATGTTTGTGAAAGGTATTTGTGTTTTATGAAAACTTGAGTTTCACCATCTGTTCCAGTTTTCATTTCTTATGTTGTATTTTGTAGTTTATAATAATTAGCAGTGCAATTTTTTTTTTTTACTGAGAAAAAATATGCACAGTGAGAAGAAAATGATGAGCACATTGAAATTCCTTCTCAGTACATCTTGGTTGTAAGAGTCTCATGTGAAGGTGTATGGTATTGAATGGAGAGAAAGGGAAAATTAAAACATACTGGAAGCTTCTTTGTGATTCTTGAAGCTTCTTTGTAAAGTCCCTCCTTGGTCACTTTATCACTGTCTTCCACAACTAATGAGAGTCATCTAGAGTTCAGCGTCATGCCCAGAATCTGGTACAGCACAGGGGCTGACTTAACAGAGGTGTCCTGGCACGGGGAAGCGTGGTCTGCATGCAGAATTGTTCCTTGAGGACTTGCTCCTACCTGTCACCTGGCCACTGAGACCACCCCCCCTCCTAATCAGTAAGGTTGGTAGAACCATTGTGCTTCCTCTGTGTTTTTGTTGTTGACTGACAATAAAATGATAGAAATGTCATATCTAGCTAGACACCTCATGAGTTCTTGGTGATTTGGGGTTAGCATAATGATATAGAAAACACATTTTTCTTTGCCAGTGAACACAAAATTTCAGATCTGGAGGACCTATAATTGTGATGTAGTACCAGGAACCTGAACTCTTGATAGAAAAACTGTTTTTTTAACATGTGACATCAAACAAATCATGGAATTATTTGTGGAATCCCATTTTCTTGCTTTTATTTCTTCCTCAGTGGAGAATTGTATCAATTATGAAATACCTATTTATCATGGTTGGAGGTAAAAGCAATTGGCATGAAGGAAAAAATGTTATGAAGAAAGAAGCTTAAAATGCACCTTGTTATTTTGGCCAGATAGAGGAAAGGAAGAAAACTAGAGAAAATAGCCAATACATATATTGACTCCAGACTGGGCCAAGGTATGGAACGATTTTCATTTTTATTGGGGGGAGGGTTTACAAGGGATTGATCCCAAGGTCACTCTACCACTGATCCACATCCCCAGCACTATTTTTTATTTTATTTAGAGACAGGGTCTCACTGAGTTTCTTAGTACATCACTTTTGCTGAGGCTGGCTTTGAACTCGTGATCCTCCTGTTTCAGCCTCCCAAGCCACTGGGATTACAGGTGTGTGCTGAGGTACCTGGCAAGATTTTCTTCACTTCTCATATAATTGAGCTAGACACCAATGAACTGTCAGCTGGAGGGAATGCACTGGCACACTGCCTCTCTGAAGTTGTAGCATGAAAGCATCCAAGGGCCCTGTGATGACCCTGGTCGTCACAATGCTCCCTGGTTAAACAGGAGGTTGCTTAGCATTGGAAGTTCTGTGGTGGCCTGTGGCAAAGGGCAAGGCTTGCTAAATACGGAATAGCTTCAGTAGCTGTACAACATACATGACATACTATGCTTTTCTAAGTAAGGTACAATGTTTGCAAACTGCTCATCAATAGAATTTGGAGCATTTTGGAAAACGGGCAAGGTCCTATCTAGAGATTATGTGCATCTAAACAGAGCTGGATGTGAAGGGTAGTGAGAATTCATTTGCATTCATTTAAATCCAGTGTAAAATGGAGGTGGGACTTGTACACTAAACTTTTCTGTATTTGGTATTTATTGTGCATTTTACCATTGGTCCACCTGCCTGTTGGTACCAGTACCATGCTGTTTTTGTTACTATTGCTTTGTAGTACAGTTTGACCTCTGGTATCGCTATACCTCCAGATTCACACTTCCTGCTTAGAATTGCTTTTGCTATTCTGGGTCTTTTGTTTTTCCATATGAATTTCATGATTGCTTTGTCTATTTCTACAAGAAATGCCATTGGGATTTTGATTGGCATCGCATTAAACCTGTAGAGAACTTTGGGTAATATCGCCATTTTGATGATGTTAGTTCTGCCTATCCATGAACAGGGTACATTTTTCCATCTTCTGAGATCTTCTTCTATCTCTCTCTTTAGGGTTCTGTAGTTTTCATTGTATAAATCTTTCACCTCTTTTGTTAGGTTGATTCCCAAGTATCTTATTTTCTTTGAGGATATTGTGAATGGAGTGGTTTTCCTTATTTCCATTTCAGAAGTTTTGTCACTGATATACAGGAATGCCTTTGATTTATGCGTGTTGATTTTATAACCTGCCACTTTGCTGAATTCATTTATTAACTCTAGCAGCTTCTTTGTAGACTCTTTTGGGTCTGTTAAGTATATTATCATGTCATCCGCAAATAGCGATAGTTTAATTTCTTCTTTTCCTATTTTTATGCCTTTAATTTCTTTTGTCTGTCTAATTGCTCTGGCTAGTACTTCAAGAACTAAATTGAATAGAAGTGGTGATAGAGGGCATCCCTGTCTTGTTCCAGATTTTAGAGGAAATGCCTTCAGTTTTTCTCCGTTTAGGGTGATGCTAGCCTGAGGTTTAGAAATGTCACAATAACAATGTAGGTAGGTCATATAATTTCTTTTGTTTCAAGTTGAAAAAAATGAAACTTGGCAAGTATATTTTAGGTACCTAAAGAGTTAATGAGGAATAGACCCACAACTCAAATGTAGATCTACCTAACTCCAAAAGCCATTTACTTTTCATTAATTACACTGTTCTGAGCTTCTGAAAACACTTCATAAAGAGAAAGGTGTCACATACATGCAAATTATATTATTTTATCCTTCACATTTTAATCTTTCATGGAAATAATTAACTAACATTTTATATCTTAATCTCAACTCATGTCCATTACAGATGTTTTCAAAATTATTTCTAAGCACTCAATGACCTTGACTTATTTTCAAATAAATGTACTGTTTGAATAATTAATATAATGGTCATAATGAGTTGACTTAATAGGAGATTTTCTATTATAATTAAGTGTTGGACCACATGCTTCCATTCCTGGGGTTTGCCATTTTTACTGGAAACACTGCCTCACTTTGGTGAGCTCCTCATAGCATAATAAAAGTAATCAAGCTACACAGTTATTAAATATGTAGACGCCCCATCTGGTCATCTCATTCTAGAGGTTGGGGGTCTTGATAGATTTCTTGGAAGATGTAGAAAAATCAGGGCAAGTTCCTCATAGGAATTATTCTTTCTTTTTCTCTCTGAGGTCCATATACACTTGTTCCACTTTGAGTATGTATAGGTGTGGTGACCTGAGGCACAGTGCCTCAGATCTTATATAATGTCTGAATCAAATAAAGGCTCATTAAATCCTACTTGACTTTTAGAAGAAGCATAGGCAATTAAAAGAATACATGCTCTGGAGCCAGAACAGACTTAAATAAGGTGGTGCTGCCATCCTATGTGAGAATATGGAGAGTTAATTCTGGGTCTGTTTTCTCTCCTACCAGCTGAAATAAAATCATAGCTCTCCCATACAATTATGATGAAGGTTAGCTACATTAATGAGGTACATGTGGAACACTAGGGTAATATTTAGATCTCCAGTTGATGTTTGATAGCTGTTCACCACCTCTGATACTGTCTTGTGAAACAAAATATTTGGAAAATGCAGAAGTCAACCTTCTTATTCTGAAGACCAAATCTCAATAGTTCCCACAATTTTAGCTATCTGGGAGTGTGTAGGAATCATATTCGGATAATAATCATTTTATGTACTGTCAATGAATAGTTGCAGGGTGGATAGAGAATGTCTCAGCTCTGGGAGGAGAAGCCTCAGCAACCTTTCTGCCAGATGGTCATTATTCCTAGATTTCCCTGCATCATCACAGATCTCTCATGGAAGAAGAAAAGGTTTATAAATAACAGCACTCATCTGTCTATATCCCTCTTTTTCCAAGCATTCCATTCTTAGTGTTGAGGCCATTCAGAAGCAAGACAGCAACCAGTGAAATTTCTTTCAACAGGAACTCAAAAAAATTGCTTGGTGCCCCCAAGTGGTAGCTCAAATAACTACAAAAGTTAAAATACAAGGAAACTGAAAAAATGCGATTACATTATGTATGGCAGTTAAGTAGTCTGTACCCTTAATATACAGAGAAAACTTAAAATGACTAATACAATGGTAAAATCCCCCAAGAAGCAAATGTCTTCAAAAAATAATCTTCTGAACCGGAAGTAACAGAGCCAAACACATATGAAAACATATAAAACATTAAGAAAAAATAAACAAAAAAGAAAGAAAGGAAGGAAGAAAAAGGATTTGGAGATGTAGCTCAGTGGGAAAGCGCTTATGTGGTATGAGTGAAGCCCTGGGTTCCACTCTCAGCCCTGAAAAAAATAAAAGAACTAAAAAATGTGATTCCATTTTGTCTCCATTGAATTCAATTAAAAATAATCAATATAATTTGAGACTGGCAGTGTGGATAATGATAAATGACACTGACTATGGAATACCCTACCTAGGTATGGTGACCTGAAGTCACATTGCCTCAGATACCAGGCTCTACCACCTAATGCAGAAACTACTCAAACCTATTCATGCCTCAGATTTCTCACCTGTTAAATAAACACAGTATTTGTATTTATTTCATTGGATTATCAAAAGAGTTAATAGTTTGGAAAAGCTTAGAACAGTCATTGACATTCACTGAAATATGCAAAGTGTTAATTTTATATATTTACCCTGGGAGGGTAGATTGTTCTAATGTTCCAAAAAACAATTATATTGTAGGAAACTTGAATATATATTATTTTTTTTGCATTTGAGTATCTAAAATTTCCTCCTTTTAAATGCCGATAAGTAACAATGATGATTGTGCTGGTACAATTAATATAATAATGCAATATCATCTATCATTTGTTAAATATTTATTAAACATCCTAGATAAACATTGCCTAATTTTGTTTTAGAAGAGACCCATGAAGCACATATTATCATCATTTTCACTGGAAGAAGTTACATCATAGAGTATAAAAATGCATTGCCTATGGTTACCTGTTTAGCATGTGAAGGAGACCTCTCAATAAAAGGCTGTTGACTCAAAATATATGACCTTAAATCACTGTGACTATGCAATTTTTTTACATGTTCAAGACTATCATTGCAAAATACTTTAAAAATACTTTGAAATTACTAATGATCAAAACATTTAAATAAAATGTATTATTGTTTGTCCTGTGAAGAGTTAACAATTGACAGACATGATATTCAGGCTTCAAAAAGCATAGAGCATGGAAATATTTTAAAGGAAAGCAATACAGAATATGAAGAGAAAATAATCATATTTAAATGTTAATTTTTATATTGTTTAATTTAATTTTATTTATGTAATTATAAGCATATCAATTCTACATATCCATCTTCTGTTTTGCTTAGGAAAAAAAGTTCACGATTAATGTTAAAAATAAATTTCTCAAATTCAACAAAAGCAATACATATGACCATTTTTTACAAACTTTGCAGAGCAAAATGATTTGTATTTCTATGTACAGTTAATACTTTCGTATTCATATGTTTAATTTTTATATGAGAATTTTTACTTTTATTTTTTCCTTCTTACTCTGTTTTTCTAGCTATGGGTTTCTATACTAATTTTAGGTATTTTTATCTTTTCAATGAAAATAATAACAGATGATTTATTAGCTAAAATATTAAGTATCTAGTTCTGGTAAAGGATTATTGAACTTTCTATAATGAGAAAAATGCTAAGCAAATGGGCATTATTAGTTTATATTTAGAGCAGACCATTATGTAGACTATTTTTCCTACCCAAATTTGAGAATGTTTTTGTTGATAGGTTTAAAAATTACAAGTATCTGTATCTATATCTATGTATTATATATAAATATATATATATATATATATATATATATATATATATATATATATACACACACACACACACGTGTACATGTGGGTATGTGTTTATGTGTTAGTACTGGCATACATGAGAAGTTGAACAAAAGAACTACTTAAAAAAATATAATAGCCAGATGCTGTCATTCTAGAAAGGTTAAGTAATGAGTTTGGTAGACCCTCTTGGTCCTAATTCCTGTGGCCATTAAAAAATATCATAGGCTTCACTTGCACCAAAAATATTTTTTTTCACAGTTCTGAGTCTAGAAATCTGAAATCAGCTGCAGCATGGCGATGTTCTGTCAAGTGCTCTCTTACAATTTGCAGATAGCCAAATTCTTGTGTTGCCACATGATGGGGGTAAACAGCAAACTGGCTTCCTGGTCTCTTCTTACAAGGACACAAATCCCTTTCTTAAGGCTTTACCCTCATGAACTAATTACCTTTTCAAAGGACTCATCTCCTGGTCATCACATTCTACCTCCAAATTCAGCATGTGAAATTTGAAAGAACACATTTAGTTCCTAATACTGTCCCTACCAAAACAATAATTTAACTGCTTAAACTTATTGAATAATAATCATTCAAATTCTCTGGAAATTATCTTAAGGACATAAAAAAATAGGAAAACACTCTTTCAAGAAAATTCAGTAACAAATAGTAGTACAGGTCTGTAATCCCAGCAACTCCAGAGCCAGGAGGATTCAGACCTCATCTCAAACATGACATATATATGGAGAGAGCAAGAGGGGTTGGGAAAGGGTGGGGATGTAGTTTAGGAGTAAAGTCCTTGCCTAGCTTGTGTGAGGCCCCAGGTTCAATCTTCAGTACTATTAACTAACCAAATAAATAAATAAATAAATGAAAAAAAGAACTTTGCTGAATCTTGAGCTGTTGTTGTAGCTCAGTGGTATAGAGCTTTCTTATCTTGCATGAGGGCTGGGGTTTGATGAACAGCACACAAAAAACAATTGACTAAATCTTGATTAAAAACTGAGAGAGTCTATCCTATTTGTGCCACGACCTTACCTGCCCTTTCCCCAGATCCAGATCCAGAAGCTCTCTTGGGAGGCATAGTTTAAATGGCATGGTAGAACATGTCTGTAATCCCCGAAACTCCAGAGCCAGGAGGATTGCAAGTATGAGTTCCCTCTTCCCTCAGCCCACATCTGAGTTCTGAACATGCCTAGAGGTAGCAGTAAGACATACCTGCTGGTGTCCCTGGTCCTCAGCTTTCTGTTGCAGAAGCTCTATTTTCACACCCAGCCTCACTCATAGGTTGGACACCTTACTTCAGGAATACTGGAGCAAAAGTAGGGTTTCCACTGCCCCCCTCCAGCTTATGCATATAGTAGTTTTTACTCCAGGAAGGAAAAGCCAGGAAGATTGGGACTCCATAGAGATGTTCACTGTCTCAAGGGCATTGCTGGAAACGAGGTGCTGGTAGAGCAAAACTTAGAGGAGGGCAGTAGCCCCAACTTACAAGCCCAAGCTGAAAACTGTCAGGAATTTAAAGGAGAATCAGGGAACTTACCCATGAAGAGATCCCTCCTGGATCAGTGGACTCTGGGTACTGTGCGGTGGGAGACAGAAAGACTGTGTGCATGCCCTACTAAGCTGCTCCATACAAGGGCAAGGGAGCATGTCAGCACTGACCTAGGAGCTTTGTGAAGCCACACAGACTCATCTGCAGAAGGCATCAGCCCTGCAACTATAACCTCTGGCCAAACCTACAGGAGGCAAGATGAGGAAAACTGAGGGCCTCAAAAAACATAAACACACACACACACACACACACACACACACACACACACACACACATACACACACACTAAACACATGAAATGGCTGACTCAGTCCTAACATGTCACTTGACTTAAATATAGATGGTCTCAGCACACTGTAAAGACAGAAATCACATTAAAAAAAAAGAAAAGAAAAGAAAAATAAAACAGAAAACACAACCCAACTATTCACTGTTGATCCATAACTCCAGAACTCATTCCAATCACAGTGGCATAGGTAGGTTGAAAATCAAAAAATGGAAAATAAATACAATGAAAACATTTGTCAAAGTAGGAGTGGCTAATGAAAATATCAAAAAACAACAGACTTCACAGAAAATTAGCAGACCCAAAGACAGATCACGTAATGATAACTTCAGTCTGCTTAGGAATATGCACAAAACAGGACTTCAAAATATGTCAAGCAAATATTGGTGGAAGGGAAAAGATAAATGAACCAATTCAAATTTCTAATTGAGGACTTAAGCCTACTCTCAGGAACTGGTGTAACTAATAGAAAGAAAACCAGACAAGATAAATATTCAAATTCCACAACCAGTCAACAATTTGTAATTGACATACAAAAATATAAATACTCCATCAAAGAAATGCCAACAGTATAGAAATGGAGAGGATTTCAGTTGTTGTCATAGGTAGGAGGTGGTCGGTAGAGGGAAGAGAATGTGGTAATGAAGGGGCTACAGGAGGGCTCTATGATAGAATTGATTCATATTTGGGAGGTATATAAGTCAATACACTGGTCATGACATTGCATTGGAGTTTATCAATATGTCACAATTGGCAGAGTGGGAATTCTCTGTATTACTTCTCATAATCACATGTGAATCTACAATAATATCAAAATAAAAAAAAGTTTGGTTAAAAAAAAAAAAACAGCTGTGTGCATTTGCTTCCTAAGCTAAGGAGAGACCCTTTACTCAAAACATGAGACAGTGGGAACTGAAAGTGATACGTTTATGTACATGTTTAGGACATGGCAAATATTTTTTTCTATTATAGTAGCTTATATACTTAGTAAAATAAAATGATCTTTGTTTTACAAATTCTAGATATAAGTTGCTATGGCTGCATGGATAAAGCAAGTCAGAAATTTTCCTGGCATGGAGGTGAGGCAGGGATCATTGCTCAAGTGTTTGAAAATATGAATAAATGTTATAAGAAGGGAATGAAAGGAAAGATTTTTCCTTAAAAGCTAAAAATGTAGACAGCCTTGGAGGTTTAAAAGCTAATTTTTATTTTGAAAAGTAAAGATTTGTGTTTAGAAGTTTCAGTATGCAGCATTATTGAGTGTACAGCATTAAAAATAGTAGTATAGACCTTGGTCACAGGCAGGTTGATGTAGATTTGCTAGTGTTTGAATACATGGTCTTAAACATATAATATAACTTCCTCCAGCCTCGGTTTCATATGAACAGTCATGCCCTCCTGGCAGGGATGTTGTAGTCCATATCTATTTAGTTTTTGTTTGAAGAGTTAGAAAATTAACCTCATTTTTTTGTAAAACTGGAACTATGTAATGCGATAAATAATCAATAAAAAAAAATACAAACTGACATATCTAAAAAAAAAAAAAAAAAAAAAAAACTTGGGTATTTAATTTTGAACTGTGTTTTCATTATGTAAGCAGACACCAGCTAACATTCATATATTTATATCACATTCAGCATGTTGTTCTGTAGGGTGTCTCAGCCTGGCTACTCAGCAGTCGATTAGGAAGCAGATAGAAAGTGCTGACACATGACCCATTGCAACTCATTTAACTCTCCATGGAAGGAACCTGAGGGTAGTGCCTTTTTTTTTTTTTTAAAGCTTGTCACTTAGTGTTAATGATCATACTGTGTTCAGAAACATTTTACTTTACTCAACTATGTTGGATCATATTTTTTTTCATTGACTGTTGTTTACAAATCCATATGTACACAATGCTAATCAACATGTAAAATATATGCTTACAATTAGTGTTTATAAGAATATCATAGTTTTGTGTGATTCAAAAAAATAGAAAAAAAATTTGTTAACAACTAGTCAATATCTTGATTGCTTTATATATTTAAAACAGAAAATATGGCCTTAAAAGTACACAAATGTGTGAGCAAGTTAAATGTATGACTTCAAAAATTTACCTAAATAAGGTTTCCACACATAACGGAGTTTACTCAGCCAGAGAGAGGAGTGAAATTATGGTATTTGACCATAAATGGATGTAGCCACAGAACATCACACTTCGTGACATAAGCCAGAACCAGAAAGCCAAGAGTAGAATGTTTTCTCTCCTGTATAGAAACCAGAGAAAAATAACAAAAAAGAAGAGGAGAGGTGGAAATAGAGGGACCATCAGTGGAGAAGAGTAACGAAATTGCCATCATAACTTTTATTTGAGAGTACCAAAAACAATTAATTACTTTGTGTTTTTTCTATACTATTTACATAAATTTATGTATTTTTATTTTTACATGTACACAAGGAAGCTCGATTTAATATCATAAATCTGAAAATTAAGAAATCTTTGTTATCTGGCAATATCTACTTTCTTTCCTTATTTAACTAATATTGTTTTGCTTGAATATACAACTTCAATTACATTAGTACTCTCAGATTTTGTTCAAAATTGTGAACAACATATAAAGTATTATGTAACAATTTGCAATTTTGCATAAAGAGATGCATTCTCTGGCTACATAATATAAAAATCATTATGGTTTAATGACTTTGTTGACCAGTGCTCAGTCCTTGACTTCCTTACACCTCTCTTTGCCAAATAGTTGTCAGAGAAATTATCATTATTCCATGTTATTCATTACATCTTTCCAACATATACATGATCTGATAGATATTTATCCAAAAGAACTAAAATCAGCATACTTTAGAGGTACATACACTTATATCACTATAACCCACTATAGCCCAGACATGGAACCTACCCAGGTGTCCATCAAGAGAGAAGTAGTAAAGAAAATGTGTCATATGTACACAATGAAGTTTTCTTTACCAATGATGAAGACTGAAATTTTGGAAGGGAGTTAGAGAGAGGGAGGAGTGAAGAAGAGATGCTGAAGAGTAACATTGATCATAATATGTTCATGGATGAATATGCCACAAAGAAACTCACTATTGTGTATAGTTAATATGTGTCAATAAAAAGGAATCCTAGGCTGACATAATAAAAAGACTGAATAAGAAATAGCACGGTATATTTGCGCATATTTAAAAACAGACATATATCACATATACCATTCTACAATTTAAAAAAAAAAGAATTCCACTAAAACATCTGGAGGAACTTTTCATAAAATCTGTGTCACTGTAAAGCTCTCAATCTATCTCATTATACCCATTGCACACACCACACACACACACACACACACACACACACACATTCAAGTTGCTATCAATCATGAATCACCTATAAATTCCTCCCTCAACTCAAGTGTGATACTCTAGGGAAGGCACCAAAGAAAAGACTTCCTGGGTTATTGGACACTCATATTTTAATTACATTGAACACTGTGAAACTTGTTTCAAAGAGGCTGTAAGATTTATATATGGTCAGCTAAGAATAAAAGCATTCATTAATTACAACTCCATTAACTTTAATAATTTTTAAGGTTACCTGTTAAATGTAAAAACATTAAATCTACCTACCTAGAATCATTTTGAATATTTCTCAAGATGAACTTTCTTTCATATGATTGTTGTTTATTAGTCTTTTATCTTTTGAAAGCGGCTGGTACCTTTCACAATGAGTTGTTATTTGATGATTTGCAGCAATTAATTTTAAATGAAGATATTCTTCCTTTGTTTTAAATATAAATATATTGCCCATTATCTTTGTTTTTCAAGTACCTGCTGAATTTGTGTTATCTTTCAATAGTTTAAATTTGAATTTAGTGTGACTGACATTTCCAAACTATTTATTTTATGCTCATTTGCATTGTTTTAGAAATACTTTCTCTTCTCCATGAACATGAATATTCTATTTCAGGTTTTCAGGCATTATTTTATCATCTTATAGAGTTAGCATATTAATATTTCCTTTTATTCATGAAATAGTATATAGAAACTAAGTATTTAACTTGCCTGATCTTGTTCCTGAAATGTGTAGAAGAAAATCCCATAAAAATGAAACAACATGATGCATATGTCTCCTTAATTATATTGATTTCTTTTTATACTACTTTTATTGGCAGTCTTTAGCATATATTTTATACCCTCGTCTGCAATGTTGTACACGGTATTCCAAGGAAAGTGTGCAATATCATTATCCTATAAATTTCTTACTAATGCAATATTCTTTGGGAAGTTTGAAGAGTTTAATGCCTGTTTGAATTACATCTTACCTAACTTGTAGATACATTTAAAATGATAACTGTTGTGCAGTTTGAATTTTCCCTTTGCTTTGAGCTGACTCATGCTGTATATGTCCTAGAATTAATGGTTCTATGGGAGTTGAAATATGCTCAAATAAAGAGCAGCTGATTTTCAAGATTCAGTTTCCTGTTTGATAACCTTATCAGTACACTACCAGATGTTACAGTAATCATTTTCTCCACTGAAGCAGCTGCGATTTTTATGTGGAATACCTAATTGGTCATCATGAGGGCTATATTACTGTCAACCGAAGGAAAAGTCATTGAAATTGGATTAAAGTAAGAACTGGATTATTGCTACATGGGGCCTTAGGAAGCTTTGAGTATTTTTAATTGACTTGGAACCAATAAAGAAGAAAAATAACTAGATGAGTCCAAATTTGTGTCAGCTCTTCACACAGGGCTACAAGTACAGAAAAATCTATTGAGTACCCAACTTTAACAAAATAATCAGTTATTATTAAAGACTTATTATTAAAGATGGTTTGAATAAATTCAAAGGTAAATATTTTTTTAAAAGACAACAAGCACTCAGTAGTACAACAGAAAGAAAGGGAATATAAGCTATTTTTTTAGTATATATTCTTTCTCAAATCATGTATAAAAGTCCTTTGAACTATGAAATTCCGTTTTACGTTTAGATGCATCAAATAAATTAGGGAAGATTACATCATTGTGCTATATAGCACCTTCTTAACAACTTCCTGTCCAGTTTTTCTGCCATAATTTATAATAATCATTTGCAGGGATGGGGATGTGGCTCAAGCAGTAGCATGCTCGCCGGGCATGCATGCTGCCAGGGTTCGATCCTCAGCACCACATATAAACAAATATGTTGTGTCCGCCAAAAACTAAAAAATAAACATTAAAAAAATTCTCTCTCTCACTCTCTCTTTAAAAAAAATAATCATTTGCAACATAAATAGATATCCTCTCCTACAAAATAGTTTGTAAACTGATTTGGAACTCTATACATGGAAAACTCTCATTTCTCTAATATGATGCTACACTTTTTTTGTATTTTTTTCCCAAATGCATTTACTCTGTAGAAGCAAATAAATGAGATAATGAGATCACTTAATCTTTGGGTCTTTTAAATTATTCATGTGCAAAATTCATGCCTGTGCCTTCTCTTTGGAAATAGGGTTCACATGTGTATACTCAATGCTGGTTTTGAGATGTAGACATACAAAAATTCAAGAATTTCTTTTAAAATAAACACAAAGTCTTTTATAGCATTAGGGAAAATATTTCTTTTGTAAGTGGTACCCAAAGTTTATTGTTATTTAAATGGAAACATGGATAGCAGAAAGGAGATACAGATATGACAAAAAAAGTGTCAGAAAGAATTCACTTAATCTTTAACCACACACCTATGAAAAAAGTAATAGTATTTCTATGCTCTAGTGATCAGTAGTAACATCTAATCAACTCAGTTTAAGGATTCCACTGAGAGGTTATGATGAAGGTATTAATTTGGATATTATAATTTTAATTGAACATGTAGCTTGTGAATATGTCTTTTATATGATCTTAAAGTGAAAATCATTTTAAAAATACTTATGAAAATTGCAATTGATTCTTTTTCATTATTTGTCAAACTCTAAAGAGGATATTCATTTGGAAAAGGCCATTTCTACTTTAATGGCTTTTGAATAAGCACCCACCCATGCAGTTGACTGTACAAGAGACTTTCCAAGGGATATCAGCCAAAGAAGAACACTCCACTTTCCTTCATTCTCTTCCAAATGATGAAGCCTTCATCTTCTTGCCCAATAAGGAACTACATTCTGTTATTTCTACTTGTATCATATCCACTACCATATTTTTTTGTCATCTGAAGTATTAAAATAGAATTATAAAGTATTGATAATTTTAGTAACTTTGGTATTCAACTTCAATCCAACAGTTTTTAAAACAGAAGTCATCACTAGGTTATATATCTTTAAAATATTGGTTATATAGCATGGTCTCTACCTGGAAAAGTCACAATGCACTTAAATTCCATTCCATTTATTCAAATATATTTTCAGTCTAACTTTTTAAACCTAATTTGTTTTATTCTTAGATCTTTTATATAAAACTCATATTTATATTGTATGATTTTTAAATGTATCATCTATTTTAAATTCTATGGTTTTGCTTATGCTCTTCTTTCAATCTGCAGTTTCCTTCCAATCTCTTTCCACCTGTTTTTTTTTCTTTCAGTACAGTAACGTTTTGATATTGAATTATTTGTAGTTACACATACAAAGAGACACCTTCCAACACACACACACAAACTTAAAATCAATCTTTAATCAATTTCCATTTTTGCTACTGTCACATTTTATTGAGAATTATGGTATGCTGAAAGGAAAAAGTATTTTGAGATTTATTTCTTGACTCCTTTCTCTTTTAACCCTCAAATTTTCCGCATAAAAGTATAAGAAAATCTGCCCTAAATAAAGATTTTATGAATAAGTTGTTATATGATTAGCCTATGAGGAAACTACACTGTGTAATTACTGATGAAGAGTTGAGTAATGTACAAAGGGATTAGTTACCTTAAATTATAAAGAAAAATTACAAATATAAAATAAACCTATAGCATGGCCCTCTCCAAATGATAAAGGGACCATATACAAAAGAAAACTTATTTCCATAAGAAGTAGTTTGACCTCACTAACAGTAAAGAAAATAGGTATTTGAATAAATTATTAAAATATGTTTTAATTTTTTAAAATTTGTTCTTTTTAGGTATACATCACAGTAGAATATATTTTGATATCATTCATATATGGAATATAACTTTCCATTTTTGTGGTTGTACATGATAGTGCATGAACACATGAACACAGGAAAATTATGTCCGATTCATTATACTATCTTTCCCATTCCCATCCTCCACATTTTTTTCTACCACATCTACTATTAAAACTGTCATATTTGAAGCTTAGTTAGAGAGAGTTGAGCATGTTCACATACTAATTATATAGATATTTGAAGTGGCATAATTTATCTGGAATTTTATTGGGAGGATAACTCCTTAGAAATGAACATTTTCTTTGTTAAGCAGTCTCAATTCCATCTCCAGTCATGAGGTTCTCTGTAGGTGCTGTCAACTAACTACACATAAATATGTTCAGTGCAGTTCTGACGGAATTTAAAAAGCTTTATGAAGTTTATCAGCTGGTGTTACAACTAAAAGTAACTTTAATCTTCAAAGTTTTTATTTAATTTCCATAATTGATAGCCTTTCATTTTGTATGAATAAATCAGGGGATAAATAAAAGATGATTTAAGAATTTCTTATCATTTTTATTTACATGAATGAAAAAATAATGCAATGAAGAAAGTACAGAAAAAAAAGAGGAAGATAAGGCTAAAACCCCAAATCAGCAACACAGAAGTCCATTTTACATTTTACCATGGGTCATGGTAAAACAAAAATTAATAGTTCAATATAACTGTAATATAAAATGACTATTCCCCCAAATACCTGCAATTATATGAAAATTAAGGTTAACATTTTTATGTATAAAAATTTAGTTTTATGCAATATACATGAAATAAGGTTGGTCTTTATTAGGTATGAAAAAAGTCTAAAACATTCCAAAAGTGTCTAATTGGCCATAAAATTATATTTCCAGTATTTCCATTTTTATTACAGGTTGGAATTTTGCAATGTCCAAAATTATATCAGTCTCAGTGACTTAAATAAAAATAGTAGAATATTGAACTGCACTTTCCATTTCTAGCTTGTTATAAATCATAGAGAATAAATTTTGCAACCAGTATTATTCTTGTGGGATGAATCTGGATAAAAGTTTCTGTAGCAGAGATATAATTACAGTTGACATTTTAATAGAATTAATGTACTTAACATTAGAAAAACCAATCAGTTTGCTTAAATAGTTGCTAAACATTGAATTTAGGTCTTGATAAATAATTTGTAAAAAACACAAAACTTTATAATGGCACCCCCACATAAATCAAAATTTCTTGCTTTCTCTTTTATCACAAAACACATTTAGACATTATCATAATTTTCAATATAGTTGAAAGTTAAAGAGTTAGAGCTCCAAGTAGTGTTGATTTTCATGCCATCAGGTCAGGAGAGATTGAGTGGAAATGTTAGGAATATTCATAAAACATTTACTATTTCCATTTGTGGTCACAATAGTTCATTGATTCAATGCACATATGTGAGAGCAGGTTTGGCTGAGAACATTTACCTGGCTGGTCTACAATTAGTTCTTATTTAAATGAATGAGAAAATAAAATAAAAACTGTAGCTAATGATTAATGTATTTGTGACAATTTTTAATTTATTTCTCAGAAAACACTGGGTTCCTAGGTTAAAAATCAATCAGTTCCCAAAACACTCTGAAATGATCCAATCAATACATATAATGATTAAAATGTTCAGGTGCCCCTGTGTATTGCATGTTGTTAGCAGAGCAATAATGAGAGACATAAACATCAACAAACACAGGGAGGGTAGAGTGAGGAAAGTCTTTCTTAGCTCTTACAGTGGTAGAATCTCCATTTCAGTTGTTCCAAAGGAGCATGTGCCCAGATGGAAAAAAAAAAGGATTTTTAAAATATTGGTTACATAATGTGGCCTCTACCTAGAAAATTCACAAGGCACTTCAATTTCATTCCATTTATTCAGAAAGCTTGCAGGAAACAAAGCATCCGCCCAACGCTGCTGCTGGCCCTTTGCCACCACCTGAAGTTCAGAGTGAGGTAGGAAATATCATTATCTAGAGACCATAATCAGTAAAATAGTGGTTATTTTAAGATACTGGTTGTGTTAAAGATGCCTGAAACATAGCAGATATTCACTGCCTACATAATAAATGAGTTAAGGAAGGCTAACACTATGAACTTTGCTTAAACAATAAATTAAGCTTTGTCTTTGACTCTTAAATATTTCCAAGCCAGTTCAAAATCAGTTATTTTTCCCTTCCTTATCATGTCATGAAGTTTTTTAATTTTGATGTTTTAAAATAAATACATACCCCTGATAAAATAATTATAACCATACTCATTACTTTGGCAAAAACTACGATTAAATGCTTTAGAAATTTTTGTAAAGTCATTATATTATTTAAATAGCTATTCCCAGAAATAGAATACAAAGATGCTGGCAAAATTGTTTCTGAACTACATAGATGGATTCCTTAGGGTCTATTTGAATCTCCCTAATCCATTCACGGGTATAAACACAAATGGGCACATTACACCAGACAATTCAAAAAACAAATGGTGCCTGTACTGCATGTGTAGTAAACAAAACAAGCAGCACTGGTTCTTGCTGCTCCTATGTGCCTGCCCCTACACCCTGTGCAGGACAATCTTCTGGGATGGTGGCCTGCACCTGCTCAGATGGGTACAGTGACACAGAATGCAAATTTAGAGACACCCTCTTGACCATAAATGCAAGTTTCTTCTTCAGAGCTGGTGGAAGGAATGGAGCTGTTGGTCACAGGAACTTATTTAGTCATACACAAAATACTCACCTGATGTCCAGCAGCCAACTTCATTTGAGGGGGAAAGATACCAAACTTGAATTGCTGTCTTCCCAGCAATTGTAGAGCCTCCTCATAAAAGATACCCCACATCCACTCCAGGAAGCTTGTTGCTGTCTGGTTTGCCATGAGGCTATTTTGTCAGCAGTGAAAGCTTTATTTATCTATTATCTATCTATCTATCTATCTATCTATCTATCTATCTACATCTCAGAAAAGAGGGATGCTTTGATATTCTTGCTTTATCCTCTTTAGGGAACAGGTTTTGTCATATTTCAGAATAAAACCACTTTTTAGGTCTAGGTTATGATGTTCAGGAGAACATCATCCTAATGTGTGGATTGAAACATGCTAAATCAAAACTTAATATTTTTTATTATTATTATTAGAGCTTTAAGGTTATACACAGTAGTTGGGTTCATCCCAACAAACTCATACATGTATGGAAATGGATTTTGGTTCATGATCCTCTCCTTTCCCTTCACATTCTTCTTCCTGTCTCTCTCTCCTTCTCCTCCTTCTTCTAATCTACTAGACTTCCTTTTGCTCATCTATTGATTTGTATTTGATTGGTTCCTTATATAATTGTATCCTTCCTTCCCATTTTTCTTTATTTTACTCTATCTTCCACATATAAGAGAAAACATTCAACTTATGAGTTTCTGACTTTGGATAATTTCACTTAGCATGATATTTTCCATTTCTACTCATTACCATGAAAAACAATAATTTAATTATTTTTAATGGCTGATTAGAACTCCATAATATACATGTACCACAATTTCTTAATTCATTCATCTATTGACGGGAATCTGTGTTGATTCCATAATTTAGATATTATGAATTATGCTGCTATAAACATTGATTTGGCTATGTTGCTGTAGTATGCTGATTTTAGGTCTTTTGCAAAAATACCCAGGAGTGGGATATCTGGGTCATATGGTGGTTCCATTCCTAGTTATTTGAGGAATCCCCAAACTGCTTTCTAGAGAGTATTTCTACTAATTTGCAGTCACACAAAAATATGAGTGTACATTTTTCCCCACAACCTGGCCAGTGTTTATTGTTAGTATTCTTGATTATTGCCATTCTGACTGGAGGGAGATGAAATCTCAGTGTGGTTTTGATTTCTATTTTCCTAATTGCTAGAGATGTGAAACATTTTTTTCTTTTTCATGAATTTATTGGTCATTTGCATTTCTTCTATTGAGAAGTTTCTGTTTAGCTCTTTTGTCCCTTCATTCATTGAGTTGTGTTTTTTTGTTTGTTTGTTTGTTTGTTTGATTTGGGTGTGAAGTGTTTTGAATATTTTGTATAATTTGGATTTTTCTCTCATTCTTTAGGCTTTCTCTTCAATATTTAAATGTGAACACATTGGTTCTATCAATTCTAGAATACACACAAAATACTTATGAGAAATATCAGTGTACAAATTTGTGAAAGTAAATTTAATAACTGTAATTTGTTATTTGTTTATCATTTGTTCATCAGGCTGAGGTTAACCAATCTAAGAACTGTTCTCATAAAATTACATCATTATTTCATCATTGAGAAAATGAGTAAATGAAGTGAAGATATCAAGAAACAGCCTCACAATGTTGGTAACAGAGTGGACAACATGGCGAATAAGGCCCTGGGACACAGTGATGCTCAATAAAAAACAGAGATTATTGCCCAAAACAGCTCATGTCATTTATCTATTAATACATAAACTTTTGTATTCATTCATTTATTTAACAAATAGTGGTGGGCTTGGGATGTGGCTCAAGTGGTAGCGCGCTCGCCTGGCATGCGTGTGGCCCAGGTTCGATCCTCAGCACCACATACCAACAAAGATGTTGTGTCCGCCGAGAACTAAAAAATAAATATTAAAAAAATTCTCTCTCTCTCTCTCTCTCTCTCCTCTCTCACTCTCTCTCTAAAAAAAAAATAGTTGTATAAGTGTTTATCTTTCTAAGTGCTGGAATTCAGCAGCCAATGAAACCTGCCTTCATTTATCTAGAGTGGCACAGGGGTGATAAAAGAGAGTATTAAATATTTATTGCAATTAGTTCTTAGAGGAGTAAAAGTGAGTTTGGGGATTAAAATGGCAAGTTTAAAGGTCAGGGCAGGTGAATTAATACATTTAATGGTCACTGAAAGACTGGCCCAGAAGGTCACTTTGAAGAAAAGAGTTAAAGGGACTAATGCTCATCTCTAATAAGCATAATAATTATTCTATACAGGTTGATTATCCACATTCCAACAAATACTGAAGATGTTTAGATTTCAACTATCTGCCTACCCACACTCCGCTGCTCCTGTTCTACTTCCCGAGAAGTATTTTCTCTGGTTCATCTCCTCTCCTCTGCATAGTATTGCATATCAAACAAGTTGCTAGACACTATGACAATTCCAGCTGCTACAGCCCTCTTCTTAATCACCTCCTTAGATGAGGTTCCAGCTGCTTCTAGTTTCCAAGGCTACACATTGATGCAATGATCCTTTCACCTCTAGAGGAGAGCTTCCAGCTCCTATCTTCAGAGCTGCCATTGCCTTCTCTCTTTGGTTGAATTATCTCAATGATCTTCAGGAATCACATCTTTGCTTCAATTCCTTTCTACAGTGGGGTGAGTTCAGAAGATTCAGTAGGTTTCCAGATGTTGCAGTGTGGACTTTGGCATTCTTCTTGGAAGACAACCATCACATAGAAGAGTTCCAGATAATTTTGCATCTGTGGGAAAGCCTACAGTGCACTTAAAATTCTCTTATCTTGATTAGTATGATTTTCCTACTAACTTAAACTGCAACTGAAATTTTTCAATTATTCCACATTTTCTTACCAGCCTATTGAAATGGCAATGGGTTCTAAAAGTATGTGAGTGGAAATTTGTTGAAGTGATACTATAGTTGCTTTGGGCACTCTGATAAGTTGTAACATTTCCTCTGTTTTTTTAAGTGTATCCTTTCCTTCAGAGTTTTTTAAAACCTATTTTGGTGCTAAGGGGGTTCCATAAGTATACAAGTATGAAAGTTAACCTAATTTACAGATATATTTGATTTTTGTAATGGTCCACCTGGTCTCTCTCCCAAAAATTCTAATAATGTTTGATATATGTCTATTTTGTGTTTATCTCTCTAAACACATGGCATATGTTTTATAACATAATCTATTCTTTCATCGTTAAGAATATTATATGTAAACATCACGGATTATTTTTATATAATTCTTTCATAATTGATAAGTAAATCCCGTTTTTATATTCAGTTTTTACATCAGTAAATTAATAAATAACTGTAATTGCCTTGTATAAAGTAACAGGCTATAATGTAAAAGTAATATTGTTTTTTTTTATAACTATGCTTGCCATTAGCTTAAATTCCTGGAGATTTTGTATGAAACAGAAAAAAAAAGATCTATTTCTCATTGATAAACCTATTGAATCTAAACCGTACAGTGTGGCTTTTCTTCTTTATTGGGAATGTCAACACCATTTCTTTATTTTTCCACCTTAACATACTAAGAGACCACACACACACACACACACACACACACAAACACACAAACACATACCCCTATAATGTTTACATGTTGTTGCTTGGGTTTTTGCCCCTTCTAGTCACCGCTCCCCCACATTCTAGAACATGTATCATTGTTATTAAGAGAAGCCTACATCTAATCTCACCTGTATATTTCTCAAGGTGAATGCTTTTATGACAAACTATTCAGTTGGCCCTATTCATAATTGTGAAAGCTTTCATTTCAAAAGTTGAAATGAAAAAGGGGTGTGCCTGTTGCTATGCTATTGATGACCCCTGTTTCAAGGAATAAATATGAAAATATTTCATGCCTTTTCATCTCCCAAATTTGTCATGAAATTAACTTTTCAATGAAAAGTAGAAATTGAAAGATCCTTATTGCTCCAAGTTCCCACTAGTCATGTCCTCTTTTCACATAAGATTTAGAGACAGAATATGTCTTCTTGATGTGAAATTAAACTGTTAGAA
Source organism: Spermophilus citellus (assembly GCF_964194105.1). Classification (NCBI taxonomy): domain Eukaryota; kingdom Metazoa; phylum Chordata; class Mammalia; order Rodentia; family Sciuridae; genus Spermophilus; species Spermophilus citellus. Next base: position 41,956,329 of record NC_138188.1, read on the forward strand.
TGTGCTAAGGTGGGGAATGTGCTGATTTGTCAGTGTCTAGTAAAGTGTCTGGGTTTTTGCAGAAATTTTCTGAAAATCCAACATCTAATGCAAAATTGATATTTATTTGTGAAAGTTGACAAAACAAGGGTGCTGTAATAGTTTGGATATGAAATGTCCCCCAGAGGTCCATGTGTTAGAGGCTTGGTCAAATTCTCTAGCCTTCTTGGGAGGTGATATAATCTTTAAGATGCAGCAGGAGAAAGTGAGGTTACTCAGGATGTGTGTGTCTTTAGAGGCAATATTGAGACTCCATTCTTACTGTCGCTGTGTTTCACTGGCCAGACTCTTCAGGTGAGCAACATTCCCATCATATTATGGGACCAAAAGCAATGTGCCAAGTAACCACAGACTGAAATCTCTGAAACTATGAGCCAAAATATGCTTTTTTTTTTTTTGGCTTCTGAGTTGGTTATCTTGAATATTTTTTTTTTCTCACAGTCATGGAAAGCTAACAGAAAAGTGGCACCAAGCAGTTGCTGAGACTAAAATGACAATGTGCCTCAAAGCCTTTGAAATATATTTGTAGGAGGAGTTGGGAGAATTTGGAACAGTAAGCCAGAAAGAGTCCAGAATGCTTTACCTGGAGATAAATAGGTGATTCTGTTGAGGATTCTGAAGGTCAGAATGCTGATTAGAAATGCAAACGGTAAAGTTAATGCTTATGAGATTTCTGAAGAAAACAAAGACTCTGGAGAATTAGACTAGAGATGTTTCAGGTTGCATAGTGGCAAAGAATTAGTATGCATGGTGTCTAGGACCTGAGACTTTGTGGGATGCAAAATTTAAAAGTAACTGGCTGAAAAAGTGTTAAAGTGGCATAGCTTGCAAGCAGCACCATGACTATTATTGATGGCTTTTGACTACATTTACTGTTAGAAAAGGAGCAAAAAGGAGCAGAGCTGAAATATTTATTATATTTCTAATTTGGCCAGAAAAGGAACATGTTAAAGGTGCAGCCAAGTAGTGTGCAGAGACCAGTGCTATTAAACAGAAGCTAAGTGATTTGCACACAGGACAACAGGACAGACATCTTGATGGCATCTCAGGAATAGAAAAGATCTTTCCAACTCCAGACTTAGGGATGCAAATTTGTGTCAAAGATTTGTCTTTGAAAAAAAATCCAGATGGGGAAAAAATCCATTTTAGGAATATTCCCATGTGCAGGTGGAAAGGAACTCAAAAGACTGGTGGAGCCTTGGATCAAGTAGGTCTCAGTACAGTGCCCATTGGGGGCAAACCTTATCACTCACATGATGCTGCTTTTTGCAGGTATGAACAAAGACAGGGATATAGTGCCATGGAGACTTCCCTTGATATTTCAAAGCAAAGCCTGAGTGACCAGGCCCTGTGTGGCAGGACCAGAGAGTGCAATGATCCCCTGAAAGGAAGGGTGGTGTGTGAAGCTGAGAGCGAAGCCAAAACTACAATGGAGACTGCAGGAAGTTAAGAATGTGAAGAACATTGAATGTCTCAGGGAAGCTGTGAGCAGGAAGCAGCTAGCCCAAGAAAGTGGCCAAGAGGGCTGCAGCTAGCAAGATCTCAGGCATGAAGCTGCCCAAGCTCTTGGGAGCCTATGTTCTGCCACAGTGCACCCTGGATGCCAGGCATAGAGGCTTATGATTTAATGTTGCCCTCCTGGGTTTCAGTGTTTCTTTGGAATGACTTTTACTTTTTCTGTTCCTATTACTCTCTTTGGAATGGGACTGGCATTGTATCTTGAAAGTACACAACAGATGGTTTATTTCTATGGATTCTCAGAGCTGTGTTTGCCTTGAGTCAAAGAAGACTTTGATATCAGGTTTTTGAGCCATGATGAAAAACTTAAGACTCACAAGGCTCTTGAGTGGGATGGACACACTGCATTTTATATTTTGAGATAGACATGAGCTCTTAGGGGTCACGGGTGGAATCTTATAGTTTGGATGTAGAATGTGCACCAAAAGCAATGTCTTAAAGGATTGATTCCCAGCCCATGGTACAATTAGGAGGTAGAGAAACCATCAGGAGGTGGAGTCACTGGGGGGGAATGCCCTTGGAGGGAATATTAGGACTCTGGCCCCTTCCTCTCTCTCTCTTTTGATTCTTGGCCACCATAGGTAAGCAACTTTCTCTGTTAACCTTTCATCCTAACGTACTGTGCCCTGGCAATAGGCCCACACAACCATGGATTGGCACTTTTAAAACTATGAGCCCAAACAAACTTTTCCTCCTTGAAAGTAGATAATCTCAAGCATTTTGTCACAGTGATGAAAAACAGTCTATCCCAGGTACTCTTTGGGATGTAGAGTTATATTTTTCTACCTCATTTAAATTAAATCACTGTAAACCATTCAAATTCCTGATGCATTTCTGCCTTCTCAATAGGCATAATTAGTTTTTAAAAAAGTTGTAGAAAAATGGTTGATGATTATCTAAATTACATATCTATATTAGGTACATAAAAATATCCTATGAACTCTACTACCCAGAAATATAAAAAACATAATCTGGATCTAATTAATGACATATATAAACCAATGAAACTCACAAATCTGAAAAGATGAGTTTCAAAACCCGACACATAGTGCTTTGTTTACCCATTCTGTGCTTATCACTTTCCCTTAGCATCCCAAAGGTGAATGTAATTCTGATATTGATGCTGAACTCTTAGTACTCATTTATGCTCACAATCTACAGATTGATATGCTCAGATCTTATTTGTGAATCTGACATAAGGAATGCTTAAATTCTCCTTGTTCACACAGCTGACATGCATTCACACTTCAAGATTCAGCAGAAAGGGGTATTATCTCTGTAAAGTGATACTTAGATGTGCAGATCTATCCTCACTGGATGGAATCATGAAGTTACACCAAATAGAAAGAAATGTCACTGAGGTGGTCAACTCATGTTTAGGCATCCCCTTTTTCAAGTGCATATAAGCCTTCTATATAAACCTTCTATAAAATACCAACTTTATTTGGATGGATTGCTCCTCTTCTAACCAATAAGCTGCCCAACATAAAATAGGAAACCCGAGACAGATTTTTCTTAAAGATGGCTTCTAGTCACTAACTTAAATTGTACTGTAGAATCACATGTTCAATTCATCAACAAAGTGCTTAAACTACTAGCCCACTACTACTAGTACTCCTTCTCCTCCTCTTCCTCCTCCTCATCCTTCCGTCTCCTCCTCCTCCTCCTCCTTTTTCTTATTTTGCAACACAAGATGATTTATTCAACAAAACAAATATTTTGAGTGGCAGATTGACATTAGAATTCAATGGGCTCTTCTCTACTGCTTTAATATAAAGTTTGAGGTATTTTTCTTGAATTCGTTTCAGCAAGCAGTATTGGAGAATGCTAGTCCAGCAAAGGGATTGGTTATGATTTATGTTCACAATAATAAATAACTCCCCCTTGAACCATGAATTGTATTGATAGCAGTTATCTAAGATTTCTTGTCATTATTTTTGACAGATGGGGGCAGATGGTTATTAGTTTTGTGAAAATAATAAATAGTGGAATTTAGTATTAAAATCATTATTGACCTCCATACAAAAGTCCCCATAGTATAAATTTTATTGGCAAAGGGTTTTTTTGTTGTTGTTGTAAATACTGGAAGGCTAGACAGACAGTATCTACATTGTGACTCTGGCAGAGCAGTGCAAATATAATTAATTTTCTTTAAGATGTTCTAGGCTTGACTACAAATATGGAGCTGTTGAAATATTGCACTTCTGGGAAGAAACATTAAGTTGTGTTTTCCGGGCATGGAAGATTTGCAAGATCACCTCCTTTATGGAATTCAACAACATGGATTCACGAATATTCCTAGCCATAGTGCTGGGGGAGGTTTTACCAGAGAGATATTCTGCCTGATGAATGATGTGTACAAAGACTGTGGTTTTTATTCTTGTAGATGTTTTTTTCCACATTAAATAACTTCAATCCTTGCAGTTTCCCTTTTGTTTTTCACAGGTTCTAGGAATCAACATTTTCAACATTCTGTTCTCAACCTACATGAGCACAGTTTTAGATTCCACACATGAAGGAGATCATGTAGTACTTAACTTTTGGGTGTGTGAGACTAGTGTTGGAAATCATATGGGCAATTGGACCATCCTTGACCACTGTTGATGGGACTTTAAAATAGTATACCCATTATAGGAAATACTACCATGTTTCTTCATAAAATTAATAAGTTAACCATCATAAAAATCTAGTAACCCCACGGTGGGCATATATTCAAAGAAACAAAATCACTATGGTTAAGGAGACATTTGTAGTCATTTTGTTTATTGCAGCATTATTTATAATAGCCAAGAAATCGCAACAAATTAAGTCCACACCTACTGATAAATGGATAAAGAGTTATGGTACACATACACAATGGAATACTACTCAGCCATAGAAAAGAATGTTTTCCTGTCTTTTGCAAGAATATGTAATTGAATTCTTTTTTATTCCAATCTGTAAATTTCAGTATGAAATAACTATTATTATAAATATTAAAAGTAAAATCAAGTGTAAAAATAAATTTGACTCCCATAGTAAATATTCCTAAGGAAAAAATTATGCATTAAAATTTTTTAAAAAATTATATATATATATATATATATATATATATATATATATATATATATATATATATATATATAATAACCACTGTCATCTTATACATTCTTCTCCAAGGTCATTTTATTTTGATTTTAAAAAATATATCTTTGTAGCCTAAATATTCAATTCATCATTAAGATCAAACTCAGAAAAAATTGTTATTCTACTGAGGTATTTATTTTAAGCTTAAAACATAAATTAAGGTAAAAATAATAAGTTAATCTGAGATATCAAAAATGGACGATATGTACCAAGTTTAAGTGGAACAGTTTGAGTCACTGTTATAAATAAGGACAGAGCTTGGTATGGTAGTGCACACCTTGATTTCTCTGGGAGGCTGAGGCAGGAAAATTACATATTCCAGGCCAGTCTCCACAACTTAGTGAAGCTCTAAGCAACTTAAAAGACCCTGTTTAAAAATAAAAAAAAAATAATAAAATGGGCTGAGGATGTGGCTCAGTGGTTAATTGCCCCTGGGTTCAATCCCCAGTACAAAAATTACATTAAATTAAATTAAAAATAAGGAAAGAAAAAATAATTGAATGAATTTTTGTTGCTCTTGTTCTCACAGCCTTTTTATTCCATAATAACACATGTATATAAATATATTTAGTACTATAATTTACATATATAAATGCATATATAAATATATAAATGGGCTACTTTAAATTGCAGAGTAAATTTATGAACAATATAATATATTACTTGCTTCAAATTAATTCCTTTGCCATTGGTCATTATTTTAAATTGGTTCTTATTCTCTATTTCCCACAGAAACTCTAAAATATACTTTTTAACAGAAGGAACTCCTTGCTGCCTGAAGTGTGATTATTTGGAATGATGTTAGCACCAGAGTCAGCACTATTCTGGGTATATTTCAGCCTTCAAATCCATTCTGAACCACTGGTTTTAATTTTTTTTCTCTATACGGTTTAAAAGGAAATCACAGCATCTGAAAAATTCCGTCCACTTTACAATCTCTTATCTCATCACTTTTTTCCTCCTATTACAACCCTTCTGTAGTCCTGATTATACCTATTATGCTTTCCATCTAGGGAAAAATAGCAAGCCATTGAAAAGAGTACTTCCATTAAAAAATAAAGAAGCGTTCCATTAAAAACAGACAGTTTTAAGAGAAGGGGAAGGGAGAAAAGATGGAGAACAGCTGCACTTTCATTATTATTCTAATGTATTCTTCTTTTATTCACTCTGAGAATAAGAGGCAAGCTCAGACTGCAGTTTCTATATGTATTTTATAATGTGTTCATCACTCTTGCTAACAGAGTCCTAGACCAAAATTAAAGTAACTAGAAGACACAATCTTCCTGGAAGGATGGGTATGATTTAAATGGCACAATCATCCTCTTCTATGCATTGCTGAGGTTTTTATAATGCTAGGGAGGGTTATCAGCTTGATTTTTAGAATAGGGATTATTAAGCAATTATTGAAATTGAAGGATTAAATAGGGCTGGATTGATGATGATGTAATCATAATAAAAAAAGAACAAGAAGGTAAGAAGAAGACGTTTATGAAGAAAAAATGTTGAGAATTATTCTTCAGTGTTGAATTCAGTAGGTGGTCCAATTCATATAAATATTAATCAGAAGTTTTTAGATAGCATGATGTTTTGTACAAATAATGAGATATCTAACTAATACATAAATAATGTATACCACTTTGAAACTAGGAGGAATTTTTCTCTAAAGATAAGGAAAAATACAATTTATAATAGTAATAATAGACAAATGGTCATATTACTTATTGTGATTAGCCTATTCAATTCTTCCTAAATAGAATATTTATTCTGTCATAAGCAATATTGCTTATATGGCACTATTTACACGTTCATATAATTTCATTTTTCCAAAGATTATTATACTAAAAAATCATTTAAGAATATAATGTCTTCTATTGTCTTCATAATAGTCAATGAGTTGAAGTAAGCAATCAAAGTAAAAGTTTCTTTATTTCTCTTTTCCTGGTTGTTGTTCTCATGTGTTTTTAAATATAAATTTGTTTTTTAACTGATGCATATGAAATAAAACCCGTGCATATTTATGAGGTTCCATGTGATAGATAAGTCAATATCCATAAGAATTATGTAATGTTTAAATCTGGATAGACATGTTTACCTCCTTGAGTGTTTATCATGATTTATGGTGAAAATGTTCAGTTCATTATTCTAGACTTCTGAACCGCAAAGTTCCTGTCTATCCTCAACCCCACATGGAATCGCACAGCAGACATTATTCTAACATGTGTTTAACCATAACTTTGTATGCACTGATCAGCTCTCCCCATTTGTCCCGTTACCATCCTCCTCCTATACTCTGGTAACCACCATTCTACTTTCAACTTCTATGAGACCACCTTTTGTTTAGATTGCACATGAGTGAGGTCATGCGGTACCCAACTTTCTATGCTGGCTTATTTCACTTAAGGTAATGATCTCTGTTTCCATCCCTTTGCTCACAAATGACAGGTGTTCATTTTTATGGCTCAGTGGTATTCCATTGTGTATAGGTAACACATCTTTTAAATCTTTCTACCAGTTAATGGACACTTAATTTGTTTCCATTCCTTGGCTATCATGAATAGAGTCGTAATAAAAATTCTCTTGCAGGTGTCTCTTCTTAATGGTGATTTCCTTGGATACTTACTCAGTAGTGGGTTGCTGGAGCATATAGATAGTCCTATGCCACTGGCCTAAATAGACATTTTTCAAAAGAAGACACACAAATAAATGGCCCACAGGTATATGAAAATGTGTCCAATATCACAAATCCTTATGCAAATGCAAATCAAAACCACTAGGAGATATTGCCTCACACCTGTCAAGATGGTCATTATCACAGAGACAAAAGGTAACAATTGTGCTGGTGAGTATGTGGACCCAAACAAACCCTTGCACCCTGTCAATGGGACTTTAAGTAGAGCTACTAAGGAAAACACTGTGGAGGTTGCTGAATAATATTCTCCTAATTTAAAACTATATTCATTCAATTGACATCTTCCATCCTCAAAAGTGATTGACGTTTTTACATTTTTCTTGTAAATTCTCATGGACCTTGTAAGTTCACAAGGATTTTTGCAGCAAACACCATTTCTAGCAGGTCTACAATTAGGAAAGCGAGACTTGTAGAAAGAAAGTCAGTTTTCTGTTGCCAAATACTCCCACAGACTTGTCACTGTGTTTCGGAGTATGACCATTGGTTGTCCTTGTGGGCCTTCCCAAAGTATTTGTTTCTTGGCTCTGAAGCCACATTGCATCAAGACTCTGAGGTCCCATGTTTGGACAAGTGGATCATGAATGTGCTGACAACTGAGAACCTTGTTTCTTCTCTCCCTGCAACCAGCACATTTAAATGTGATGTCCCTGTCTTAACCTGGCTCAGAAGGAAGACAAATGTAGCTGAAAATGTACCAAACCAACCATGAATATGTAGAATCAGTGAGACATCGGCATTTATTCTACTCAGGTATTGAGGTTGTTTGTAATTTCAACAAACCAGGGTCATAGTAAATAATACAGTTATTAAAGATCATGTTTTGGATTAACTTTCCAATAATATTCTAGTTAAGGTAGCTTCAAAATCACATCAGAAAAAAAATGATCACATGTACTAGTTCTGTTCTAGCAGACAATGAAATCTGAAACTTTCCAGTTTCAGAAGGTATTGCAAAGCATTCTAGTTACATTGCATGTATTAATGCCCTTTTATCATTTCCAGGTAGTATTCAGACCAATTTTAATTTAGTGACAAATTAAAATTCATTATTTTCACTATCAACTTGATAAGGAACAGGTAGGTGTGAGCAGTGGTAACATAAGGTTAACAGAATAATTTATAAATGGGGCCCACTGTGCTAAGCCTCGAATGCTTTCTTTGAAAAAGATATGTACTTGTAACCTGCCTGGCTTCAGTCAATAGAATACTTTACATTCCTCAGCAAACAGCCTTTATCTGCAGGAGAAATGCAGACCTGAAATGCTGATGAGAATAAAACAAGTTACCCTGAAGGTGTAATGGGTGCAGGAGAGGCATGTTCCTGACCTACATGCAGATCAGATCCCAGAACTCAGGAAGACAAGGGTAAATTCCCCTAACAGTAGTATCTATAGGAACATGTTCCAATTGGAACTGGTCAGCATATGTCAAAGTGACCTAGAATTGCCATGAACAATGTGGACTTGGGAGTATGATACCTTCCTGTTGTCAGTATTCAAGAGAAGACCTGGGCGGGGCTCTGGAAATTTCCCTGGGATCCCCAGGGGTACACTGTCTTTCTCCTCTCTGAGAGGACCCATTCTATCCCTTGAGAGAGTCTCCTTTTCTCTTTTCCTGTTTCTTCTAATAAATTCATGTGTGTCACTCTGAGCAATATGTCTGAAATATGTGAGAAAAGACTGCTATGACCTTCTTAGTTCTGTGGCAGACCCCTTCCCTGTAACAAACTCTTCCAGTGTAGACATCTTACATTGGTATATTGCAATTTATTTAATTAATCAAAATCTTCTTTCTAGAAGCTTCTATTCATTGTTTCTGCCCCCCTTTTCATTTGACTATAAGAACAAGTGCAATTACTTGCTTATATAAAACTCTTCAAATTTCAAATATGTGAAGAGAACTTAATAGTTCAAAGGACTTTTTTTGTAGATTGTGCAATCCATTCCATTATACTCTACCTATTATTAAATATTTGCTAATTGAGTGCTGCAGAGAAGTCATATTACTTTTTAAATTCCTTAAAGTTGTTTCCAATGGCGCAGCCTAATTTGTATAAACTGTTTTGGCAATCGATTTAAAATATAAGGCATTTTAAATTCCTGACTTTAAATGTGCTTATTATCTTCTAATAGTCTAACTTTCTGTGTTTTTAAAACTACTTATTAAACCTTACTTCCTTCAGCCCCTGCCCTTAGAGATTTTATTCTGGGCTCTAAATCACATATCCCAATTATTTTTTTAATCTGCAATTTTACATACTTATGGAAGTTCTGGATTATGATTCTATAAGAAAATTCATTAGCTAACTGTATTAGCATTCTGAATGTTATCTCTCCTTCAATTTATTAAATTTATATTCTTAATTTACATTAATGTCCTTGATACAATTGTAGAATAGAACAGAGCAGGACTTCTGGCAACAAATACCTCAAGGTTACACCCATTGCTTGAGGTTTACTAATCCTGTATGTTGTTAGAAATCCATGTAAACATTCTGATATCTACCTTATTTTTGTAGCATTCCATTCCCTAAATCTCCAAAGGAAACTTCACAAAAGCTTTCCAAGGAAATAGAAATAGATTCAGTAGCTTCCTTCAGCAGGCTGGGAGTTAAAAAGAAAATTTTCTGAATATAAAACCAGATGAGTGAAGTTAACAATACATTGTATTCTTGAAAAATGATAGGAGTAAGGATTCAGGGTTATTAAAACAAAAATAATAACTATGTGAGATAGTACATATGTTCAATAGGTGGATTTCATAATTCCACAGTGTGTGTATGTACCTTAATAAGTAAATATATAGGTACAGGGTAAATAGATATTCTTTAATCTATGAAAATAAATATTTCAACTGTTCAGTTTTTCAAAAAGCATATTCTTCACCTGAGGACTTGTGTAAGGTAATCAGAAACCAGACTGGTGATGTCTAGAAAATAGGAGATGTTAAGAATCATCTCTTGCTTGAGTAAACGAATTAGTGAATAAGAAGTCAAAGAAAGGTGTGATGTACACAAGGAGACAGAAATAGCTAAATAATGCATGGAAGGACTTGAACATGTAACAATGAGTCTATTGTAATTAGTTGGCAGGTAAGAGTTGCCATAAATATTGTTGAGGGAATATGTGGGAGAATGAAGCAAATGTTCTTCAATTTCCTTATGAAGAAAAGGGATTTTTCAGTGGAAATCAATCACCCAGGTAAGGTGTAGACAGCTCTGGGAGACCCAGGTCTGAGCACCTTCTACAGAACAAACGTTTGAAGAAACTGAATTAAAATTTCTTGGGGCTGGCATCATCTCTCTCTTCAAAATGGATAGTATCTTTGTAACACCCTTTATCACTCTGAAAGGTACTATTTTTAAGATGATTTTGTGTAGCCCTCTGAAATAAAATTGTTTATCCTTAACAGTTATTCAAATTATTCTATCTAGAAAATTTCTGAATGAGCATTGTAAACCTGGACCATACCCCCACAATTCCTCCTACCCAGATTAGTTTAAAAAAAAGATAAAAATATCTCATAATTCTTGGGCATATTGGATGCATTCATTATCCACATCGCCACTCTCCTTACAACAGTATGGATTTTACTTATTTAACCTCATGGTGGCTTTATGAGCTTGTCTTTAAAAAATCCATATTTCTAAATTGCAAAGTTTTATAACATCAAAGTTGGGCTGTAGCTGTAGCTCAGGCAGAGCTCTTGCCTAGCAAGAGGCACTGGGTTTGATTCTTAGCATCAAATGAAAATAAACAAATAAAATAAAGACACTCTGTCCATCTACATCTATAAAAATATATAAAAATAACAATTATTATAGTGAAAGTGATAAACTAGATTAAGCTATAAATTTAGTTTGAAATAGTGAAAAAATCATATAACCTATAAGCTTCCTAAGTCAACAAGCCTATATGTATCTTTTAGAAAAGCTTAACTATTATAACATAATAGTCTTAATTATCTTCTTGTGACATTGTCATTGATTAGTGTGTTACATAAGGATGGACACAAAAGAGGCAAAAGGCTATTTAAGAGAAAGTTGCCTTTCTTGGAGTGTCCACCCCTCATAAATAATGATATCAAATTATGAGAGTAAAATTCTCCATCATTTCCTTGTAGAGTCTCATGTTAAAACTGATAAAGCAGTAATGTTCACCATAACAATATTTACATCTGAGATGCTGAGTGGATTATTGAACAAAAGAGCCTGTGGTAAAATCATAGTGGTATCATTTAACATCTAACATTTAACATCTATACTTTCTTTGTGATCCAAGGCTATGCAATTTTATGCATAAAGAGGAGGAAAAACTTCATACATTTTACACACCTAAGAACTGCTCTCCACATGAGCTCACTGATATATGGCTGAGTGTATTTAAATGTTAAGATTGACCAAGTCAGACTGGTAGCCAAAAGTTAACTCTGTTCTTCTTTACCAATTTTTATTGAATACCTTTCAGCAATGTTTAAATATTTAATTTTATATTCAGCTCAGCTTATGTGAGGGTAGAGGGCATTGAAAGTAAGAAGGACAATGGACTTTTATGGGCAGTAAATTTAATGTAAGCAAGACTTAATATTATGGGAAAAAATGAGCTACAAATATTTATCTTTAAAAGTTTTAAATGTTAAAATTTGAGTGCTAAGTGGAGTGAGAGTTTTAATAGAAGAGTAAGAAATAATTTACTTTTATTTAATTTTTTAAAAATGAAATTGTTCTCTCTTAGTGAACAATGGCTTAAGATTAAAATAATTTCCATGTCTGCACAGGTCAATATAACTCTTTGCTCCAGTATTTCAACAGTTCTAAAGGGATTTTTATCATTGACAGACTATCTTCTCTAATTCTGTACACCACTGGGAAAAACAAAGCATTCAGTAATGAACTTAATGGAAATGAAAATTCATGTGTATTAGCATTGCTATATTTTCCCAAGGCCAGTCATTCCACACTGAGCAAAACATTGGAGGCCTTTGTTCCCAATTAAAAAACGTATAAATAGAAACCATTGCTTAAGATTGTTTGTTATCAACATGAGCAGTGAAACTTCTCATGCAGAGAATAATGGGATACATTTAATAACAGTATCAACCCTTAGTTTGTTGATTCTTAAATTGTTAGTGTTGTTTTCATGACAAATCATACTCCCCTTTGGGTAATTTTCTCTGTATATAAGACGTGCTATTGGCTTCTCTTTTCCTCTTCCCTCAAGCATGACCCTGAGACTAGGAATGGGGGCGACTAAATAAATTGGGGAGAAATTTCCCAACTGAATCAGTCTGTTTGAAGGCTGGTGTTCACATGTCCAAACAAAGAAGGAGAGCATCAATTAATTTCAGAGAAGCTTCTGCAGAGGCACCTGTAACAAGAAACAGTGTTAGTTTCCAAGTTTTTGTTTGTTTGTTTGTTTCTCAGGCATTTTTATTTCTAGCCTCTAAGGACAAATCTCCTTTTGTGGAGGTACTCATTACTACTTTCCACGCTGTAGGTTGGTAAAATGAGCAGTGAATCTATGAAACTGAAGGGTTGTTATCTATCCTGAAACCAACTGTGTACAGGGTTAAGAGATTTGTGTGAACTTAATTTTCAGTTAGAAGAGTTGAAACTTTTCCTATAAAATCTGGAATGGAAGGGGTGGCAGTTCCTACCTAAAAGAAATCCCAACCTCTGTGGGACCAGCTATTGACAGAGCAGAAGAGAACCTCTTGGCAATTGTAACACTATATGGGTCTTTTTCTTTTTACATTTCCAAATTGTTTTGCTTTTTATATTTAATAGTTATCAAAAACTATAGTATATTATTTTTATCATTTGTGTACTCATGATAGTTAAAGTCAGAAGAAAAATCTTAAAAATGAGGTCCTTATGATTGAAAATTCTGAAGTGTAGAATAAATTCTTGTTATTTGTGGTAGCTCTGTTCCGTACTTATCTCATTTACTAACTCTCCATGACTGAGACATTGCTCCTAGGAGAGATACAGGATTACATTCGCCTAAGAGTCTGGTGACAATACTTTGTCAATCAATTAATACATGGCCTTGTTTTATATGTTTTGTTTAAAGATGGCTAATATGTATTACAGACAGCTGTAGAGAGGATTTCTTTATAATAAACACAATTTCAATTATAGTATATATAATGTGCTTTACCATGTCTGTACTAGTTGAACTCTTCTACTGACAGTCACTAGATATGGAACCAAAAAGCATGGATGGCATCTGAAATATTCTGGGATTGGATACACAATTGCTTTGTCCCAGAAGTTAAATGCTATCTCCAGAGCAAAAACCATGCCTTCATGGTTTTATTAATTTTGGATAATGCCACAGTTCATTGCCATGAAGAACTGAAAAATGCCCACCCCAATGTGGAAGTTCTTTCTATGCCCCAAACGCTGCATCTCTCATCCAGCCCCTCAATCAAGGCATAACAAAAGCTTTGAAGGCACAGTACATGAGAGAGCTGTACAGTAAAGCTTTGAGACTCTTACTGCCAATGAAGAAGCCAACATGATAGATTACAGGAAATCAGTGACTATCAGCAATGTTATTGGTTATGCTGGCACAGCTTGGGTAACATCAAACAGGCTATTATCAATAACTGCTGGGAAAATGTTTGGCCAGATTTCATGAAAACTTTTGGAGGCTTTGAAGGTGTTACAGAAAATTACAAAGAATTCTGTCAAAAACATAATGTATATGGCACAACAAATAAGTGGAGAGGGTTTCAATGACATGAAGGAAGAAGATGTGGAGGAAATTTTGGCAGAGAAGGCAGTAGAACCCACCAACTAATGTGTCTTTTAAAACTAACCAAGAGCTGATAAAGTCATATATTTTTGCCATGAAAGGTATAGTTCTAATTAATCTCCTTCCATGGGTCTTTGGATGACTTTTTATTTTCTGGGGTCCATAATGAAGAGGGACCATACATATCTGTTTATTTCCTTCTTTCTGTTAATGGGATTGTAAATTAGAAAATTTCTGAAGAGCTACAGTGAAGTTTTCAGCATGGCCATGACCTCCTTTACATAATGCCCAAATTAAACACGTGATTAGAATTTTTATGAAACATGTGAAGTGTATCCTGTGTGCACCAGCATTTGGTTCTATGAAGATAGAAGTTTGGGGAAAAAGTTGAACTCTGTTCAGGCCATAATTCAGAGGAGGTACTAGACACAAACTCACAGGACAAGTTTATTTGGAAGATGCTTATGCAAACTTGGAACAAAATTTCAGCTTTATTCTTCTCTGTCTGACTGGATGAAGTGTTAAATGCCCAGCATGAAATGTGAAGAGTGAGGTTGATTTTTAAGAAACCATAAAGCTTTGTATTCCTAATGAATATATAGGATTTTTTCTTATTTAAAGTGTGCTGCTTCCAATACTGAGTTTGCACAAGTAGTGAATCTAGCACCACTTGGAAGGTCAATATAACTTGAAAAAATAGGAGCCATAGGTAATTTTGTAAGCTTACCTGTGTAATTATTTCAGTGATAAACATCTCAATGAGTTTTACATACAGAAACTGCTACTGCAGTACAATTTCCCATTCTCAATCTTGGTCTAGTTAATTCACATAATGATAGAAAAGAAGTATAGAGAATATTCTGTAATGAGAATAGAAATAGAAAAAGTCTGTAAGTAATCAACATCACAGAAATCTTATAAGATGTATTAATTTAAAATTAAATTTCTCTTCTAGTAATAAATCTAATAAAAGCTGTTTCCATGGCTGTCGCGACCCCCTTGCCCGCAAGGAAGACGCAACACCGGGAATCTTCTTACAGCTGTTTATTCAAGCTCTCGAGAGTTCTTCTAATCTCCCAGAAGCCCCTCCCAGCCTTAATAAAGTATCCAAACACCCAATGCGAAGCTGCCACGTGGAGCTTTCTCGTAGGGTGTCAAAGAACCATGTGCCAACTCTCCCAAAGAAGGAGTTGTTTATCACAGACCACCACAAGGCCAGCGCCATCTTGTAATGGCGACCACAGTCCGCAGAAGCGGCTCGCCACAGTTCCCCCTTTCGTTTACTAAAAACAAAACAGGCAAGAGTAGAGGTGAATCGCCATTACTCATACGAAGCCTTCAACCAGGAACCTCATCAGACCCAAGCAGGTCAGGACGTTCCCACATGACCGTTATTGGCTGAATATGAAAACAGACACCACAAAGCTGTTAAGGCCCTGTGAGCTGGCCTCCTTGACGTGCATACAAATCAGGGCTGGATCCAAGCCCTGGGGGCCGGGGGGAATCCACTGCCAGCAGTTTTTTCCTTCTGTTTATAGCACGTCAAAGGGAATCAAGTAGCCCCTGTCTTAGGTCGTTCACTGCCCTTACATTGCTTACCCGTCTTTGGGGAGGCCCCATTCCCCTGTCTTAGGTTGCAGTGCAAGCGTGAAAGTTGCCCGTCTCTGGGTACTACAAGATCAGCTCGTTGTTGCCAAGGCGTTTAATGGTATCTACTCAGCCAGTCATGATTAGGTCTCTGAGGCTGAACTGTGGCTGTATAGAAATACAACGACAAACAAGTTGGCAACACCCTAAAAGAAAGGCACGGGTCATAGAGCGATAGAAAAGTACTAGCGTGGAAACCCATCTGTGTGCAATGGCAGTAAAGCCGGCAGAGTGCAAGGGCTTTCCAACACTAGGAGAATAACAAGGAAGGACATGTCGTTCCCAGTGCAATGTCCGTAAAACTTGGGGTGCAACGGCCATGTCAAAGGTTTACTGTTTAATTTGTGCAAGCCAAACTTGAGGTGAGTTGCCAGTTTCCAAAGCTGCAAGTGCTTGTATAATCATAGCTTTATCGCGAGCATTGCGGGCCTTAAGGCGGCAGAGAAACCACAAGCAGAGAACCATACCGAAGCAACACATTGCGCCAAAAATGCCTACCCCCACCCACTCTTTAAAAAAGGAAAAGGCAGAAGATATCCAATCAGTGAATTGACCCAACGTTATGGGATCAACGTGGGTACTATTCAAGACAGCTATCTGGGTTAGTTGAGACTGGATCATGTCTTCCGCTGCCATGGACCAATTTCTGGCCAAGTATTCTCCGATGATACGGGAGGCATTCCTGGAATCATTAAATCTGACAGAGGTTATGCATAAATGTGCACGTTGATCAACACAACCCAAAAGCACCAAATCAGCCAATTCTTCTACCTGAGCTTGGAGTAAATCTATTCTTTGGTTGGCAGCTAAGATCCCTGACAAAATATGTTGATTAATTGCATTTTGGGACTCAAGTATCATAGAAGTTTGTTGAACAACTTGATTAACGGAGGCAGCAGTCTGCACTTGATTGGCCATGGCCACTCCGGCCGCGACCGCTGCAGCAGCAGATACCGCCACGGCTGTCACTATAGCAGCTGTGATTCCAAAATCCCTGCGGACTCTAAGTAGCTCAACAATGGGGAATTTATCAGGGTCCGCAATAACTGGGATTGGAACAAAGGTTGGAATTTTCATAACCACTGCTACAGCCGAAGAACCATCCCAACATTCAGATAAGAAACAATTAACATTAAAACAATCCAGCATTTCTGACGAGGTGTCATTAGCCAAAAGGAGTAAGAACGGAGATTGAACACAAACCGCTGCAGGGGGCAATGTGGCATTATCCAACAGAGAGTTGAACGAAACAGATGTGAGTCTACTACCTCGCTCACTCTCGTAAACAGTGCCAGAAACATTAGCCAACCAACTTTTGGCTCCCAGCAATTGAGCCAGTGCAGAAATATCAGCTGAAGCCCCTTTTGTGTTGGAAATCAGCCATTGAAACCAGGACCAACCCACTCCTGTAGAGGAGTTGGCACTGTTGCTAAAGTCATAAACATACCTCTTAAGAGAGGGGGAAAGGGAGAAACCTTTAGCAACTTGACGTTTCTCCCAAGAATAATCCTGACAAGGCGTGAATGTTGGGGGAAACCAAGATTAGGGGTACAGTAAGGAGAAGCCTTAAAATGAGTGGCATAAGGAAGTCCACTAGAATATGGGGGCATTGGAATTAGTACCTCGGAGATACTAGCCAAGGTAGTTATGGTTAAAGCAGAGCTATTTACGGAGGTTCCTGAGCCTGATTGTTCCCCTGAGACTACTTGGCCCAATACAGTACTGAGAATGCTCCCTGAGACTTGACTGGACTGCAATGGATTGTCCCAGTTAGTCAAATTCTTGGTCTTAAGACGGATACAATGAGCGTTCCCAAGGCTAAAACAAAACACTCCTGTGAGATTAACTTGAGATTGATTGTAAATGCGTTCCACGTCCCCTCTAGGAGAGGCACAGGGCGCAGACATCTCACACGAGGTAGAGAAAAGAGTGGGAAGGACACTGGAATTACCGTGAACCGGCATCGGCATTGGCCAAGCCCGTGCCACCGCCCACCATTGCATTGGTGTCGTCTGTGTCATCGGCATCAGCACCAGAGCCAGAGCACTCAGCAGAATGAAGATCCTCATCACGGGATTGCTGTGGTAATTCTTGTTGCTGAGTAGCTGGCGTCAGGACTCTTCTTGTCAGGCGTTCAGGGACCCACAATGGTTCCGTGCGATCCTGGGGAAAAACACATACGGATCCTCGTGCCCATGTCAGCACGGGGTCGGGGCCGTTCCATTGGCCCGTAAGAACATCTTTCCACTTAACATAGCCAATCACAGAGGGCTGAGGGAACACATGTCTATCGGCCGCAGAGCGACCATGAATATCCAAATTCAAAAAATTAATAGTAAAGAGAGCTAAGGACAAGCATTCTTTAGGAGTATGTCCAGCTCCTATTCCCCCTTTTTGTTTTTGTAAAGTTTCCTTTAAGGTGCGATGAGCACGCTCAACAATGCCTTGTCCTTGAGGATTGTAAGGCAGACCATGAGTAAGTTGCACTCCCATAGTAGAACAAAAGGACGTGAATTGTCTGCCAGTATATCAGGTCCATTGTCAGTCTTAAGGGACGTGGGCGCACCCCACGCCGCCCAGGCTTCCAGGCAATGAGTGATGACATTACGTGCCTTTTCTCCTGATAACGCAGAAGCATGAAGAACTCCAGAGTACGTATCAACAGAAACATGGACATACTTGAGGTTACCAAAGTCAGGTATATGTGTCACATCCATTTGCCAGACAACCAGTGGCTTCAACCCCCGTGGGTTCACTCCATAAGTAGGGGGATGAAGAAATGTGACACAATGGGGACAGTGCAATACTATCTGCCGAGCATCTGCTCTAGAAATGGAAAAACGCCTGCGCAGTGTTAAAGCATTAACATGGAAATTTTGGTGAAACAATTTAGCCTCTTCTAAGGAGGAAGCCAAACAGATCAACTGACCTCGAGTGGCTGAGTCCGCACAGGCATTACCCTGTGATAATGGACCAGGGAGAGAGGTGTGAGCCCGGATGTGCATTGGATAAAAGGGAGCAGTGCGGCTACAGATAAGCCGTCGAAGCTGATTAAAGTAAGCAGATACATTACGGGCATCACTAATAGCTCCCACAGCCTCTAGGATTTTTAGTGCTTGCACCACATAGATGGAGTCCGAAATGAGATTAAAAGGAAAAGAACACTGTTTAAACACCTCAATAACAATTTGCAGTTCTACCCATTGTGGATTTCCAGGAGCAAATTGATGCTGGACAGGGGGAGAATCATTAATGACATAAGCTCCCATTCCAGACTTGGAACCATCAGTAAAAATATTAACAGCCCCCGGAATTGGACTGGATGAAGTTACTTTAGGGAAAATAATAGGATGTTCCTTAACAAAATGGAGTAACGGATGAGAAGGGTAATGATTATCAATATCCCCTTGAAACGAACAACATAGAATAGCCCAGTTATCTAGAGTAGCACACAAAACATTAAGTTGAGCTTTAGTATAGGGTATAATAAGAGAAGAAGGTGATTGTCCGAAAAATTGAATGCTTTGTTGAATCCCTTTAAGTGCTAATGCTGCAACAGCATCAGGATAATATTCTAAGGATTTTCCTGGGGATACATGTGGGTGTATCCATAGCAAAGGTCCATCTTGCCATAGTACTCCAGTAGGCTGCCGCATAGTGGCAAGCACACATAATTGAAAAGGGTTATCACTCTGGAGCCTGCATAAAGTGGCATGTTGTATAGCTTCTTCTACTGTCATAAGGGCCGCTCTAGCCTCTTTGGTGAGGCTACGAGGGGAAGTAAGATCTGGATCACCTTTAAGAGTAGCATACAAAGGCTGTAGTACAACATTAGCAATATGTAAATATCCTCGTATCCAATTAATATCTCCCAGCAGTTTCTGAAAATCATTTAGAGTTTGAAGATCCTGAGTTCGTATGGTGATTTTTTGTGGTTGTAATTTGTCATACCCAATTGTTGCTCCCAAATACTTAATAGAATCTCCTGTTTGAACCTTTTCAGGTGCTATATGCAGCCCACATTGTGCTAACAACTTCACGAGGTCGTCATAGGCCTCATGAACTGTTTGTTCTGATTTAGCAGCCAATAATACATCATCCATATAATGAATGATCTTGATGGAGGAGTACTTTTGTCTGAGGGGCACAAGTGTCTTCCCTACATACATCTGACACATTGTGGGACTATTAGCCATTCCCTGCGGCAACACTATCCACTCAAACCTTTGATCTGGTTCCTCGTGGTTACACGAGGGAAGGGTAAAGGCAAAACGCTGCGAGTCTTTAGGATGTAAAGGAATAGAAAAGAAACAGTCTTTAATGTCAATAACAATAATGTGCCAGCCTTGAGGAACAGAAGAGAGCAGAGGCAGCCCTCTCTGAATGGGCCCCATAGGTTGCATTTGAGCATTAACCGCTCGTAGATCATGCAGTAGGCGCCACTTCCCTGATTTTTTCCTAATGACAAATATGGGAGTATTCCATGGAGAAGTAGAGGGTTGGATGTGACCCAAGTCAAGTTGTTCTTTAACTAGAGCATGGGCTGCTGCCAGTTTAACCGAGGGAAGAGGCCACTGAGGCACCCAAACAGGCTCCTCGGTGAGCCATGTTATGGGTATTTGAGCCTCAGCGGCCCCTAGGAAAAACCCAGACCAAATCTGTCAAGCTTTTGATGACCTTGTACAGGATGCTTACGTCCCTGTAAATGTTTTCCTAGTCCTAAACCTGGCCTATACCCCATATTGTGCATAATTTGTTGGGACACTGGGGAATAGTCATTACTAAGAGTGAACCCCATGTCTTTCATCAGGTCACGGCCCCATAAAGAGATGGGTAAATTAAGTACATAAGGCTGAAAAGTACCATGATGTCCTTCCGGGTCCTTCCAGGAAAGATGTCTACAGCTAACCTGAGGAGCCTGGGCATATCCAAGTCCTCTCAGAGATTGATCAGAAGTCTGCACTGGCCATCCCTTAGACCAGTCCTTAAGTGCAATGATGCTACGATCTGCACCTGTATCAAGTAAGCCCACAATTGATTTACCTTCTATGCTTAATTCCAAAGTAGGGCGATTACTCATATCTAGTGACAAATAAGCACAATTCCCTTCGGTGGTACCAATCTCATTCCCTGTCCGTGACTTTGAGTCTGCAGGGAAATGATCATGTAAACTAGGCAAAACCAGTAATTGAGCAATCCGATCTCCTGGGGAGATGGACACAATGCCTTTTGGAGCTTCCACCATAACCTTTACTATCCCTACAGTATCAGGACTTATGACTCCAGGGAAAACATGAAGACCTTGCAAAATGGAAGATGCACGTCCAATTAGCAAACCTACAGTGCCAGGTGGTAGAGGCCCTTTGAACTCAGTTTCCACCAATTGGACTCCCATCTTAGGTGTTAACACGAGTCTGGAGGTGGAACAGAGGTCCAATCCCGCGGCACCTGTAGTGGCTCTCCGCGTTTCATGGGATGGCGTAGAGATGGCCATGTCTCGGGTTCGGGTGTGACATTCTCCACTGCCCCATATATTTGCGGGCCCTGGGGTCGGGGGCCCCGTCGGCCGTTTTTTGGCCCAGCTGAAATAAGCTGTCCATGGATGTCCCTCACTGATGTACACTCTTTTGCCCAATGCTTCCCCCTTTTGCACCTTGGACACAATCCCGGTGATCGAAGGCCAGTGGAAGGGCCACCGTGAGGAGGTCCAGTAAAATTGACATTTTTGGGACACTCACGTCTGATATGACCGGGCTGACCACAATGGAAGCATGTTCTGGCGGCAGGATTGCCCCCTTTTGCAATCCGAAGGACAGCAGCTGCAAGACCTGCATTAGTTAAAGGCCCTCCAATCTCTCTACACACTTTCATCCATACTTCTATGCCTTTGTTCTTATAAGGAGCGATTGCTGCTTTACATTCCTTGGTGCATTGCTCAAAGACCAATTGCTTAACAAGGGGCATGGCTCTATCAGGATCCCCAAAAATCTTTCCAGCAGCATCCACCATCCTTGCTACGAAATCTGAAAAGGGTTCTGTAGGGCCTTGTAAAATCTTGGTCAAATTACCAGACACTTCTCCTCTATTTGGAAGTGACTTCCATGCCCGAATGCAAATGTTATTAATTTGATCATATACCTCAGGAGGGAATCCTGTCTGTTGATTAGCAAATCTACCTTGCCCCAAAAGCATGTCCTTATCCCAATGAGGATGTCCTGCTGCATGGTTTTGGGCGGCCTGCTCTATTGCGCCCTCTAGCATAAATGCTCTCCAGTCCAAATACTTGCCCGGAGAAACACAAGCCCGAACAAGGCTAGCCCAATCAGAGGGAGTCATACAGAATCTAGACAGACTCTCCACCTGAGTTAATGTGAAGGCGGCATCCACCCCATAAGTGCGTACAGACTCTGCCAGGGTCTTCACAATTTTGAAATCTAAAGGCTCCGAAAATCTTCCCCTATTCTCATCCTGAAAAACTGGATAAGCAAGACCCATCTCAGCGTTAACAGCCTTCCATGTTTGAGCATGGAAAGCTCTCCCCGAAACACCCCCACCATACGGCGGTGGGTCCGGAGGATCACATTTCTTGAGCCCCGGTCTATCTTCGTTCCCTTCTCCAGCAGCTAAACTCCCTAGCTGGCGAGACAGCCTCCCAAGCTCCTCCTCCTCATCCTCCTCTTCTTCTGACCCGCTTCCACATGGGGGTGTGCGCAGCGCACTGAGATCTGGATACAAGCGTTTCCTCCCCTGCTTCTCGCTCCGCACGTTCCCATCCTCCCAAGATACCTCACCTTTTGTCAGAGATAATCGTCTCCTCCCCTGTTTCACGCTCCGCACACTCCCATCCTCCTGAGATATCGCACTGCCTGCTGTCTCCGATTTCTCCTCATGTAACTTTTCTAAAACCTCCTGTCCTTTAGCAAGTGCGTCATGACATCTGCCATCTGTGAGGCAACTACGGACTATCTTCCAAAGGGGAATCACCCCACCCTCCAATATGCCCTGCTCACAAGCAAAGTCAAGATCCTTGCCCAATTTATCCCAACAAGGCATAGTAAGGCTGCCCGAATATGCAAACCACGGTGCAGCAACATCTACTTTCTGCAAAAATCTCTGTAAGATACTATGTTTCACTTTCAGGCCTTTGGAACGTAACAGGCCGTCTAGTGCCAGAAGAAGCGGGCTTGAAGATGTGACACCCATGACACAGCAACAGAACAGATACAGAGGACAAAACGAAAGTACACAGAAACAAAAGAAAAGTACACAGTGCAGCTGCAATAAAATATGAGGCTCTCTCTGTCTTTGTAGAGGAGCTGACTCCGCTTTGATTGCGGGTCCCACTAACCGGGACTATCAGGTCCCGCCCACCGGGACTATCGTGTCCCACTCACCGGGACTGTCGGGTCCCACCCACGGGGACTATGGGGTCCCACTTACCGGGACTGTTCAGTGCACCACCTCTGACGACTTGCAAGTTTTGATTTTCCCGGGTCTCGGCACCACTTGTCGCGACCCCCTTGCCCGCAAGGAAGACGCAACACCGGGAATCTTCTTACAGCTGTTTATTCAAGCTCTCGAGAGTTCTTCTAATCTCCCAGAAGCCCCTCCCAGCCTTAATAAAGTATCCAAACACCCAATGCGAAGCTGCCACGTGGAGCTTTCTCGTAGGGTGTCAAAGAACCATGTGCCAACTCTCCCAAAGAAGGAGTTGTTTATCACAGACCACCACAAGGCCAGCGCCATCTTGTAATGGCGACCACAGTCCGCAGAAGCGGCTCGCCACACATGGCTATGAAAATAATTTATATTTATTATAAAAATAGAGTCAATTATAAAGAACTGAAATACTACTGATAACTCCTGATAACTCTGACATCTGAAAGCTACTGTGTATACATTAGCCTATGTCCATATAGTAGTTTTTCAGAGTAGTTTTATAGTTTTGAAGAAAAATATCATGTTATTTTTGTATTAGGTTGTAACAGGAAAAAAATGAGTTATATAATGGCAATATGGACAAATCTCAGGAAATTTTTTCTTGATATCAAATACTACTTGTATGTGGCACTACATATCTATAAAATGATATTATGATATTTTCATGTGCATTTTAAAACACCCCAAATGTACATGTCACTTATGTTTACATATGTATACTAATGTATAAGTAGGCATACACATATTAAATATGTGCTTAGAAAATAATATAATACAAAATACATTATTATAATCTCCTTTACATAATGATTCAGTTATAGATTTCACACAGCTAGATTACTATCTCTCTAACTCCTAAAAAGCGAATGAACATTGGTTTGTGGTGTCTGCTGTTCAGCTAAAGCACTTTCAGGCTCTGAACTCCACTGTCAAGTCTTTATAGCATATGTGTGGGAAATGGGGTACAGAGTTCCAGAAAGGACCCTTAAGTGAAATTAGAGAGTGAAAAGTGAGTGTTCACATTCTCTTTTATCCACACTACCAAACTCATATTGCATACTATTACTAAAATACCTCATATTATGTTACAGAATTATTAGTACATAATTTGAGTAAATTTGAGAAAAATAATAATATACATATCAATTCTTGTTAATTTAAAGTTGAAGATAAAAGTAAAATGGTGATTTAAACAGGGTGTATTCTCAAATGTAAATCAGGAATTAAATGCTTTCCTCTATTATCTACATTTCCTGTGTCTCAGAATTTGAGAGAAAAAATAAACGCAAGACTGATCTGTGTTGATTGGATGCAAAAATGGAAAACTATACCCTTTCATCTTACAGTTTAAACATAGCTCACAATGTTAAGTAAATAATATATAATTATAAGGAAAGTGAAAAGATAAATCTGAGAGCAGTAACTTGGCTATAAATCAAAATTATGATAAATGGGACTCTAAAGATCTAAGGAATTTTCAGAAAATTGATTCTTTTTCCATGTCTATATGATTAGTGGGAACATAGTATAAATTTACTAGTTCTTTCTAAGAGAAATAAAAGTCATTTAAAGGATATAGTACCTCATCTTCCAATGCATAGCACCATTAAGGTCTTTCCATTGTAAAATGATAACCTGTCAATCATTTTTTTCTTACCAGAAAAAAAACATAAATGTAAATTTAAAAAAATTATGTAGGCTTCTCAGGTGTAATTTCATTGAAGCAGGCAGTTATTTACATTTCCATTAAAAAAACTTGTTAAATATCAGGAAAACTTCTGAATCCAAAAGAAACATACATGTTTATACAAATTGTCAATATGAGAATGATGTCACTCAGGAACATGTAATTACAGTGTGCTTAAAATTTATTGAGAATTGAAACCTATCCAGGAGGCTACTTCTGTATGTGTTCTCTTGCAGAAAATTGTCTTCACATTTAGTAGTGAATCAAAATCTGACAACACTTTCATGTTTATTTTTCATGTGAATATACTATGACTATTGGGTTATATAATAAAAATTCTTTGGAAGAGAAACTAAAAGCAAAATATGACTACCTTTCCAAATGTACATTGTGTGTATTTTTTGATGAACCATACCAACAATTTACTAAATTTTAGAAGTAGATGCATACCTAGTGACAAGTCTAATATATCTGGATTAGTGCTTTGGGAAAAAAAAAATTTCAATTTCTATCAAAACTAACCTAGCACATTATATGTATTGTATTATTGAAACTTTGCCTAAAAAATACTAAAAGACAAGACATTTAAATACAGGAAACATAAAGGTGTTAATTTTCTAATTATATTCCTGATTCAACTAAAAAAAAGATACCAGAAACCAATTAAGAATATATCATTTTATGGATGTATTTCCTTATATATGAATAATAATAATAAGTATGAATATCTGTTTTGACCTTTGAAACTTTTAATATTCAAGATTAAGTTTAACACATTTTAATGTCTTATAATATTATCAATTACATATATTATTTACCTATTTTGTTACTTATTTAATGAAAGAATTAGAAATACGTGGAAAACTTTACATAGATATGACATATATGTGTATTTTTATACCTCAGTACTCATCTCAAATAATTATACTCACAAAGTTATTTCTTGGCACAGAGAAAAATTTTAATCTAAATCCATCCTGTTCTAGTTTATTAAATCATTCATGGAAAAGATGTCACAGTTTATTAAAATCTGTTTCTTCACTCCTTGGGGGCAAAAATTGATTCTTCCACTTCTCGAGAAGGGATTAATGGAGTTGACCTGCATACATCTCTCAGAAGAATATAACATAGGTGGTATCTTATAGACAGGAAGGAAGAATGTTTGGGGACTCCTGTTTTGCATCATGAAGTCCCTATTCCTTATTCATTTCCTGACCCAAAGAGATATAAGCATTGATAATAGTAAGATAAAGAAAATTGGTCAGCTCTTTTAAGACTAATAATTTATGTTTGTTTTTTTTTTTTTTTTTTTTACACTTTTTGCTTTCTATCTTCATATCTGGCCGGAAATGAACCATGACACCATTACTTGCTTCCAATTTAAAATCCTAACTTCTCTTTCATCCATAAAATTTTCTATTTTATCTTGTTCTTGTATTTACATGGAAATTCCTTCATAATATCCTACTTGAAACATATCCTGGAACTTCCCCTTCATAAACAGTGCACTGGGTTTTAAAAACCTATATGCTTTCCTCTCATTTCAATCTGGAGTGTATTTAGTTAGGTAAAAATGGACACTATGAACTCAATTACCTAAAGAATTCAGATGATTACTTATCTTCCTAGCCTAGATTCATCATATGAGCTTCACAACTCTATTTTGAATATGTTGTCAGACATCTCTGCTAGAATTCATGTAGGGATTTCCAAATTTTCTAAAATAAAATTAAACGTTAAAAACTACAAAAACATTTATAATATAAATTGGAGACAATAGCTGAATATAAAAATATATTGTACTAATGAATAAAGATAATTAATGTTAAAATGTACACTCTACCAAAGTAATGCATAGATTCAATGCAATCATTACAAAATACCAATGACATCTACCACAGAAACAAACAACAAAATCCTAAAATATTTATGTAATTAAAACAAGTCCCCAGATAGCTACAACATCTTGAGGAAAAAGAACAAAGTTCAGAGCATGATGCTATCCAATTTCTAACAATTTTATAAAGCTACAGTGATGGAAAAAGTATAATATGGGCATTAAAACAGATATAGACTAATGGAACAGAATTTTAGAATCCAGAAATAAATCCACATATTTATGGTCCACTGATTTCCAACCAAGTTGCCAGGAACTCACAGTGGGGAAAGAATAGTGTATCCAATAATTGTTGGTGAAGAAACTCAATATCCACATGCAGGAGAATGAAATTAGACCCCAGTGTGATACACAAATACCTCCTGAAAAGAGACTGGACATTATAATGCAAAACTGAAGCTCAAAACTAAGGAGAACACAAGGGGGTAAAGCACTGTGACTCTGATCTTCTGTGCAATGATTATTTTAGCTGTGACTACAAAGCACAGATAGCAATGCAAAAAAGGACAAATGGCACTGCATCGAATAACAGAGAGGAGAGCCATCTATGGTATTTAAAAAACATATATTTGGTAAGGATTTGATATCCAATACACAGGAATTCAAACATCTAAGTAGGAAGAAAACAAGGAACATGATTTAAAAATGGATTTGAATGGATATTTTTCAAAAGAGACTATATCTTTCTTCATCATATCAACTTAGGAACCAAGTCGTCACTCAACAAGATTCCTAAAGTGCAAGAAGTAAAATTAAGAATCAATAAGTGGGATGGTATCAAATTAAAAAGTTTCTCCAAAGCAAAGGAAACAATCAAGAATGTGAAGAGAGAACCTACAGAACGGGATAAAATCTTTGCTACCTGAACTTCAGGTAGAGCATTAGTTGCCAGGATATGTGAATAATTCAAAAAAGCTATCCCCCCCAAAAAAAAAAAAAACAGAAATAACCCAATCAAGGCAAAGGAACTGAACAGATACTTCACAGAAGAAATATGATTAGTCAACGAACATGAAAAATTATTCAAACTCTCTAATTTAATTAGAGATATGCACATTAAAACTACACAAAGATTTCATCACACTCCAATCAGAATGGCAATTATCAAGAATACAAGTAACAATAAATGTTGGCAAGGATGTGGGAAAAAAGGTACACTCATATATTGTTGGTGGGACTGAAAATTGGTGCAAACACTCTGAAAAGCATTATGGAGATATCTTAGAAAACTTGGAATGGAACCACCATTTGACAAAGTGTATCCTACTCCAAGGTTTATACCCAAAGGACTTAAAAGAGCATACTACAGTGACAGCCACATCAATGTTTACAGCAGCTCAATTCACAATAGCCAAGCAATGGAAACAACCTAAGTGCCCTTCAAAAGATGAATGGATGAAGAAAATGTGGTATATATGTATATGATCGAATATTACTGAACCATAAAGAAAAATGAAATTATGGCATTTGCTGACAAATGGATGGAACTAGAGACGATCATGCTAAGTGTAATAACCCAATCCCAAACAAACCAAAGGCAGAAGGTTCTCTCTGATATGCAGATGCTAACACACAATAAGGGCAGGGGGAGGGAATAATAGAAGTTCCTTGGATTAAACAAAGGGGAATGAAGAGAATGAGGGTGGGGTGGGAAGAGAAAGACAGTAGAATGAATCAGACATAACTTTCCCATGTTCATATATGAATATACCACCCATGTAACTCCACATCATGCACAACCACAGAATTGGAAATTATACTCCATATATGTGTGTCAGAGCACATTCCACTGTCATGTACAACTAAAAAGAACAAATAAATTTTTTAAAAGAGACCTACATATAAATTGTCAACAGGTATATGCAAAACTGTAGCCAAGATATGAAATCAACCTAAGTGTTTATTAGAAATGAATGGGTAAAGAAACATGATACAGTATATGAACAAAATGTAATACTACTTAGTCTTAAAAGAGAAAGCTATCTTTTCATTCCCAACAACATAGATGAACTCAAAAAACCTTATGTTAAGTGAAGAAAACCAGGCACAGGAAAACAAATACCATATGATCTCACTTATACATAAAATCTAAAACTTGAATCCATTGAATCAGAGAATAAAATAGTAGCAATCAGAAATTACAGAGTTGGGGTGGGAAGTAAGGGGAATGTTGCTCAAAGGTACAAAATTTCAGTTGGACAGGGGAAATTAGCTTAAAACGATATTGTAAAATGTGCTGACTACAGTTAATAACTATGTATGTATTGTATACTTGAAAATAGTCAAGAAATTAGAGTGTGTTTTCACCATAAAAAAATAAGTATGTGAGGTAATGCACAATTAGATTAATTCAGCCATCTCAAAATATATACATATCTAGATATCACATCATATACTATAAATACAAAACATTTATTTTCAATTACAAGTAAATAAAATCTTAAAAGGCAGTCTTAACTCACTGTAGACTTAAGTTTCATTATTCTCATCCCCCACTAAGTGTATAAACTCCAAGTAAGGCAAATATATAATTATTGCATTCATGTGTACACAGCGCAGAGTAGCTTGCATACATGTGGTATTGAGTAAATGTTTGTTCAATGAAAAAATGAATCATGGATGCTCACGTGGTAGCAGTGCACAACATAGATGGGCAGATAAATTATAGAGGAAAAAAATCAAGATTGCTACGGTCATGTAAATGAGGTTTAGTTACCAAGGGAACTCTGAGAACATTTCCCAAGGAAAATTAGAATCCAGCTAGGATTTGAAGGCAGTATTTGAGGAAAACAAAACAGAATGTACTAAGTAGATTAAGTGGTAAAAAAAAAAAAAAAATTGGGAGATAGTTAACTGTGAAGCATGTTTGAGAAATAAAAGTAGCCACCCTAATAAGATGGTAGGATCAGTGAAAAGAAATTGAGTGCAAGGAGTGTTTGTTTTCTTTGTCTCATCATTATTTGAGAGAACTTAAAGTAAATAATTCTAAAAATATGAATGAATGACAAATGGAATAATCCTCTCCACCTATATGGTGCAAGACATTTACTCTCTGACCACGAATTTCTGTCCATTTACTTAGTGAAAAATGGGGCAAGTTAATTGATATGAATGGAAAATTAACTTGATAGCCTTACTGACGCTGAAGTAGAGGAATGTGGACTTGGAAGCACAGTGCAGTTGGAAGATTTATACAATGATTCAGGAGTGACCATCTTTTCTCCTGATTGCCATGCAACTCTGATTGCCATGGTAATTTAATTATCTTTGCTGACAACAGGTTCAGTTAATAAGAGGAAGATCCCATGGTTTTCTTTTAAAATATTTGAGAAAAAATGAATATAATCTATGTCCATTCTCATCATATAAAACATATTATTTTATGTAAGTAGAATTAGATTCTAGTGTAATGTAAGCAAGCAGAGATGTTAATTTCTG
This sequence comes from Spermophilus citellus, assembly GCF_964194105.1. Taxonomy (NCBI): domain Eukaryota; kingdom Metazoa; phylum Chordata; class Mammalia; order Rodentia; family Sciuridae; genus Spermophilus; species Spermophilus citellus. The sequence continues at coordinate 41,986,568 of NC_138188.1, forward strand.
AGTGCATATTTGCATAGTGTTTGTTCAATTATCTTTTTTTGAACTTCAGGATATTAAAGTAAACCATTGTTTAAACACAATTTGCCCTAGCTTTAGAGAACACATAGATAATGGCAGAGTAATTTGACAAAGAGATTGGAGTTATAAAGCAATCTAAAACCGTTTTTAAGAATTGGATGAGCCAACTGTAATTGATTCTTGTATGTGAGCAGGGTACTGAAGAGAGATCCACCAGCAATCAAACACTCTGTTCACTTTCTAAATTAATCTTAATGAGAAAAGAAAAATCATAATTTGCCAAGTGGAAAAACAGTAGACTAGAAGCAAGTCCACATGATAGCAAAGTGCTTTGTGCCTCTGATTAGTTCTGAGGGAATTTATCTAAGGCATTTAAATGTCTATTTTCTAATTGAGGACATGGATGAATAGGTGTTTAGGAGAAAAATATGTTCCTCTTAAAAGACTTATTTAAAAATTATCATGGTGAAAAGTTAATGCATACCAAACTCAGTTTTTTTTTCAATTATTCAATAAAAAGGCTAATTCTATTTTTAAAAAATTACATAACATTAAAATACTTCTTTATTGTGGAAGTATTCCTTGTCTCTTTCTCACATTATATTCTACCATCTTTCCTGATCAAACCTAATTGAGGAACATGTGTGACCATACATCAGGTGATCAGAGTTAAGAATGTGAAAATTAAAATAGAATTAGAAACCAGGATTGATCGAACATACACAGAGTACTTATTAAAAATTGCAAGAAAAAATTAAAGAACAAGAAAATTCAAGTCAAAGTTTGGATCTAAATGTTCACATACAATTTCTTACACACACAAAAGTTGAATGATTTCTTTCCAACAGGAAAAAAGTTTTACACACTGTTTTGCTAGAATAGCTTTCCTCAACTTCAATTTTCAATGCTAGTAAGCCTTTGCAGTAGTATTTACCTTGTGGAAATCTGCAAAAACTACAAATCAGAGACTTATCCCACCACACTTTGTGCCTAGATCTTTGATATCACATCACTTATCTCCAAGAGGATTGGATACGAATTTAGGGTTGCATATTGTGACCATCAAAAAAGTTTCTTCATTAATACAGTGAGGTATGTCAGTGAATTTTGAACCATTTGAACATTCATTTGTCATAAAAGTTTGTATACGTCCTAATGTGTGCATTTTAATTTAATTACAATATGGGTATGTATATACATATATATGCATATGCATCCCAAATATATATGTATATATATGCACATATATAGGGACATATATATAATTATTATGTACTAAAATATAAAATCAAAATGTGTAATACTGAGTCAAAATAAGTAGTCTTCTAAATTAATACTTTATTTTTATGTATTTATAAAACTTTTGTGTTTTTGCTGAAAATTTTACATAGTTTAACATTTTATCTAGCATTTCATTTTTATTTTCTGAAAATTCTGGATTAACATCTTGAAATAATAAATTCTTAAATTTTTAAATTTTGTTTTCAATAGTTTGATACTTGGTTTTATTAGAACCTACACAAAGATATGTAGATATAATGAACTTAAAGAATTACTTTGTCAATCTTTACGCTCAAGCACGCAATAACTTCTTAAAATTAAGAGGAGAAAATTCTGTCTTATTTGAAAAACTTCTCTGTAAATTAATTTGAATATATGTAAGCTTTCTATTAATAACAAGTGGCTTCAAAGCCGATTATAACTTTTCACTTTTGAATATTTTAAATAAATTAGAATAAATGTGCAAAATTATAAAGAGTAGATATCTAAAAATATTGCTTTAAGTCATACAAACTATCTTAGGAGATGACATTCTTAAAATATGGAAAATATTCCTATCTCAAAATGTTTTCAATTAACCAAAATTTCTTTCAAAAACGTTATTTTCAATGTATGACTTTTTCATTAGTGGTATCTATAGATTTTTTCTTGTTTCCAAAGTATCTTTTAAGTAAATATACTCTTAAAAGATATTTGTGATGAAAAATGATTCAACAAATAGGGAATACTTTTAGCTATGCAGAAAAAAAGTTAAAATGGTTTTGTATTTTAGTTCAAACATTCTAACATTGCCACGAGATAATCAGCACAACTTCTACTTATGGTTCAACAGATTTCCCCACCTATTATCTGTGTCATCTCCTTATAAAATATTAGTCAATTCCACTATTTGTTCTACTGACACTGTTTTGTGTAATTAGTGACAGGACTTCATCATGTACACTGTGTGCATTTCTGATTCTGCTTCCAAGATGAAAAATCACTTTTATCAGAAGAATACTACAAATTAATTTAAAGCACAGTAGAATCTTTATACCCTTAACAAAGAACATTCAACTTCTTCAATTTCCCTTAAACATTTTAAAGGTATTTGTTTTAAAAGACACAAAGTTTCCAGTGCTTTATTTTTGTTTTGTAGCTCACACAAAATCTGGAAGAAGCATTAAAACTATCTAGACTGTCATGCAAATGTGTAGTACACCCCTAAAGTGTGTAATTCTTCTAAACTTATTCCATTACATCATCAATAACACAGTCTAGAACTTGTTGATGGTACATACTAACAAAAGAACACATTTTTATTTCTCTCCGTTTTGTTTTCTGTGTAATACTCTAATTTTACTGCTTCAGTAAGAGAAAACATTTCATGGTATGTAGACTTTGTTTTCCATTATTGACAAAGAACCATGAGAAGACATTTCATTTTCTTTCTGAAATACTGCTGTTGGGTTATTATTTTCTGTTTATTGTAGTTGTACAATATGAAACATTGGCCTTATTATTTTTATAAGTAGTATAATCTGAAATATTTGTTGTTATATTTTATTGCAGCTTTCTTTGCAGGAATACAAAGTTAAGTCCACACTTTGAAAATATTTGTTCAGTTAAGATTAGAGAACCTAATCTTTAAGCCAACTTAACTTGATGCATGTAAAGTTTCTGATAATTCACCATGCAGAGAGGAAAAGCAGATGTCACTCAGATCTGCCCTGCTGCCCAGTACTTCTTTAAGTATACCTCACAAACTAGGAGATTATGTGATTCTATATGACTATACTTAGAATATTTATTAAATGATACTAACAACTAAGTTCTATTTATTTTTGGATTAAGATAGCAAGCCAAGCAAACAAACAACAACAAAATCCATTAATCTAATAGGAGGGCTACTGTTGAAACCTACCACATTTTGTGCTTTGAAAACTACTCTCTCTTTTAATAAAGTGAATTGATGAGTGAATTGATGGCTCTCAATATCAATGTACATGATAAACACCCTGGGATTCTTTCAGGTACATGTTCTCAAGCCACATTCTAGATCATCTATTGAATCAACTTTTGGAATATTGGTATGGTGTTAAAACCAGATGAATAAATGTAGATGAATTCCTCAAATGATTCCTCACAAATGCTCCATAAGTAGCAAATTGACTGAGTATGAAAGGTTAAGTCAATGGAGTTGAGCGTAGGAGAACATGGACTCTTCCACAATGCAGAGGGTCAAATAGAGATAGGTGGTTTTCAGGACAAACATTTGCACCATAGTATTCTGAGGGGTGTGATAGATGCACAATATCAGTAGCTCTAATAATATTTTGTGTAAAATCTGGGCAATGATTTATAGTGCCTACCCTTGCAGGTTACCCTTTAGGAAGAAATCATCAAGAGATGCAAAAATGCTACTGAAACAGAATCATTAAGTATTTTTTTTTTGCTTATTTAGTAGTATTGTCTGTGTATCATCTATGCCACATTTTAATTTTATGAAATTTGTTTTATCTCCATTTTCTTGCGCTAGTAATCGTGACTATTTCACAATATTTATCTCTTTAGTTTGTGGTGCTAAGTGATAGCAAATTTAATTCAATTTAGATAATGGTAAGATAATTAGTCTTGGGAGGCAGTGATTGGAACATTGATCAGTTCTGCAGCACTGATGCAGAAAAATGGTAGAGAAGTGATTACAGCAAAATAATGGTCAACATTAGACCCAAGGTGCAGCTTCAGAAAAGAAAACAAGTTAAATAAAGAGCCACTAAGGTTAAGAGATAAGGGATGCTTCTGAGATGAGATTAGACATACTGCAGGAACACAATGACATTGAAAGTTTAGCCAGATGACAAGATAACAGGACTCCCCAGTGACCAGGTGAGGGATTTCAAAGCAACATAGACTAGGGCTTTGTAATAAAAGAAATAGCTAGCACCAATATGAAGACTCTATATTAAGGCAAAATGAATTCAACATTTTTTAAAGATCAAATTATTAGAGGATTAGATATAAAGCACTACATATTCAGAACTTTTAATTCTTTGAACTAATATTGTAACACATGAATGTTTTCAGCTTTTACTTCTTTTCTTTATTTCAATAATAAAGGATCTGACATACATTTATGAAGAAAATGTTTTGATATGAAATAATTTAAATAGAATAAAATCTTTCAGAAAATAGTAAGTCAAAGACTTTTGATAAAGCCAAAGAGATTAGTCTACTTTAATATCCAGAACTTTATAACAATCACATTTATTTTTTGAAAGAACTTCCTTACATATCTCTTAGAATCTCAGCTAGAAATGATGTAACTGGGCAATATTCTTGTTCTCTGAAAACTGGTAGTGTGTCAAGAAAAATGGAATTCGAGATAAAGTAATTCAACAGTGCTGAGTTCAATTGTTTATTTTGTCAACAAAGATATTCTACAATGAAAACATCTATTCATAAAATTTAAATGTGGCTTACCAAACAACTTTCAAATATACATCTAGTTCTCCCTTCCTATAAAAGAAAATTACAAATGCAAGAAAAACATTACTGGGATCAGACTGATTTCTTAGCAATTTGATAAACATGAAATTCATCTTTTTTATTTAATTCTAAAGATTACACTTTAGGTATTGTTTACTTTTTAAATCATAAGTAATTTAGCTTAGTTTTATCGTCTAAAACTTCACAGATTCCAAATAATGAAAATTTATGGAAGTAATATCATCTGCACTTGTATCCTCTAGCATCTGTCTAAATAAAGATACTAAGAATTTATTTTTAGGCAGAATATGAACTTCCCTTCTTTCAACCTAAACCAATATTGAAAATAAATTAATGATTAGTTTTGGACTAAATTACAAACAAGGGGTTGACCAATTTTTTATACATTTATTAATCAGTTCTAATTCTTCAATAAAATGATCATTCATTCAAAACATATTCTTCTTTCCTGGTCTGTTTTTCGTTCCTTATTTTCATTCCTATTTATAGGCACATTGACTTTTTGTAGGTAAAATGTTTTAAATGTAACATATATTGCAAATATTTTCCCTTAGTCTATCATGGTTATTTATGTTTATGATATTCTTTATAAAACCAATGCCTTAAGTTTGTCAGCTGTTTATTTATTTTTCATGCTTCTGTTTCCAAAGGAAATCAGATTGTTACATTCTCAAATACTCAGAATCATTTTAATCTCCTAGTGGAATATACACAGTATCCTAGTTTGATATTAAAATTCTCCTATTTTTTGCTTTTTGCCTTAGATCATTCTTGATGACAATGCTCTACTGAAGAGTTAATATAACATTAATATTGCTACTGTATAAGTCACCAGTTATCCACAAAAGCCCTTTCTCCTTTCTTGCATGAGCATATAACTACTCACCACTCTATTGATACCCCACCATATAACATTACCCATGTTCTTCTTCTTCCTTGAGCACATATGTATTAAGTATTTATTTCCCTTCCTATATGTATTAGTTTCCTATTAATTTCTTATTCGTTTCCTATTTGTGTGGGCATTGTTTTCTGTTAGTGTAACATGTAAATTATATTGCTAAAATAATAATGAAATTGTCAAAGACATTGAAACAAAAATCATCAAGTAATCAAGGCTTAACACACCATCACAAAATTGTGAGTTAAAACAATAAGTTTTTCAACTGAAAGGTTACATGTTCAGCAGTATGAATAGGTCTCACTATGATAGCACTGTTACCTGAGCTAGATTCCTTCTGGAGGCTCCATGGGAGATTTTGCTTCATTGATTCGCCAGGTTGTAACACAGTCAGCATTCCCGGACTCATGACCCTTTCCCATCTTCTAAACCAACAATCCTATCCCTTCAACTGCTTTCACAGTGACACTGCTACAGGTCCCTTTCTGCTTTTCACTTTGTTTTCTCCTCTTTCAATTAGACCTTTGTTACCCTTCTGCACCTACCTGGATAATCCAGCATATCTCTGATGGTCAAGAGCATTAATTTCATGACTTGTGCAAAAGCCCTTTTGTATTTATGGTAAAAAGTCAAGCGTTCCTGGGAATAGTATGTACAAATCTTTGGTAGTCCACTATTTACCTGCCATATTATATAAGTTCGTGGGTTTAAAACTCTCTTTTAAAAAATATTTCATTTTTCCTTGTAATTGAACACAATACCTTTATTTCATTCATTTATTTTTATGTGGTGCTAAGGATGGAACTCAGGGTCTCACACATACTAGGTGAGCACTCTACTGCTGAGACACAACCCCAGTCTCTGTCTTCGTACTTTTTGATAAATCCAGAGCACATGGAAAAGTATATCTAAGAGAAGTACCTCCTTTTGTTCTTTTTCTTTCTTTCTTTTTTCATGATTGGACCTTTTTAAACAAAAATGAAAATTTCACAAAATCATAAAGAGAAATAATCTTCCAGAAGTAATTGCACAAAATTAAAGCTAATAAATCAGGATTTAACTTTCCTTTGCCCCAGAATGACTTTGTGTGAGATAAAATGTCCTTCAGAAATTAACATAAATTACAGAGTGGAAAAATGTTCATGGTCCATACAATGTACAAAGGATATTTTCAGAATACATAAAAGAGTGCTGGAAATAATCAGAGATGCTGATGCTTTGTCTAAGTAATGGACAGGGAGATAAACATTAAAACAAAAAAATGCATTCAAATATCCTATAATGTGTCATTGGAAAGGCTGGGGTATAATTTGCTCATGCATTCTCTGGTGGAAATGAAATATGTATAGCATTTGGAAATTAAATGACATCTGTAGGAGGTTAGAAATATTTCTACAACTAAATATTCTAGAGACATAATCACAAATGCATACAAAGAACCATGTATGAACATGATATAAAATAGGCAATACTTGATAGAGAATGTAACTACACATTAAAGAGATGCTTATGTTACTTGGAGAACAACCATGAGTCTTCAAAAATGAAAAGAATGATGATATGAAACTCTTTGTATATAAGATACCCCTTACCACTTATCTCTTCATACACAGCTCCACTGCCATAGGTCACCATGGATGCTCTCTTTAGATCTTTGGACTCTGTGGCAGCTCATCTGTCAGGAAAAATGTAGAAAAGTAGGCTCCAATGTGAAAAATCCAGAAGAAGGTGACTGGTAAAGATGTAAGACTTGGGTGAACTCATAACAAAAGCACTGATTAAATCTACCAATGGAAGTGTTTATTCAAGGAAATATTTCCAATGATCAGTTTAGCATATTGCTCAACTAACATATTCTTCCAATAATTATGGCAGCTATTCTAAAAGTTGTTCACAGGTTTTTTCTAATAATTGTCGGACTTACAGAATACAAAGAGCAAAGTATTGGAAGAATCATGAGACCCAAATAAGTTTTGAGGATTCAAGACAACCTTGAGGTGCAACCCACCCCAGACCTCACTGAGCAATACAATGTTACATTTCCCATGGAGTAGGAACAGGATAGAAGGGGAGCCGGTCAGTGCTCTATCCTGCCTCTCGTTCCATGTGTGTATGACAGTATGTAATTCAATTTGCTAACATTCTGAAGGATGTTTATTAAGTGTGGCTTTAGAGACAGGTGGCTTCATGTGCTGCTCCCTCACTTTCTTTTTATAAGCCATGAAATGCTTTTTTACATGGATCAACTTTTTTTCTTCCATTCTTGACAGCTTTATTTCCTCAGCAGGTTTTTCATCCAAGTTCCCTGAAAGTCTGAATTCAGAATATTTTTGAAATAGTATTCAGCTTTTATAAAGGAAAAAGAAAAAAAAAAACTTTCACAGTGAGCCAAGTTTCAAATCTTTTATCTGCTCCATCTGTCTCCTACCCTCGTCCTGAGATACCTTTTCATGTTACTCTCCATCTTTCCAGGCTTGATGGCAACACATTTGATAATATTGTTCTTTTTTTTTTTTTTTTTTTTTTTGCTTGAGAACTTACCAGTGGATCTATCTCTATTTTCATAGCACTTTTTGTAGAATTCCAGATATTTCCATCATCTCTGGCCAGGCTTGCATTCTGAGTCTCATTTTTTTCTGCCATTCTAACACTCCATTTTCCTCTCCCTCTCCCCCTCTTTCTTGCTCTAGCTCTCCACCACCCCCACCTTTAACAGAGATATGACTTGTGCAATAATTACTTGCATGTGAAGAACATTCTTTTGTTTAGTCTGACTTACTTCAACACACTTGGCTGGTCTTCTTATATTTCTGTTGATTTGTTGGCTGTTCATTTATTTTGTTCTCATCCTTTTTCTAGTTTGTACCTCTTACCAATGAAAACTGAGAGCCATAATAAGATAGATCAATATTTAGGAAAATAATTTGTTTTCTTAATATCATCATGAAAAATCTGTGGGCTTTTAATATTTCATACTTGCAAAAACTTTCACTTTACTCTGTCATTAATAACACTTGTGGTATGAATAAAAGATAATTCCCTGTTTAATTTAGGTAAATATTGGCATAATTAATATCCTTATTCCAATATATTTTATAGTTTTTGAATCTTTGATTGTTTAATAATATTAGTGTGTGGTTTAGAAAATATTAGAGAATACATAATTTTATTATACTTTTTTTTAAAGAAAGAGGGGGGAGAGAGAGAGAAAGGGAGACAGAGAGAGAATTTTTTTAATATTTATTTATTTTTTTAGTTCTCAGTGGACACAACATCTTTGTTTGTATGTGGTGCTGAGGATCGAACCTAGGCCGCACGCATGCCAGGCGAGCGCTTGAGCCACATCCCCAGCCCTTATTATACTTTCTTAGTGAATATAATTCAAATAATTTAATATTTGTTAACACCATATTTACTTTCCTCATTAGTGAAGTGAAAATGTCCTTATATTGTACAATACCTTTAGGCTGGAAGAGCTCAGGCACAGTGCTGGAAGATTCATAGATTTAATCAGTAGAGGGAGCTATATGGCATGCTCTTGCAGCCTCAGTTTTTATTTTTTAATTTAATTTGTAAAAACTCAATGAATCAAAGAGAGGCTAGTCCCCTTCTTACAGGACCCACATAAAGCAAGTATTTCAATCTGAGAGCCTGGAGAGTTTCTTTTACACTTTGTTTTGCTACAGCTCAATTGTTCAATTTCTTCCTAGGGAAGAAATTGTGTTCCCAAGGAAGGTCAAGACTCTCTGACTTTTGCATATTCAAATTTGTGCATTATTATTTTTGAGCCATTCTTCTCTCTCTCTTTGTTCTTGGAAGGAAGCTCTAGTATATAATCTGTCAAGAAAGAACTGCATTTCCTTCTGTGCTTCATCCTCCTTTTGCGGTCATTAAATGTGGACTTGACTATCACCTTTGCTCCCAAGACTTACAACATTACCTACTGTCCTTTCAACTACTATAAAGGGTACCAGTTCCTTAAAAAAAATAAATAAATAAATAAAATTCACTCATTTTTAGTATGCAGATTAAAGCACTCTGACAAAAGTATACAGTGGGATAGCCCTTACCACAACCATGGTATTGAATAATTTGGCCTTTTCCCTAAATTCTTGTGTGGTTCCATGCAGGATGTTCATCCATAACATGAGCTAACAGATCATATGTTCTCTCTGAATAGTTTTGATTGCTCAGTGTTTTTAGCAATTAATCTATGTCCTCCAAATATAAATCCTTTCCTCTTTTTCATTGTTTAGTATTATTTCACTGTATGCATATGTCAAACTGTGCTTATCCATTCTGCATTTGATGGGTATATAGATTGTTGCCAGTTCTGAATTATAATGAATAAAATTCTTAGGCAAACAAGGCAAATAAGGCTTCACACGGATGAATGGTTTTATGTTTCATTGTAAGTAGAATTGCTGGTTCACGTAGTGGTAATTCTATTAAGAATTAGCCAAATCATTTTCCACGGTGGTTGTCAAAAATCATGTTCTCCCAAGTAAAATATGGAAGTTCTAGTTCCACATTCCATGAAACTTGTTTTAGCCAATTTTTATAATCTATGGTGTTTCTAGAAGGCACTATCTCATGGTGGTTTTAATTGTCATTTTCTTAATTATTGTGAGAAACTGATGTGACTCCATTTTTGAGAAACCAGCTTCTACCTCAAGGCCTGTCCTAAGGAAGGGGGTGTGACCCTTGTCCTGGAAAAAACCCACAGAGCACTCATAAGTACCCACCCTGCTGAGTTGTTTGTCTATAAATAACAGGAGAGATCTGCAGCGCCAGGTGTCCCTGACTCAGTTAAGCTAGGTGAGGACCTATAGCAACCTCCAATCAGCATGAGACAGGGAAAATACCTGGGATGCCAGATGACCCCCAGTAGTTTATGGTGGTTGATAGCATGTTGGGAAACCATGTAGTTTAGCACATATACCCCTCCTGGCTTAAACCAACCAGTTCAAAGGAATCTCCCACTTGTACTAACCAATCACCCCTACCCAACTTGTTCCTGCTAGTGAATGTGCTAATCAATATTAAGAGTTGTTGTTTGGTTTTTCCGTGATGTGAAATGATTTGCTGTGTGATGTTGTGACACATAGAGTATCCCCTGACAACCTATAAAATCTCACTGAACAAAGGATGGACTCACCCCCTGGGACCGCTGCGTTGGAACCGGTTGTGAGTCCAGGCTCGAGCTTGCAATAAAGAATCTAGTGTGATTGCATTGGATTCGTCTCCTGGAGATATATTGGGTCCCACGAATCTGGCATTAAATTGATAGTGTTAAACATATTTCACGTGCTTATCAGTTTTTATTATATGAGTGTGTGCTCATTTTTTTTTTTTTTTTGGACCTGGGATCGAACCCAGGGGTAGCTTAACCATTGGGCAACATTCTTCAGCCAGTTTTTATTTTATTTTATTTTATTTTTAATTTTGAGACAGGTTCTCTTTATAATGCTTAAGGCCATGCTAAATTGCTGATGATGGCTTTGAACTTGGGATCCTCCATCCTCAGCCTTCAGAGCCACTGGGATTACAGGGGTGTGCCACCCGCCCAGCACCCCTCAACTGTTCTTGAACTATGTGTTAATTATTTGTTTGTAGGAGTTTTTTTTTTATATATATAATAAAACACCAGTTCTCAACTATGATTTTCATTAACTAATAAAATAAAGAATGTAGAACAAACTTATCAACAGAAAAAGATGTTTCATCTTTCATTTTCTTAACTAATCTAGCATAAATAGAGATTTTATCATTTCAATCTACTACCTCAACTAGATTTCTGAAATGATCTAATATTTTAAATAGAGGATGATCCAAGGTTAACACAAACCTTGTTTAAAACATTGGTGATACACTTACTGACACTGTTTAGCAATTTGTTCGATTTCACTGGAAATTATTTGCCTCATTTAAAAAAAAAAAAAAGTTTATCCAAACTTTGAGGCCATTACAAAGAATAAAAGTGATTGGGTCTCTCTGTGTAGGGCATTTAGAGAGAGATTCAGTCTTTTGCAGAATAAACACTTAGGCTTGAACACAGTGGTGCATTCCTGTAATCCCAAATGCTTGGGAGACTGAGGAAGGAGGATCACAATTTCAAAACCAGCCTTAAAATTTTTGCAATGCACTGTCTCAAAATTTAAAAAAAATTAAAAAAATAATAAAATAAAAGGAAGGGGTTTGGCTCAGTGGTTAAGTGCTGCTATGGTCAATCCCTGATCCTAAAAATAAATAAATAAATTGACAGATAAAAGTGCTCGGTAATTTCAGTTCCATTTGTAACACTGGCCATTGAATTTCTAAAGTAAATATTATACAATAAGTTACAAAAATCCAGTTTAAACCATAAATAGAATGAAGAAATACATAAAAGTGTGATTAATTAATTTTTCTTTTGTAATTTTGGCAAGAAGTAGTTAAATCGTTTAGCCTTTACAGTCAGTGGCACTAGATGATAATTTTGTGAGATAGTAGCAGTATGAAAAAAAATCAAATAAGATTTGACAAGCAAACTATATTCTTTTAAGTTTCAACTTTTCTTAGTGCAGGAAGCAAATTAATTCTGTAGAAGCAAATCTATAATTATATTACCATAGAACTTATAAACACAACATGTCATAGTTTTTTCTTTGAAATGCATTTATGTATGTTTACCCACACACTTCAAATTATGTAGTTGGTTATATGAGTAGTCTGTAATCTTAACAAGTGTTGGCTTCACAATAACTCAAATTCTACATTCACAATTCATGGAGGAAAAAAATTATCAGGTTTGAATTTAAACTTTGGGCAAAGCTAAATGAAACTTGCCTTTACTTCCATCACTAAGAAGTTTATGTTCCTTTATAACATATATTTTTAAAATGCTTAGAAATAATCAATTTTCTGCAGATCTAGCAATTCTCAAAACGTGATAGACCTTTGAAATTACTACATGTAGTACTGAAGTGTTTAAAATTAAATAGAAGAAATTATGTTTGTGATTAATGATTTCAAAAAGTGTTCTTAGATATGTCATCATCAATACAATCTATGAAAGAAAAAAAATGAATATATTGTACTTCACCAAAATAATCTGTTTCTTTATACCTGACCCTAATGAATCAGACAACAAGCCAAAGGCTGGAACACAAATCTTCATACCACATATAGAACCAAGCACTTGTATTCAGAATCCAAAAAGAACTCTAAATTCAATGGTGAGAAACAAATCCAATGAGAAGCTGGGCAAGAGACTTGGGGTTTTAGTTCCCATGAAAAGAGTAAGTTGATGGAAAATATGCACAGGAGTTCTTCAATGTTATTAACCATTAAGAAACACAAATCAAAGGTGCAGTGACAAACTGTTAAACATTAAAATGGCTAAAGTAAAACATATTGACCACCTTAAAATCTGTAGAAAGGCTAAAAATTATACTACTGCAGCTTGCAAAACAGTACTTGTCTAATGAAATTAACTCTATGCTTACTGCAAGACTTAGTCAATGTTCTCTTTAGCATTTATTCTGCATAAATATTTTCATACAAAGACCTGTACATAAACATTTATAGCCATTTTATTTGTAATAGATGCTCATTGGAAGAAACTTTGGTCCTTCAATAGATGAAGGAGTAAACAAACTATCCTCTATTTATACCATGGAATACTACCTTACAATAATAAAGAATGATCTATTGACACAAACTTTAATATTTCTTGAGTTCCAACTTGGATGGAACTCAGAGGCATTACACTGAATGAAATATATAAGTCTTCAAGGATCATAAATTACATGGTTTCACTCATATGAAACTCTTGAAGTGACAGCATTGTAATAATGAAGAGGAGACCATTGCTTCCTTGCTAGGTTAGGCCTGGAAAGGAATGACTATTAAGGGGTTATATGAAGGTGCTTGTCAGTAGTGGTCCAAGAAGTCTGCATTCAAATTGTTGTGTTGGCTACTCAAATATACATGTTTGATGAATGTTCATAGAACTAAACATCTGAACAGTGAATGCAAAAACTGGGTGAAATCTGAACAAGATCTATTACCAAGTTTGTACTTGGTACAATCAATGTCCTGTTGTGACAATGTACTATACCTATATAATTAGATTTTATCAATGAGAGAGGAAAATGAAAAGTATATAAAAGTGTGAATTACTTTTTACTTATTCGTGACTTTTAAAATAATATAAAATTTTAGAATACCAATTTTTAAAAGTTGCATCCATAAGAGAACAGTTTTGGTAAATAATAACAGTAGGAATTTTTGCATTGGCATTGAGTGAGATTCCCTCATCTTTGCATCTCATTTGCTCTCCTAAGGCTGACAATGGTGGCAAGATCCACTGTGCAAAGTCAGGAAATGGAGACAACATTCCAACATGTAACCTGTGTGTGTAGAAAGGAGACACAAGGGCAAGTTGTTGGTCTAACCATCCACAAAAGGGGAAAGGTTTGAGCAGGGAGGAGCATCATTTGAGAAGTAGAGTTCCTACAGAAATCTTGCAGCTTGAAGTAGCAAGTAAAGTCTTACTCCAGACCCTGAAGTGTAAAGTCAGGACTTCATTCCCCATTATTCCAGCAAGACAGAACATGTCTTGGTGGAATATCTGGACAAATGCTCAATATTAAACAAGAATGACAGTGATATCCCATTTTTTTCAGCCTGTATCTTATCTGCTACATCTGATAATTCATAGCCTTGAGATTTACTTCTACTTGGCTTCTACTTTCCCCCTAGTGCGAATATCACAACCTAAAGCTAGAGTCACAAACTCTAAGAAGGGAGAAGTCACTGGCCCAGACACATAGTTTGTGAGCACTGGTTCATATTATGCCATAGTCTGTGGCATGTAAACACATCCCCGATCTTTTAAGTTTACCTATTCATAATTCTGCAAAATCATAGCAAAATTTAAATAAGCCAAGCAACACAATATACAATTTTCAGCTTTCTAAACTCAGGTTTTCATATGACTGCCCTGTTCTGAATTACATTATAATTTTCCATTGTACACATTACTTTTATTCCATTGATCTAGCAATAGAAAAAAATGAACTATTATTTCTGGAACCATTCACCAACACTAATCAAATAACAGGCACGCTCCTCCGAAATGTAATACTATTTTCTTTTGGTGTTATATAGTAAAAGGCAATGATACTAGAAACAGGACCAGCCTACCATTTTTTAAAACTAAGAGTTATACTCTAGGGCTGGGGATGTGGCTCAAGCGGTAGCACGCTCGCCTGGCATGCGTGCGGCCCGGGTTCAATCCTCAGCACCACATACAAACAAAGATGTTGTGTCCGCCGAGAACTAAAAAATAAATATTAAAAATTCTCTCTCTCTCTCTCTCTCTCTCTCTCTCGCTCTCTCCTCTCTCACTCTCTCTCTAAAAAAAAAAAAAAAGAGTTATACTCTAAATTGTCTAAGCCTATTAACTGAAATATCACATCAAAACTTAGTTGAATTAATCTATTGTACTGAAACAATAGCATTTGTTTCAGAATTAGAGGGTGGCAAGATCTCAACTGCATTAATCCTGTGAAAACTTAACTCTGGTAAACATTTTTGAAGGTTATTCAGCCTCATACAGACATGAGTAATTTAAGTCCAACTGATGTTACAACGAAAATGTGTCTAAGTGGTTCTGCTTAGCCATTGAAAATTACAAGTCCTCAAAAAGATGAATAGAGAACAGAGCTATTAAAGATAAGGAGCAGAAATAATTGGAAACAAGAAAGGAACATACATTTCTCCCTAGATATATGCATTAAATCAGTAGAGAAATGATAAATAAACTACATTTTAAGAAAGATAATAAGTTTTCAAAAAATAGCTAGATTATCATTTCATAATACTTCCAGAAAAACACCATTTTAAGAACCTGGCTTGGTGTTTCAGAACAATCTGGTCCCATTGTATAAGAACTGTTCCTAAAGGGCCATAAGACCAAAGAAAGTATCAGACAAATAGAAAATTACACAAAATGCAATTTTCTGGGGATTTATTAGCAGAAGCATGGTCCTGGTGGCAGAAAGATCAGGTGAATACCCATGATTTAATCAGATTCAGTGGGTCATCTTTTTTTCTTTTTAGTTGTAGATGGACACAACACCTTTATTTTATTTATTTATATTTTTATGTGCTGCAGAGGATCAAACCCAGTGTTTCAGGAGTGCTAGGTAAGTGCTCTGTCACTGAGCCACAAACCCAGCCACAACCTGGGTTGTCTTGAAAGAATATTGTGGATGTCAGGCACATTCCTGGTGCTGATGGTGCCCAGATCTGTGTAGAAACCATTACATAGCACTTTGATGGCTTTGGTTATTCACAGTATGAAAGGAAACTATCTGGACAAAACAGACCTTGTTGTTCATGTGCCATCGTCCTGGATTCCTCTCAAGATGGCTATAGGCATTTTCTTACTATATCACATATCCCTGCTTCCATGATACATCTTGAGCGTGCAAGGGGTTTTAGCATTGTGTAAGCAATATGTCATTAGGCCACTTGCCCAGCTTGTAAGCAGAGCCCACAATAATAGAGGGACATGCACAAAAAGATAGAACAATTAAGCAAATAATAATAATCAATTTTCTTTCAGCCATTCCAAGAAGCAAACCATTAACATAATTTTTCTCAAAAAAACAATAAAAGAACAATATTAAGTCCAAGGGAGGATCAATTTTGGCATTTACATTTGACCTAAGGTGTATGACATTAGGTAGATATATAACAACATTTTTTCTTAATGAAAGCATAACCTACAGGGAAAAAAAATCACAAAAATAGTAAAAAAAATTTCAGTGATGAGACAGAAAAATACATGT
The DNA here is from genome assembly GCF_964194105.1 of Spermophilus citellus. Classification (NCBI taxonomy): domain Eukaryota; kingdom Metazoa; phylum Chordata; class Mammalia; order Rodentia; family Sciuridae; genus Spermophilus; species Spermophilus citellus. The sequence continues at coordinate 42,003,098 of NC_138188.1, forward strand.
TTGTCAGTGATATGCAAAGATCATTCTGCAAATCACAGTAAAACAATACTGGCAGCTTAGTTTTTGTTGGACAATCTTGCGGCAGCAGTTGAAATCTGGTGTTGACCACACGTGCTGGCCAAGAGGTTGGGTCCATGAGTAAGTCTGAAAAGGAACATAAAAGTTGCATGCCAAACCAAGGGCCAGCTGTAGTGCCTCAAGGGGTTTTCCTTAGTATATTCAATGTACACATTTTCACCATAGGTCAGAGTTCAACAGAATCAGCTGGGACCCAGTTAGAATGACTCGGCACTCCTCACACTGTGACCAAGAATAGCAGATTCATTCAGGGAGAAAAATAGATACTAAGTCACAGTAAGAAGTTATGTGTGCTATTTTACAGTGGAGTGGCTGTAAGTAACAATAACACATTACATTTCAAAGAGCTAGAGGAGAGGATTTTGAATATTTTCACCATTAAGTATAGAGACATAGAGACAAACCCACTTACTTAATCATCTAATACTCAACATAGGTGCCAAACTATCTATCTATCTAAAAGAAAAATGGACTTTATAACAAATGGTGCTGGGAAACCTGGATATCCATATGTAGAAGAACAAAAGTAGATCCCTCTCGCCTTGCAGAAATTTTGATTAAAAATATACCAAAGACTTAAGAATTACACCAGACACCTGCCTACTGCTAGAAGCACACATAGGATCACCACTCCATCATATAGGCAGAGGAACTAATATCATCAAAAAAAACTCCTAATGTTCAAAAAATAAACAAGAATCATTAAGTGGGAGATTATCAAATTAGAAAGCTTCTTCACAGCAAAGAAAATGATTAAGAGTGTGAAGAGAGCCAGGCACAGTGGTAATCCCAGCAGCTCAGGAGGCTGCGAAAGGAAGATTGAGAGTTCAAAGGCAGCCTCAGCAATGATGAGATGCTCAGCAACTCTCTGAGATACTGGCTCAAATAAAACACAAAATAGGGCTGAGGATGTGTCTCGTGGTTGAGGGCTCCTGAGTTCAATCCCCAGTACTGAAAAAAAAAAAGAGAGCTTGAAGAGAGCCTACAGAATGGGAAAATAAATCTTTGCTGGCTAATCCTTTGACAGGGGATTCATATCTAGAATATTCTATTCTGCTGCCCTTCCTATCCTCCCTACTCCTCCCCTCCTCTCCCATCTTTGTCTCTATCCAATCTAATGTGACACACTTTTTTTATTTTATTTTTTTTATTTTTATTACAGAAAATATGATTGATGTATGTACATTCCATGTATGTATTATATGTCAAAACACATTCTACTGTCATGTATGACTAAAAAAATAAATAAATAAAATTTTTTTAAAAATCTAGAATATATAAAGAACTCAAAAAGTTTAACTCCAAATATAAAACCCCCCAAAATTAAACAAATCAATAAATGGGCAAAATAACTAAACAGACATTTCTGAAGAGAAGAAACACAAAGGGTAAACAAATACAGTGGGAAAAATGTTTAACATTACTAGCAATCAGTGAAATACCTATCAAAACTGCTGTGAGATTTCATCTCATTCCAGTCAGAATGGGAATTATTAGGAATGACAATCAATAAAACAATAAAACAATAAAAACAAAACTAGATACAATAAAAAGAAATGTCAGGGAAGGCATGAGAAAGAGGTATACTATTACATTGTCGGTGGAACTGCAATTTAGTACAACCACTCTGAAAAGCAGTATAGATATTCTTCCAAACACTAGGAATTAAAACTTCTTATTCACCCAGCTTTCACATTCCTTGGTATTTATCCAAAAGAACTAAAATCAGCATCATATAGTGATATAGGCACACCAATGTTTATAACAGCACAACTCACAGTAGCCAAGTTATGGAACCAACCCCAGGTGCCTGTCAGTAGTCAAATAAATTAAGAAAATGCAGTATATCTATACAAGAGAGTTTTACACAGACATTAAAAAAGTGAATTTTAGCTTTGTTGGCAAATGGATGGAACTGGAGAACATCATGCCAAGCCAAAGAAGCCAGACTCAGAAAATCAAGGATCGAATGTTTTCTCTCATATGTGGAGGCTAGAGCCAAGTAAGTGGAAAAAAAAGGGACCAAATATTCTAAAGACAGATGGAAGACCAGTGAAGTAGAGAAAGAAGATTGAGGGGAGGGAAGATAGATGGTAAAGGGGAGAAAATGTAATACAAATTTTAAAAATTATGCTATACATATATACACACATATATACAGCACATATATAAAGGACCTCCTGGAGACAGCAGCCACAACTAAATATCTATAGTGTATATTGCGGGGGCTTACTCTGAGTTAGTTTACTTGCTGCATCGTTGTGTTACCAGCACAAATGTTGTACCTACCTGGCACAGTAGAAAATTAACAGAATTTTAAAAAGCAGTGAGTTAGGTTGTAGCCATGTAAAATTCACTATGTGACCAAGATTAAGGGACTTGAATGTTGACATTTCTAGACATCATTTTTAATACTAATGTGTCAAAGTTCTGAAATTCCACATTTTCTGTCTTTGCTTAGAAATGTTAAATTTGAAAATATTTGTAATATTTATCATCTATTTCATTAAGCTGTCTGTGGACCAATAACATTCTATAAAGTAATATATCCTCCTTAAAAGGTTGAGTTTCCTATTTAACCTCTAATAAAATTTTATTTTGGTAAACTGGAAAAATAACCTAAGTTTTATGGGCTTTATATAATTTTATAATAAATAAGTATGTTTATAGTTTGCAATAAAAAGCTATTTTTTTCATAGACATTTAATCCAAATTATAATATTTCATGCTAATATTATAAAATGATAACAGCAATAATACTGGCAGTTTTCATTTTTGGAATAAATACTATAAGGCTCTAAGATTTTATACCTGAAAAATAACAGAAAAACACATTTGGTTTATCAATTAAATTAAATTTGCTCTAGATTGTAGGAAACGTCATAAGTTGTGTGGGTTTCTAATCTGTAATGTTGCCTTCTAAATCCTCAAAAAGAAAAATCAAGTGGCATTTGCATGATATTTACACTACAGACAGAAATACTAAAATTTCAACTTTTTTATGAAAAGAATATTTCTTAAAAAGTGATAAATACTTGGGCTGGGGTTGTGGCTCAGCGGCAGAGTGCTCACCTAGCATGCGCAAGTCCCTAGGTTTGATCCTCAGCACCACATAAAAATAAAATAAAGATATTGTGTCTATCTACAACTAAAAAAATAACAAAATATTACTATTTTAAGCTCTCCAATCTTTCAATTCTTAAGGTAAGATTTTCTTTATAATTGTACTCTATATGGGTAATAAGGATCGTAATGCATTCCACTGTTGTTGTGTATTTTAAAAAATAAATAAATAAATAAAAAGAAAAAAGAAAAAAAGATTTTCTTTATGACAACAGGTTATACATTCCCATATACAGGGAACATAATCTCGACTTTATTAATGTAGTAGACTGGGTTTTCTTTGCTCCACCAGAACTTTGTGCATTTACAATGTAAATGTAAGAAGGAGAGGTCCAACATTCCTGCCTTTGTTCACATCACACACACACACACACACACACACACATATACACACACGGGGGGCGGGGGAGAAAGAGAGAGACAGACAGTGGAAGAGAGAGAGAGAGAGAGAGTTTTTATTTGTAACTAAATGAACAAGGGTTTATGGCTTACCACTACAACACTGACCCACTGATTTATATAGTGGTATGAAGTAGGGAATGGAAGGTGCCCCAGAAGAACCACAAACCATAGATTGAGTTGTTTTGACTAGTAAAACATGCTTTGCTTCATGGAGGCAGCATCAGAATGCAGAGATGATTCTGTATGGCAAGTAGTTCACATCAGAGCTTCTTTGTACTTAGAAGATCTATTACTATCAGTAACTGAGAAAACAAGCTGTTTGTCTTAGGAAGGAAGTAGCCTTACTAAAGACCCTGTTAAGCATGTAGAGATGAGGGGTATGTGTTTGCATTGTGTGTTAATAGCCCCTGAAAATACCAGAATTTAGCACCCTGTAACTCCTCACTACTGCCATTCCTAGGAAATTGTGCTTGTTAAGTGAACAAGGGTTTTATTTAGCAACTGAGCAAAGTGGAGTTGTGCAGTGGCCAAACAGGGGGACCCAGTGTCATATTACAGTGGAGTAAGGAGAAAAATATAGGAAAACTTTTAAAGAAATAAACGTATTATCCATACAAGGGGACAGAAACTGGCGTGGTCTGAAAAGTTGTGAGGAAGAACTCACTCTCCCAGGACAGATGTGCTGGAACTACACTGATTCATTTAAAGAGTTCTGAGTGAGTGGTTTGGGGCAAAGAAAGCCAGAGATAGCTGGAATTCTGTTGGTGAGCTGAACAGGGCTTCTGAGTCACTGTAGTTTGTTAGCTTGTTATGACTATGACCACATTTTCATCCACAGATCAAGGGGGCCTGAAAACTTCTGTAATAATGACTTGATCTTTGTCAAATCCAAGTGTGAGGAAAATTTTGTACCTCTTTCCATGTGTAGAGGGGAGCATTATTAATATTGTGCTCCATTAATGCAGCTACAATAGAAGACAACATATTAATGAGTTCTAGTGCCTTTAACTTCCAAATATACAACCTACTAAGCTTTTACTACATATCTGTAACATTCATGATGCTAAACAGTTTTTAATCCCCATTGCCTAAATGTTTTTCTCAACAACTTAATTTTTTGTTGTTCATCAAGCACTGTGATCCTTGAATCATCCAGAAATGCTGCAAATTCTAGTCTTCTTCCAATCTGTCAGATCAACCATGGAGCATTACATCTCTTGTCTCCACATACATCAAATACTCCCAACCAGTAATAATTCTAGAGCATCTTAAATTTACAAGCCCTTCTCTAAATGGTCCACCAGCCATTTTTGCAAATCACAGTGCATCCTGCAAAGTATTGGATGAAAAATAGGACAATAAGCTCTGTTAGAAAATGGATGGGACTTGGAATCAGATGTCCCCAGGAAACAAATCCTGTTTTCTCAACATATGAGTTGTAAGAGCTTAGAAAAATTGCAATGTCTCTCTAAAGATCAGAATCCTCATCCTTATAACAGATCAAGTGACATATCTTCTAGAGTTTAATGAAGATTAAATTAAAATAATCTGTGAGAAAATATCTTTCATACTCTCTGATGCTGACCCATGGTTCAACAGTGCTATAATTACATGCAAGGAAACTTTGTACCAGGGTGAGTCAATTTGAGAAGGTTGGCTGAAAATAATATCTAGTACCAGCTGACATCCTGAAGAATGATTTTAATTTTGGTAGTGGATACATCTGGATCAAGTGTCACTAAGGGTGAGGATTTTTTTTTTTGCTAGATATACTGCAAGTGGCTTTTTCATTTGTTTTCTAATTAATATTCTTGGACAGGACTTTAGAATAATCACAATGGTAGGCTCCATTTCAAACTAGACTAAGCCTGGTTTATAGAAATTGAGTAATTTTCCTAGGTTCTGAGGTTATAAGAAGAAAAAAAAAAGGCAAAATTGTACCCCTTCTCTATTATTTCTCCCCTATAGCTATCTTTCACATCAGACTTTAAAATGAAATATTTTAAAATTTGGTTTCATGGAACAAAAGTGGATCCAGTAGAACATGTATATAATTTGAGCAGCTATTTGTCTGCAGACCATGATCCCTGAAGCTAATGATGTTCAAAGTTCTCACTTCCTGCATTTTCCTGCACAGACCATTCCCCAGACCCAAAATACTAAACTCAAACAGAAAAAATAAGTAAACAAGAAAATAATTTGACACTGACTTTTGCTGCTTGACTCTCTGCTCTTGCCATATTTAAGAAGAGCTGCAAAGGGGAGAACAAGACCCCACCAATTGGAAGTGCGTAATGAATGACCAGCACAGATCCAGGATCCTGAAGGCATCAGGGTAATACTGGAAATGAAATAAATCAGTAGCTTCAGATTGAGTTATTATAAACTAAAGCAATAAACAGCTACTGGAGTCCATGGCTATGTGACCAAATAATTTAATAACACATTATTAAAGCAAAACTGATTTAATAATATGCTACAAAGTAAAACTGATTTAATAACTCACCATAGAAGTAAACATAGATTGAGCAGAGCCAGGGCTTCTGTTCATTGTCAGATTAGAGTCTAGCACCATATGTACCATCATTAAAACACTTAACTCCATGGAGATAACAGCTCATTCCACTCTGTTTTTAAAGAAAATTTTATAATTATTTGCCAGATATAGTCACTATATTGATGCAGCTTTTAAAGTATGTATTCTCAGATGCTTATAATTAATAGAGAATTCAAGTTCAAGGGCACATTTTAAAGAGCTTTATCTTAATGACCTGTTGGATACGACCTTTGAGAATATCTCATTATTTATAAACTCAGATTCTCTCAGGCTATGAAAAATGAACACTATTACTGGAACTTATTTTTGTTATTTTTTTCTGCTGATATTTAGGAGACAATTATGTGAGTAGCTTCTGTTCATCCTCTGAACCACAATATAAAATCCATTAAGAAGTCTGTTATGACTAAAGCTAAATCTGCTTTCCAATTGAGTTTTTGCCCATTTAGAATTAACTCCTCATGGTCATAAGAAACAATATTTTATGTCATAGTTATTGCTATGTAGACAGAATAGCCTAGTAAACTTGAACCTGAGGAAATATTTGCCAATTTGGAATTTTGGTCCTAATTTTTACCTTTAAAAATAATATTTCCCAGTCAAAGTGAGTGTTGATACTATAGAATTGTATGTTGTTAACAATACACTTTGTTTCCTCACTTATGTTTTTGATTCAATCCAAGAAGAAAACCCCCATTAACTTACAGTATCTTGTGTAATAGTATTTTCCTCTCCTTCAAAAAATATTAATTGTGTACTAAATTCATATCACAAAAATATTATTTTAAGTAAGCATTTTATTTAGAATAGTTTTATTTCCAAAATATTGCAAAAGTTGTACAAAGAGGTAGTATATGCTCCTTAGCAAATTCACTCTACTAGCAACACATTACAGTAGTATAGTGTATTTCTTAAATTAATGAGCCTATAATAAATACTATTTATTAACAAAATCCCTACTGTATTCATATTTCCTTAATTTATACCTAAAGAATTTTATTTGTCCTGTGAACCAATCCATGATACCCTGTTATATCTAATAATCATGTTTTTTAGGCACTATTTAGTTGAGATGTCTTCTCAGAATTTCTTGGTGTGAAATGGGCTCACATCTTGAGAAGTGCTGGTCAGTTATCTGTAGATTGTACCTATAGTGAGATTTTTCATACCTACTAATCATGATCAGTCTGGAATTATGAGTTTATGGGATGAAGCCTAAGAGGTAAAGTGACCTTTCTGTCAGGCTATATCAATACTACTTATTGATGTTAATCGTAACCTAGATCATCCACCTGAGAGTTTTGTCAGGTTTCTCCACTGCAAAGCAATTTTTTTTCTCTCTTTTCATATTACTATCCTTGAAAGCTAAGTCAATGGGAAGTCAGGAAGGAAGACAAAATAAAGTACATAAGAGGAATCTTAAACACCAGGTACTTAACAACTATATTGATCACATAAATCCGTACACTAAAGAATTATTTTTTTTCAGTTCTTAGTACCTGATAAATATTGAGCTTTCAACGGGTATTATAAGATGTACCAAAGGCAGACACCAGCAAAATCAAAACAAAAAAGAAAACAAAAATCAGAAAAACTAAGCATCAGAACAGCACGGGATTTGACAAAGATGTGGGAATTTTTAAAATACCCATGAGAGACAAAATCAAAGGCTCCAATGGAAAAGGAATACAAAATAAAACATATTTAGTGAAAAGAAAAACACAAGAAAACGAAGCAGACTGGTAGCAACTGAGACTGAATCTCTAGAAAATGCTAACAATCAAGAACACTCCAAAGGAAATAAAGACTGCCGCTGTGGTGCTCATCAGAAGACTGGAAATGGCTGAGGTACAAACTTGAATGCAGACCACCAGAAAACTCACATGAAGAAAGCCGAAAGAAGTGGGGGAGGAGAAGGCCATCTGGAAGCCATGGGTAGTTTCAAGAGCTGTATATATGCATCTTTGGGATACACAAAGGAGAAGAAATAGTGGAGCAGAAGCAATATTTACAGTCATTGTGGCCAAGATAAAGATCTAAATAAGAGACACATGTCATCATATCCAGAGGCTTTTAGAAGAGCACACAAGACAAATATAAAAAATACCATCTGTAGTCGAAGGATATCAAAATGCAGAAAAACAAAAATCATGAGAAAATCCGGAAATTAAGAAACATCATAATAGAGAGGGAACTTAATAACTCTAGAGGGCTCATCATCAGAAACCAAGTAAGCAAGAAGAGAATGGAGTGACATATTTAATTGGTTGAAAAGAAAAAAGGACCCACCACTATAGAATTTTGTATCCATCAAAATTCTCCTTCAAAAGTAAAAGGGAAATAAGCACTTCATCAGGCAACTGAAAACTAAAAGGTTTATTTAGCAACACACCTGCTCAGAAAAATGTTTAAAGAAGATCTTCCTAGAAAAATCAAATTATACAAATCAGAAATTGGCCCTACATAATAAATGAAAACCACAAGAAAAGTAATAAACAAAGGCAAAATAAAATATTTTTTTTTCAGTTAGACACAGTGGCACATGCCTGTAATCCCAGTGACTTGGGAGGCTGAGGCAGGAGGGTCACAAGTTCAAGGCCAGCCTCAGCAACTTAGTGAGATGCTGTCTCAAAATCAATAATGAAAACAGCTCGATGTTTACTTGGTGGCAAAGCCTCCCTGGGTTCAATCCCCGTACCAAAAAGAAATATTTTTCTCTTTCTTAATTGAGCTTAATGGTAGTCATCTAATAATAATAGGAAGCTATTGGGTGAGCATAACATGTGGATAAGGTAAAATGAATGGCTGGAATACTATAAGGGAGAGAAGCAAGCCTTTGGGACCACACAGTTAAAAGGCTCCTGCTCTACACTTGAAGAAATATGGGGGTTGAAAGGAAGACTCAGATTGGTTAAAAATGTATATTGACCCCTCTAAGGCAACTGCTCAAAGAGTAATTGATTGGGTAAGAGAGGAGATACAATTGCATCATATAAATGGATGAAAAAATAAAGCAAATCCAACCACATATTATCTATAATAAATTCATTTTAAATATAAAAACTTACATTTAAAGCAAAGAAGTGAAGAAATAATGCTATATTCACCATAATAAAAGAAAGCAGAAGAAGCTACATCAATTTCAGACAAAGAAAAATCTGTGAACTTGTATTTGCTGATAAGTTTTTAAATAAAGCACTAGAAACATGATTTATGAATATCAAGAGATAAACTGAACTTTATTAAAATTAAGAAACAACAATTTCACAATAAGTACCATTAAGGAAATGAAAAAAAAAAAGAAGACACAGATTGGGAAAAATTATTTACAGAACAGTTTTTATGGGAAAAATTATTTACAGAACAGTTTTTACATGTCACCAAAATACGTAGTAGTATTATACATCTAAATCTCAATAGCACAAAACAACCCAATTTTAAAAATAAATAGGTAAATAATCCATTTAAAAAAACTTCTCCAAAGAAGATATTTAAATGGCAAGTAATCATATAAAAAGGTGTTATTTTTCCTTAGTGAATTTAAAATTAAAGTAATTGGATCCCCCTTCACCCCTAATAGAATGTCCAAAATACAAATCTCTGACAGATCAAATGCTGTGGATGTGGAGCAATAAGAACACTAATATGTTGTTTGTAGGATTGCAAAGTCATAGATCCACTCTCCCAAAAACTAAACACCTTGTTATTATATAATTCAAAAGTCACGCCATAGTTATCTTTACATCCAATTCGAATATATGTACATACAAAAACCAGCATTTGCATGGTTAGAGCAGTTTTATCCATTATTATCCCAAACTGTAACCCACCAAAGTATCCTCAAACAGTGAATAGAAAAACAACTTGTGGTGTACCCTTGCAACACATTGTTATCCGACAATAAAAGAAAATGAGCTGTCAATCAAGAAACAAACAGACATGGATGGATCTTAAATACATATTGCAAAGTACAGAAGTCAGTCTGAAAAGACTATGTTGTATATGATTCAAATCATATTGGCACTATGGAAAAGGTCACCTCTTAGGTGAGACCAGAAGGCTGGAACATGAGGAATTCTTTTTCCCTAGTGGGACAGGCTCTGGCAAAATGGTTTTCCACATGAAATAGGCCTTTGTTATGGGAAACTCCCTGGGTTTATTTCACAGTGATTTCTCTTTCCCTTCCTCTGCCAGAGGCACCAGGCCATCTTCCTCAGATCTGCACCATGAGAACTTAGTGGGATTTCTGCAGCTAAAATTCATAAAAGTACGGGGGCGCCTTTAACACTATGGTCTCCAGATATCTTTCTTTATCCTGCTTGTCTACATTCAGTCTCCAGAAATTTGTCAAAATTACTATTTAAGTGTACCCTCCAGTGTCTTGTACAGCAGGTCTGCAGATATAACTATCTGAACTCTCAAGATTTGCCTATTTCTGAAGATGCTGGAGAAGTGATTTCCCTTACATCCTAAGTTCTCTGGTGGATTAAAGATAACTTGCAATTATTAATTCTAGCTTTTTTTCCTTGTCATCCTAAGAGCAGGCATCTCAACATACATGCTTTTAAAATTCAGAGGTGAAAAAAAATGATTATAATTTTAAGAAGGATTAAGGAAAAATTCAAAGGGTCTATTAGTTTACACTGGCATCAGAAGAAAAATATTCAAAAGATAAAGTTATGATTTAGACAACTTTTGTAATCTGAAATGATGGGAGACTTAAAAGAGAAAGCAATTTAGGGAAGTCATTTCATTTTTTTTATCCTTCTCTCATTTTAGTGTTCACATAATAGATCAGAGGCTCTAGAAATTCTGAAAGAAATTCTTAAAGATAATTAAAAAGCAATTCAGTATGACAATTCCATATGAATATCTAGGTGTTTTAGGGGAAAAGATATTTGATCTAGATTATTTAAATCTATATAAATAATTATGAACCAACACTCTCCTGAACATTTTATTAATGTAAATAATATTTTTTTAAAAAACCACTGATTTTACCAGTATGCATGATTGGGAATTGGGCAGGTGACAAGCTCTTTGCCAGTGTTGATCAAGGGAACCCAACGGGAAACAAAGATAAACTCTGCTGCTGTCAACCTCACCCTGGTACAAGACAGGTGTACCATTTATTATGAGGTAGCAATATTGTTTCAGGAATAGCATTCGGTGGTTTTAGATTTTTTAAATAAAGAGCAGGTATTTGTGAAAATTAAATATTCACTCCACGGTTGCCTTGGAAACTGAGGATAGCTCTTTAATGTTTTCAAAAATCTTGCCACATAAAGATTTCAAAGGAAATGTCAAATATCACAGTTTGCACACTGTGTAGTGGAGTGCCTCAGGATACTGCAAGGAACCCACAGAAATGCCAAGGGTAACTCAAATGTTTGTGGGAAAGAGGAAGATCCTTGACATTCATCATGCACTGTGTGTAACAACAACTCACGATAAGCCACAGCTTCAGCATCAGATCCTACATGGGCATTGATGACAACATCTTTGCACAGTCGATTTTTTTTTTTCAGTTTCTGTAATATAAACATGTGCAACCATCAATGTAGAATAGTAAATTAGATGGTCTCATTTAATCTTTTTCTAAGGTTTGAGAAAGTGTGTAATGCATACACCTATTAGTAAGAAATTACATTCTAGAATAATATAAATATTTGATTAAATTCTAAGCTGTTTTCATTTGCTCTTGGGATATAGAAAAACATTTCTTTTTTATGCTAAAAGGAATTTTAATTTTTTGATAGAAAATCCAGTTACAATTATCTACCATATAATAAATCCATTGATATAAGTTATAGGGCCATTTTGTAGATCCTGATAATGCATATTTTATGATTTAACATCTTTTCACAGAAAGCACTGAATGAAGCATATTATAATATATTCTCTTTTTTTATTGGTTGTTCAAAACATTACAAGGCTCATGACATATCATCTTTCATACATTTGATTCAAGTGAGTTATGAACTCCCATTTTTACCCCAAATACAAATTGCAGAGTCACATCAGTTACATATTCACAATTTTTACATAATGCCATATTAGTGACTGTTGTATTCTGCTGCATTTCCTATCCCCTACTATCCCCCCTCCCCTCCCTTCCCATCTTCCCTCTACCTCATCTGCTGTTGTTCAATTCTCTCCCTTGTTTCACCCCCCTTTCCCCTCACAACCTCTTATATGTAATTTTGTGTAACATTGAGGGTCTCCTACCATTTCCATATGCTTTCCCTTCTCCCTCCCTTTCTCTCCCCCCACTCGTCTCTGTTTAATGTGAATCTTTTCCTCATGCTCTTCCTCCCTGTTCTGTTCTTAGTTGCTCTCTTTATATCAAAGAAGACATTTGGCATTTGTTTTTTAAGGATTGGCTAGCTTCGCTTAGCATAATCTATTCTAATGCCATCCATTTCCCTGCAAATTCTATGATTTTGTCATTTTTTAGTGCTGCGTAATACTCCATTGTGTATAGATGCCACATTTTTTTTATCCATTCATCTATTGAAGGGCATCTAGGTTGGTTCCACAGTCTAGCTATTGTGAATTGTGTCGCTGTGATCATCAATGTGGCAGTATCCCTATAGTACGCTCTTTTATGGTTCCTCAGGGAATAGTCCAAGAAGGGCGATAGCTGGGTCAAATGGTGGATCCATTCCCAGCTTTCCCAGGAATCTCCATACTGCTTTCCAAATTGGCCTCATCAATTTGCAGTCCCACCAGCAGTGTGCAAGTGTACCCTTTTCCCCACATCCTCGCCAACACTTATTGTTGTTTGACTTCATAATGGCTGCCAATCTTACTGGAGTAAGATGGTATCTTAGGGTGGTTTTGATTTGCATTTCTCTGACTGCTAGAGATGGTGAGCATTTTTTCATGTGCTTGTTGATTGATTGTATGTCCTCCCCTGTGAAGTGTGTGTTCAGGTCCTTGGCCCATTTGTTGATTGGGTTATTTGTTATCTTATTGTTTAATTTTTTGATTTCTTTGTATTAGGCTCTATCTGAAGTGTGAGGGGTAAAAATTTGTTCCCAGGATGTAGGCTCTCTATTTACCTCTCTTATTGTTCCTCTTGCTGAGAAAAAAACTTTTTAGTTTAAGTAAGTCCCATTTGTTGATTCTTGTTATTAACTCTTGGGCTATGGGCATCCTATTAAGGAATTTGGAGCCCGACCCCACAGTATGTAGATCATAGCCAACTTTTCCTTCTATCAGATGCAGGCCTCTGATTTGATATCTAGGTCCTTGATCCATTTTGAGTTAACTTTTGTGCATGGCGAGAGAAAGGGATTCAGTTTCATTTTGTTGCATATGGATTTCCAATTTTCCCAGCACCATTTGTTGAAGATGCTATCCTTCCTCCATTGCATGTTTTTAGGCCCTTTATCAAATTTAAGAAAGTTTTACTTTTGTGGATTGGTTTCTGTGTCCTCTGTTCTGTACCATTGGCCCCCCTGCCTGTTTTGGTACCAGTACCACGCTCTTTTTATTACTATTGCTTTGTAGTACAGTTTGAACTCTGGTATTGATATACCTCCAGATTCACACTTCCTGCTTAGAATTGCTTTTGCTATTCTGGGTCTTTTGTTTTTCCATATGAATTTCATGATTGCTTTATCTATTTCTGTAAGAAATGCCATTGGGATTTTGATTGGCATTGCATTAAACCTGTAGAGAACTTTAGGTAATATTGCCATTTTGATGATGTTAGTTCTGCCTATCCATGAACAGGGTACATTTTTCCACCTTCTAAGATCTTCTTCTATCTCTCGCTTTAGTGTTCTGTAGTTTTCATTGTATAAGTCTTTTACCTCTTTTGTTAGGTTGATTCCCAAGTATCTTATTTTCTTTGAGGATATTGTGAATGGAGTGGTTTTCCTCATTTCCATTTCAGAAGTTTTGTTGCTGATATACAGGAATGCCTTTGATTTATGCGTGTTGATTTTATATCCTGCCACCTTGCTGAATTCATTTATTAACTCTAGCAGTTTCTTTGTAGACCCTTTTGGGTCTGTTAAATATATTATCATGTCATCTGCAAATAGCGATAATTTAAGTTCTTCTTTTCCTATTTTTATGCCTTTAATTTCTTTTGTCTGTCTAATTGCTCTGGCTAGTATTTCAAGGACTAAATTGAATTGAAGTGGTGATAGAGGGCATCCCTGTCTTGTTCCAGATTTTAGAGGGAGTGCCTTCAGTTTTACTCCATTTAGTATGATGCTGGCCTGAGGTTTAGCATATATAGCTTTTACCATGTTGAGGTAAGTTCCTGTTATCCCTAGTTTTTCTAGTGGTTTGAACATAAAGGGATGCTGTACTTTGTCGAATGCTTTTTCTGCATCTATCGAGATGATCATATGGTTCTTGTCTTTAAGTCTATTGATGTGGTGGATTACATTTATTGATTTCCATATATTGAATCAGCCTTACATCTCAGGGATGAATCCTACTTGATCATGATACACAATTTTTTTGATATGCTTTTGTATATGATTCGCCAGGATTTTATTGAGAATTTTTGCGTCCAAGTTCATTAGAGATATTGGTCTGTAGTTTTCTTTCTTTGAAGTGTCTTTGTCTGGTTTCGGGATCAGGGTGATGTTGGCCTCATAGAATGACTTTGGAAGAACTCCTTCTTTTTCTATTTCTTGAAATAGCTTGAAAAGTATTGGTATTAATTCTTCTTTGAAGGTTTTGTAGAATTCCACTGTATACCCATCCGGTCCAGGGCTTTTTTTTGGTTGGTAGTCTTTTGATGGCTTCTTCTATTTCTTCTTTTGTTATTTGTCTGTTTAAATTGTGTGTGTCTTCCTGACTCAATTTGGGTAGATCGTATGACTTAAGAAATTTATCGATATCTTCATTATCTTCTATTTTATTGGAATATAGGGTTTCAAAATAATTTCTAATTGTCTTCTGTATTTCTGTAGTGTCTGTTGTGACATTGCCTTTTTCATCCCATATGTTAGTAATTTGAGTTCTCTCTATTCTCTTCATTAGCATGGCTAAGGGCCTGTTGATCTTATTTATTTTTTCAAAGAACCAACTTTTAGTTTTTTCCAATTTTTTCAATTTTTTTTTTGTTTCAATTTCGTTGATTTCTGCTCTAATTTTAATTATTTCTTGTCTTCTACTACATTTGCTGTTGTTTTGCTCTTCCTTTTCTAGGTTTTTGAGGTGTAGTGTGAGTTCATTTATTTGTTGTTTTTTTTCTTTTTTTGAGGAAAGAACTCCAAGAAATGAATTGCCCTCTTAAAACTGCTTTCATTGTGTCCCATAGATTCTGGTATGTTGTGTCTGTATTGTCATTTGTCTCTAAGAATTTTTTTATCTCCTCCTTTATGTCTTCTGTAACCCATTGATCATTCAGTAACATATTGTTCATTTTCCATGTGATGTAGGATTTTTCTTTCCTTCTTTTATCATTTATTTCCAGTTTCATTCCATTATGATCAGATATGGTGCATGGTATTATTTCCACACCTTTATATTTACTGAGAGTCGCCCTATGGCATAATATATGGTCTATCTTTGAGTAGGATCCATGTGCTGCTGAGAAGAATGTATATCCACTTGATGATGGTTGATATATTCTATATATGTTGGTTAAGTCTAGGTTATTGATTGCGTTATTGAGTTTTATAGTTTCTTTGTTCAGCTTTTGTCTAGAGTATCTGTCCAATGGCGAGAGCCATTAAATTCTAAGCTGTTTTCATTTGGTCTTAGGATATAGAAAAACAATTCTTGAGACAGTAAAATTCCAGAAACACTCCCCCCAAAAATATTGAGAACCTTTTGCAGAAAATTTAAATAACCATGTCTTAAAATGAAGAATGCAGTGGTAGAGACGAAATAACCTTAAACAGAAAAATTTGACTATTGGTGGGTAAGTTAAAACTTTTAACAATGAAAGTTATAATGGAGTCAATATTTACCAAATGTCATTAGACTCAATATGTTGGGAAAATAAACTTGCCAGGACTGAAAAGGTTGTAGAATAAAATGCTTATTTTCCTGTTTAATTCTTTTTCTTTGATTTTAAACATGCAGGTTAATTTTTAGTGACACAATATAGTTAACACTTGCTGTCCCAGCAGATAATGAAACTAGATCACCTATTTTCTTCCAAATAGAAAATCACTTAGATCAAACCCAAACCCATAGTGCCATTGTATATGGGGTCCACATACTTTCCATATTTTTTTTGTACTCTACTTAGAGTCCTGACTTTTGATTTAAATGTACTCAGAAGTGTTCATGTTATTTAGAATTAGGTTTAATGCTAAAATGTCTTTTACCGAAGAATTACTCTTATAATTACAAACATTAGTAGGCTGACAGGTCTAATTACATATCCAATTATGTGTCTAAAATGTTATTTAGGCTTTAAATGATTACTTTAAATGGTAATTTTAAAATTAATAGTCCTAAGATTGCATCTAAGGAATCATTATGGGAAAATTTCAACATGGTCTGTAAGCATGCTATATGGTCTCAGTTCTGCCTCAAAATGTGTGATCCATTCAGTTTATTACCATTGTAGGAAAGTAAACATGACACAAACATGACCATTTTAACAATGTCTAAGTGCTTCATTCAGTGTCATTAGGTGTCTTGTCTTTGCTGTGTAAATATCATCTCCATTCACTTACAGAACAGTTTTAGCACCACCAACTAAAACTCTACATGGTTGACCCCTCATTTCACATGGTCCCTTCCTCCCACCTTTGGGCGACCACCTTTTTTGTTCTGTTTCTGTGAATTTGATCACACTAGGTATCTTTAATTAAAATCATAAAGTATTTGTCCTTCTGTGCACAGTTTATTTCACTTGATGTATTGGTTTCAAGATTCAGCTATTTTGCAGAATGATATAGGTTAGATATTGAATGTCCCCTATGGGACCATATGGTAAGAGTTTGGTCCCAACTGTGATGTTATTGGGAGGTGGTAGAAGCTGTAAGAGGCGGAACCTAATGAGTGACTCTTAGGGCATTGGAGGTGTGCTCTCAAGTGGATTGTGGGATCCTGGTCTCTTCTTCTTTCTCTTCTGTGCTTTCTGGCCATGAGATTGCTTTTGTTCTATCAAATGTTCAAATCGTGATGCCCCACCTTATCCACAGGCCCCTGATAATAAGTCTATGGACTGAGGCCTTCAAGACAGTGAGACAAAATAAGCATTTATTTCTTTATAATTTAATTATTTCAGATATTCCTTTATAGCAACATGGAGCTATCACCTAACATGTATCAGAATGTCTTGTTTCTGAGGCAAAATAATATCTAATTTCCATAAATTAACATAACATTTATTCATCCATCAAAAATATTTATGTTGTTTTTATCTTTTTGGCTATTGTGAATAATACTTTTGAGAAAGATAGATACACAAGCATATTCCTATTATTTCATATTTCCATCATTTAATGGAAATGATTGCATGTGACCTTTTGATGTATTTGTGTGTGTGTGTGTGTGTGTGTGTGTGTGTGTTCGCACGCACACACAAGCCCTGGCTAACTGGTCTTCTCTTGGAATATTTGTAAATAAAAGATATTTCACAATTACAGTTTTTTATACTATCATTTTTCCTTACATGATAGTACTTATTCTGAATTTTAATCCTTATTTATGCTTGATAAATTAAGTACTATCATTACCTCATTATAGTGTAATCTCAAGGAAGGAAGAGAACTTGTCCAACTCTGTTCATTGTGTTTTATATGCCATATATCTGACACATAGACTATAAATGTGGAAAGGTAATATGAATGTGTGTGTATATATAGTATATATATACACATATGTGTTATATATATATGCATATATATATAAACTATATTGTTTTTCCAAATTTCAGTTAGCATTCTCTAAAATATTACTACCATTCCCATCATATTAACTCAGTGTAAAAGAGAACCTATCAGAGGATCAAACCTATTAGTTTCAATATACTTCATAATTTCTTCTTTGTTGGCAACTTCTGAGTTCCTTATGATATCCTGGATTTATTAAACATTCCATTGAATGGCACCAATGATATCAGATGGTTTTCACTGAGCTACTCTCAATGTCTTCTGCATCAAATATTATTCTTTCAAATAAATTAACATGGATAACTTATAAAACAATAGTATTACAGAAACAAAATTCTGACTAGTGTAACTTTATTTTTATATACATAATTTATCTTTACTATACTTCAATATAATAACAGGAAACATCAGTGGTATTTGTGCCACATTGTGCAAAAAAGGAAAGTGTAGCCGCTGAAAATAGATGCAAGAACATAATAAAGAATTCCCAGGAACATTGATTTTCTCAAAGAATTAATATAAGGACTAGAGATGTAGCTCAGTGGTAGAGTACATGCCTAACAAATGTGAGGCTCAGCACCACACACAAATAATAATAATAATAATAATAATAATAATAATAATAATTGCATAGTTTCAGTTTTAATTTGTCCTGAAAAATGAAGTGCTTCTAACAGTCTTAAATTTTGAGAACAAATCTATTTAAATTATAACTAAGTTCAGTTTTATTTTATAAAAGTGTGGGAATTGCAACAAACATTCAGACACTGTTTCAAAAGTCCATATGTGGGGGGACCCAACATGGCGGCCGGCAAAGGGGCAGCACTTTCAATGCCTCCGCGGTAACGGGATCAGAGAGACTCATCAATACACCTACATGCGTCCTGCTGAGAAACTTCTAGCAAAATTCCGCTGAAAGGAGACCTGCCGGGAACTAGTAAGTTTAATTGGAGGTGTCAGCTTGTCCCAGATGACTGAATCTCGGCAATGCAGAGCAGGGGCACAGTCCCGCAGGCCACCGCCAAATGGCTGCTGCCCACACGTTGCAGTGAACATAGGAGCGGCCGCCGCCGGCCCAGCTCTGGGAACCGCCGCCGGCCCCCGCCAAGTGGCCGCCGCCCACACGTTGCAGCGAATGTAGGAGCTGGCGCTGCCTGCCTGGGCCCCCGCCGGCCCGGCTCTGTGAACCACCGCTGGCCGTTGCCCACACGTTGCAGTGAACTTTGGAACGGGCGCCGCCTGCCTGGGCCCCCGCCGGCCCGGCGCTGTAAGCCGCCACCGGCTGCTGCCGGATGGCCGCGGCCCACACGTTGCAGTGAGCTTAGGAGTGGGCGCTGCCTGCCTGGGTCCCCGCTGCCCGGCTCTGTGAACCACCACCGGCCACTGCACGCACGTTGCAGTGATCTTAGGAGCGGGCGCTGCCTGCCTGGGACCCCGCCCGTCCGGCTCTGTGAACCGCCACCGGCTGCCGCCAAGTGGCTGCTGCCCACACGTTGCAGTGAGTGTGGGAGCGGGCGCTGACTGCCCGGCCCCCTCCAGAGAAACTTGGCCTGGTGGGCATAGCTCCATCTACTGGAAGAACAGTTAATCGAACTCTAGGACTGCATTTATAATTTTTTTTTTTTGCTGTCTTTTTAAATGTTTTTTTAATCCATTTTATTTTATTTTGTTTTATTCTATTTTTTAATTTCATTTTTCATTTCTATTATTATTATTTTTCTTTAAATTATTTTTCATTTTCTATTTCTTTCTTTCCTTCTTTTCTTCTGTCTTTACATCTCTTTTCAATTTTCTTATTCCCCCTTCCTTGAATTCTACCTGCTTACTCTCATTCTCTTTAGTGACTTCTTCCCTTCCCTTCTAATACCTTTCTTCCCAAGCATCAAATAAATTTATAGGAGTAAACAGTAACTCAGCAGTCAAACAGAACAAGAAGCAACATGAGCACCATGAAAAAGCAAGGAAGAAAAGGAGTGCAAACAATGCAGGGCACCCTAAATATTCAGGAGGATATAGAGTCATCAGAAAAATGGTCATATAAAGAACTCAAGGAACACCTTAGACAGATGGAACGGAACCTTACAGAGGATACGAGACAGCAAATTCAAGCAGCGAAAGAACACATTGAGAATGAATTACATAAACAGATAAAAGAAGAAGTTAAGCATCTTTATCAGGAGATAGAGATTATAAAAAAGAATCAAACAATAATCTTAGAAATGAAGGAAATTATTAACCAAATTAAAAACTCAAATGAGAGTATCACTAATAGAGTGGAGCAAGTAGAAGCCAGAATGTCAGATAATGAAGACAAAATATATCATCTTGAAAAGAGTCTAGCCAACTCAGATAGGCTGGTTAAAAATCATGAGAGAAACATCCAAGAGATATGTGATAACATAAAAAAAAAACAAATTTAAGAGTCATTGGGATAGAGGAAGGGATAGAGATACAAACCAAGGGAATGAGTAACCTGCTAAATGAAACAATTACAGAAAACTTTCCAGAAATAAAAAAGGAAACAGATATACAAATTGTAGATGCATACAGGACACCGAGCATACAAAATCACAGTAGACCAACGCCAAGACACATTGTTATGAAGATATCCAATATACAGAACAAAGAGAAAATATTAAAAGCTACAAGAAAAAAGAGGCAGATTACATTCAGTGGTAAACCAATAAGGTTAACAATAGATTTTTCATCACAGACGCTGAAATCGAGAAGATCCTGGAACAACGTATTTCAAACACTGAAAGACAATGGATGCCAACCAAGAATTCTGTATCCGGCAAAATTAAGCTTCAGGTACGACAACAAAATAAAAATCTTTCATGATAAACAAAAGCTAAAAGAATTTGCAGCCAGAAAGCCAGCATTGCAAAGCATCTTGTGCAAAACACTACACGAGGAAGAAATGAGTAACAATAACCAAAGCCAACAGTGGGAAGAACCTCAGTAAGGACAGACGGTGGGGGGAAAGCTAACCATGGAGAAACAAACTAAATTAAAAAAAAAGAGAGATAAATAATCAAACATGGCTGTAAGTATAAAACATACATCAATAGTAACTCTAAATGTTAATGGTTTAAACTTCCCAATAAAGAGACATACCCTGGTAACATGGATTAAAAAAACAAATCCAACAATATGCTGCCTCCAGGAGACACATCTGACTGGAAAAGATGTACACAGGCTGAAGGTGAAAGGTTGGGAAAAAATATACCATGCACACGGTCCTCACAAGCAAGCAGGGTTGGCCATCCTCATATCGAATAAAATTGACTTCAAGACTAAATTAATCCAAAGGGATAAGGAAGGACATTATATACTGTTAAAAGGAACCATTCACCAACAAGATATAACAATTATCAATATTTATGCACCAAATAATGGTGCTGCGACGTTCATAAAACAAATTCTCCTCAAGTTCAAGAGTCAAATAGATGACAACACAATAATTATGGGTGACTTCAACACACCTCTCTCACCATTGGACAGATCCTCCAAACAAAAGTTGAATAAAGAAACTATAGAACTCAATATCACAATTAATAACCTAGACATAACTGACATATAAAGAATATATCAACCATCTTCAAGTGGATATACTTTTTTCTCAGCAGCACCTTCTCAAAAATAGACTATATATTATGCCATAGGGCAACCCTTAGTAAATATAAAGGGGTGGAGATAATACCATGCACTTTATCCGATCATAGTGGAATGAAACTGGAAATCAATGATAAAAGAAGGAAGGGAAAATCCTATATCACATGGACAATGAACAATATGTTACTGAATGATCAAAGGGTTACAGAAGACATAAAGGAGGAAATTAAAAAATTCTTAGAGATAAATGAAAATACAGACACAACATATCGGAATCTATGGGACACAATGAAAGTAGTTTTAAGAGGGAAATTCATTGCCTGGAGGTCATTCCTCAAAAAAAAGAAAAACCAACAAATAAATGAGCTCACACTTCATCTCAAAGCCCTAGAAAAGGAAGAACAAAATAACAACAAATGCAGCAGAAGGCAAGAAATAATTAAAATCAGAGTAGAAATCAACGAAATTGAAACGAAAGAAAGTATTGAAAAAATTAACAAAACTAAAAGTTGGTTCTTCGAAAAAATAAATAAGATTGACAGACCCTTAGCCATGCTAATGAAGAGAAGAAGAGAGAGAACTCAAATCACTAACACACGGGATGAAAAAGGCAATATCACAACAGATGCTACAGAAATACAGAAGACAATTAGAAATTATTTTGAAAACCTATATTCCAACAAAATAGAGGATAGTGAAGACATCGATAAATTTCTTAAGACATATGATTTGCCCAGACTGAGTCAGGAGGATACACACAATTTGAACAGACAAATATCAATGGATGAAATAGAAGAAGCAATCAAAAGACTACCAACCAAGAAAAGCCCAGGACCGGATGGGTATACAGCGGAGTTTTACAAAACCTTTAAAGAAGAATTAATACCAATATTTTCCAAGTTATTTCAGGAAATAGAAAAAGAGGGAGCCCTTCCAAACTCATTCTATGAGGCCAACATAACCCTGATGCCGAAACCAGACAAAGACACCTCAAAGAAAAAAACTACAGACCAATATCTCTGATGAACCTAGATGCAAAAATCCTCAATAAAATACTGGCGAATCGGATACAAAGGCACATTAAAAAAATTGTGCACCAAGATCAAGTAGGATTCATCCCTGGGATGCAAGGATGGTTCAATATACAGAAATCAATAAATGTTATCCACCACATCAATAGACTTAAAGATAAGAACCATATGATCATCTCAATAGACACAGAAAAAGCATTCGACAAAGTACAGCATCCCTTTATGTTCAAAACATTGGAAAAACTAGGGATAACAGGAACTTACCTTGACATTGTAAAAGCTATCTATGCTAAGCCTCAGGCTAGCATCATTCTGAATGGAGAAAAATTGAAGGCATTCCCTCTAAAATCTGGAACAAGACAGGGATGCCCTCTCTCACCACTGCTATTCAATATAGCTCTCGAAACACTGGCCAGAGCAATTAGACAGATGAAAGAAATTAAAGGCATAAAAATAGGAAAAGAAGAACTTAAATTATCACTATTTGCGGACAACATGATTCTATACCTAGAAGACCCAAAAGGGTCTACAAAAAAACTACTAGAACTAATAAATGAATTCAGCAAAGTGGCAGGATATAAAATCAA
The DNA here is from genome assembly GCF_964194105.1 of Spermophilus citellus. Classification (NCBI taxonomy): domain Eukaryota; kingdom Metazoa; phylum Chordata; class Mammalia; order Rodentia; family Sciuridae; genus Spermophilus; species Spermophilus citellus. The sequence goes on from NC_138188.1 coordinate 42,026,316, forward strand.
CACGCATAAATCAAAGGCATTTCTGTATATCAGCGACAAAACTTCTGAAATGGAAATGAGGAAAAACACTCCATTCACAATATCCTCAAGAAAAATAAAATACTTGGGAATCAACCTAACAAAAGAGGTGAAAGATTTATACAATGAAAACTACAGAACCCTAAAGAGAGAGATAGAAGAAGATCTTAGAAGATGGAAAAATATACCCTGTTCATGGATAGGCAGAACTAACCTCATCAAAATGGCGATATTACCAAAAGTTCTCTATAGGGTTAATGCAATGGCAATCAAAATCCCAATGGCACTTCTTGTAGAAATAGATGAAGCAATCATGAAATTCATATGGAAAAATAAAAGACCCAGAATAGCAAAAGCAATACTAAGCAGGAAGTGTGAATCAGGTGGTATTGTGATACCAGACTTCAAATTATATTACAGAGCAATAGTAACAAAAACAACATGGTACTGGTACCAAAACAGGCTGGTGGACCAATGGTACAGAATAGAGGACACAGAGACTAATCCACAAAGTTACAACTATCTTATATTTGATAAAGGGGCTAAAAGCATGCAATGGAGGAAGGATAGCATCTTCAACAAATGGTGTTGGGAAAACTGGAAATCCATATGCAACAAAATGAAACTAAATCCTCTCCTCTCACCATGCACAAAAGTTAACTCAAAATGGATCAAAGACCTTGATATCAAATCAGAGACTCTGCGTCTGATAGAAGAAAAAGTTGCCCCGATCTACATATTGTAGGGTCGGGCTCCAAATTCCTTAATAGGAAACCCATAGCACAAGATTTAATAACAAGAATCAACAAATGGGACTTACTTAAACTAAGAAGTTTTTTCACAGCAAGAGAAACAATAAGAGAGGTAAATAGGGAGCCTACATCATGGGAACAAATTTTTACTCCTCACACTTCAGATAGAGCCCTAATATTCGGAGTATACAAAGAACTCAAAAAATTAGACAATAAGATAACAAATAACCCAATCAACAAATGGGCAAAGGACCTAAACAGACACTTCTCAGAGGAGGACATACAATCAATCAACAAGTACATGAAAAAATGCTCACCATCTCTAGCAGTCAGAGAAATGCAAATCAAAACCACCCTAAGATACCATCTCACTCCAGTAAGATTGGCAGCCATTATGAAGTCAAACAACAACAAATGCTGGAGAGGATGTGGGGAAAAGGGTACACTTGTACATTGCTGGTGGGACTGCAAATTGGTTTGTCCACTTTGGAAAGCAGTATGGAGATTCCTGGGAATCTAGGAATGGAACCAGCATTTGACCCAGCTATTGCCCTTCTCGGACTATTCCCTGAAGACCTTAAAAGAGCGTACTACAGGGATACTGCTACATCAATGTTTATAGCAGCACAATTCACAATAGCTAGACTGTGGAAACAACCCAGATGCCCTTCAATGGATGAATGGATTAAAAAAATGTAGCATCTATACACCATGGAGTATTACGCAGCACTAAAAAATGACAAAATCATGGAATTCGCAGGGAAATGGATGGCACTAGAGCAGATTATGCTTAGTGAAGCTAGCCAATCCCTAAAAAACAAATACCAAATGTCTTCTTTGATATAATGAGAGCAACTAAGAACAGAACAGGGAGGAAGAGCAGGAAGAAAAGTTTAACATTCAACAGAGACATGAGGCAGGAGGGAAAGGGAGAAAAAAAGGGAAATCACATGGAAATGGAGGGAGACCCTCATTGTTATACAAAATTATATATAAGAGGTCATGAGGGGAATGGGATAACAAACATGGAGGGAAATGAATTACAGTAGATGGGGTAGATAGAGAGGATGGGAGGGGAGGGGAGGGGGGATAGTAGAGGATAGGAAAGGTAGCAGAATACAACAGTTACTAGTATGGCATTATGCAAAAATGTGGATGTGTAACTGATATGATTTTGCAATCTGTGTTTGGGGTAAAAATGGGAGTTCATAACTTACTTGAAGCTTATGTATGGAATATGATATGTCAGGAGCTTTGTAATGTTTTGAACAACCAATAAAAAAATAAAATAAAATAAAAAAAAGAACTTACAAACCATTAACATTTGTGCATGAATTCATAGTTTCATAATCCTTTGTAAGAGTATCTAAATATGTAATATAAAAATGTATCTAAATCTGTATTTAAATAAGCAGAGCACCAAATGGAAATATGAAAGTTTTAAAATATGTAATAAAGTACAAGTTTTTATGTTGAAAAAAAAGTCTATATGTGTGTCCACATTAGGAATTAAATGGTAACTCAGAATCAATTATTTTAAATTAATATTTGCATATATATAATTATGTATTAGTATATGTGTTTATATATACAATTTTTGGCCACTTTCATTCCTTTATTCATTGATTAAATCTTCCTAAGCAGTTTGGACCAGCTGGCACAGTGAGGTCACTCATGTGTCCTTGAGAACATCACATTATAAATGTGCATCAGCTTTCTGGAGCCTGGAAGGACAGTCATTTCTAGGCTAGAATATTGTATACTATTGATGGATTCAAAATGTCCCAAATTCTCAAGTGCTTATGTCTTCTAAACTGCCTAATTCAGATTAAAGACTTTAAAAGTCAATCCTTCAGCTGAAATACCCCAGGGCTGAAATCAGAGCCCTATGTGTTAAGGCTTATTAGTATTAAATCAATATTTGTCAACCACCTAATTAGTCAAAGAGGAGCCCAGTGTCTCAATGACAGAGTAGTTGACATTGTTTGACTTCCTTGTCCCTTGAGTACCTAAGAAATCATGCAATGGGACAAAAAGGATTACATTATACTGTTAACAATGTTACTTCATGATGACCATATAAGAGCCACAGAGCTTTGTGAAATTAAATTATATTGCAATAGTATTCAAAGCAAAGACATTGTTAACATGAGGAATGTCAGATGCTAATGTATTTTTCTAATTTACAGATTAATTATGAAGTATGTACATGGCACAGAATGGGAGACAGATAATATGCCTATATAGGCACACATGTATACAGGTACTTTTTCTCCTTAAACATGCATACATATTTGTTATCTCTCATAGTTATATTTTTGCTAATTGTGCTTTCATATTTATTGTCATTTTGTTGCTATGTAATTCTCATATTTCTTTGACATTCATGCTTGACTATTTCTGGATAATTATATGTGTGTTCTCCAAATAATTGTCTGTTTTGTTTGTTTGTTTTGTTTTGTCTTTTCTGTTTAGAGCTGGGGGTCAAATTCAGGGCTTCACACAGGCAAGACAAGCTTGACCACTGAGCTAAATCCCACCCTTCCAAATGCTTATTTTTTGCTATTACTTTTTCTTTCTGAGATTATCTTTAGGCATCAGCATGGATGGATTAGACTTCCATATCTCAAAGTGGGGTAATCACAATAAAATCCAGTAGGAAAAAAATTTGTCCAGATTTCTGTTTCAAACATACATAATTTTAAAACTACAGTATCATTTACTGTTATGATTTTGATGTGGTATCCCCCAAAAGCTCACATGTGAGACAATGCAAGAAGCTTTGGAGGAGAAATGATTGGGCTATATCCTTGACCCAATCAGTTAATTAATCCTTGATAGGGTTAACTGAGTGATAAGTGGAGGCAGGGGGCATGGCTGAAAGAAGTGGTTCACTGGGTTGTGGCTTTGGGGCATATATTTGTATCTGGCAAGTGGAGTCTCTCTCTGCTTCTTGTCCACCATGTGAGCTACTTCCTTCGGCTACACTATTTCTCCATGATGTTTTGCCTCACATCAAGACCCAAGGAATGGAGTCAACTGTCCATGGACTGAGACCTCTGAAACCATGTCAAATAAGTAAAGTTTCAATAATATTTAAGATATGAAGTTGATATAGTGCAAGTTTCTCTTCCCAGGCAAGAACATGAAAAATGATTCATGTCTTATTTCAGACTTCTATTGCTAACATGATGTGAAAAAAGCTGGGAATAAATTTATGAACTTTGCTATACAATCTTGGAAAAATATAACCCTAAAACCTGAAAAATATCAAAAACATCCCATAAAACAGGTAAAAGAAAAGTAGTAAATTTTAAGTACTAGTTAAAATATGAATTTGTATTCTCTAAATTATGTTGCTAGGCTATGTAGAAAAGAAATTAATGACAACAACTTAGTGGGCATTTGTATAAATTAGTGTAAGAGCCCCATGCACATTTCTTTGGAAGTTTTAGGGAAAAGGAGGATTTCTTTAATATGTGATACTATAAAGTACAGTTCTAATCTATTGAAATATCTTTGTGTTGACTGAATGACTAAAGTTATTACTGTGATGTGTATATATATTCTACATTGCTTCTATCCACTGACATTTTGTCTAAACTGTTATTTTTCCAGCATGCATAGTCTACAATAGTCATGTATGTATTTGCACAGTAGGACACAGAATTAACATCTTTAAGACAACATGGAAAAAGATTATCTCTATTTTGGGGACTTAGGGGGAAAATGCATATTTTCCCCCATGCTTTGAATATTCTCAACATTCGTCTTTGACTGATATTGGGGATTCTTGTGTATGCATATGACCAAATCCAATGCAGTCATTAAAAAAAAGCAAAAACAACAACAAAACCAACAACAACAACAAAAAACCTTAACTGATTAGTTTCAATTATTTCTTTCAATGACCTTTGATAATCATCTAGTGTGTCACATAATTAAAATTCTCTCACAACTTTTAAAACTAAATAGCCCTTGAGGGAATTGTGATAAAAAGCTGTTCTCTTTCCTTTCTGGCACAATCTTGCAATTAATTCTATGATTAACATGGTAAGTCTTATCTAGGTCATGGAATAACTTCTTGGTTAAAATACAGGAATTTCTCTTAATGATCACTTGTCTTAGTTAATTTACTTCAGCCCTCTAATATGCAGTGTTTGGATTTCTAAAAACAGAGATGAAAACAGAATCTGCTTCATAGATTCATTCAAATTGGCATGAAGCATTTAGTGCAGAGAGTTAAATGCATCACTTGGTAGATGGTCACTGCTGTTTTTGTCCCTACTGTAAATATTTTAATGATATGTAAATCCTCTGTATTATATAACAAAATAATTTATGCCTTGGTAGGCAGTTAGTTCATTGGTTGATTGGTTAAAGATAGTTTTTTGATGTCAGGAACCATGTCTTATTCCTATAGATTATTTATAGATTTCAAGTCCAGTAGAATCTTTAGACAATACAGAGAAGGAAAATGCTGAATGATTAACTGTGCAGAAAGATGTAAAAGAGATACCAAATTTTCAAAGTTGATGCCAAACATAATAACAAACTAAACACAATGTTTGTGTTTTGGATTTTAGTGTTTTGAAAATGTTCTATGGGGCAAATACTAAGAGTTCTATTATCATGGAGCTGATGTTATCATCAAAGTTATGAATGGAATTAATTATGATTCATCCCTGAAATAAGACATATAAAAAGGTAAGGTTTTTCTTTCTAAAACTATGAATGTGTCTATACTAACTCTTTTGTCATATAATTAATCATAAGTAAAATAATTAGAAAGTCATTATTCTAAATAAAAAAAAAATGTCTGTACAAGGTGATACAGAAAGAACCCTTATGTCTTCTCTTAATTCATGTTTAAACCTCTTCACTAATCTTTCAGTCAATCTTGGGCTAGAAATTGTTCTGAGCCTCAGGATGATTGTCGAGGACGACAGAACAACTAAAAAATAATAATAATACAGTAGAATTTAAAAAATATACATTATGCACAGGGAGCTCTCCAATGTGCTAAACATTCTTTGCCTGAGGGAAGGGTTAAATATTTTTTGTGTTTGATCACAGAACGAGGAACCTGGTTCGCCAGGGCTAGGAGATATCTTAGGACTTAGAAAGGAAAAAAATATATATATATCTTTGAGACTCGTAAATAGTCTCAAGGTGCTTTAGACTTCTTTCTTTTTCTCTTTTTTATATTTATCATGAGTCAATATTCTTTAAACTTTAGATTTTGCAAAGTCATATACAGTGCCTGAATTTTGTTTTCATCCTAAATTGATTACTTGTTAATCTTACCAACTACTTCAAACCAGACTCATAGAATCTACTACTAAACTGAGTAATTTATTAAAATATTGGGCATGATATGGCATCAACTGTATTTAAAATCTCAAAAATATACACATAGATAATTTGACAAAATTACTAAAATATGAAATGGTTAGAAACTTATAAAAAGCATTTTGAGATCTATTCTTTTTTCTTTCCATTGCTTTATTTAAAACTTTTTTCTCTTTTTTCCCTGTAATCAATTTTATAAACAACATATCTTTCCATGATATTGATATTGCCTATGATAGATAAAAAATGGCTGCAAATTCTTTGTCACCTCATCTGTTGAAAAATAAAGACTCTTCCCCTTCTTCTCAGATCTGAATGGTCCTGTGATTGGTTTCAATAATAAAGTACAACAGAAGAAATTCTACATAATTTCTGAGGGAGGGTCTTAAGAAATCTATAGGTGGTGCCTTTGTGTCTTGAAATGTATTATTTTGGAACCACCGTGTTATGAAAAATCCCAAAAGATTTGGAGAAAATGCCCTATGGAAGGAGCAAAAGCATGTTTTCCAGTCCAGCTGAGCCTCAGCCCTTAGCCAGCAACTACTGCTAGCCACCTGGGTCAGCTTCTCCAAGGCTTGAGTCCCAATCAAGACTCCAGTTGGACACAGTCCAAGACAACATCACATAAAGCAGACTCATAAGAAATAATAATACAGTTTGTTTTAAGGCAACAAAATATGGGCTGGTTCGTTATGTCACAATTGACAAAAGAGAGGTGCACAATTTTTTTAAAGTTTTTTTTTTTTTCTAGAAAGTGTTTGTAGTGAAGCTCCCTCTTTTATTCTTTAAAATGCTACCTTTTTAATTTTTAATATTTATTTTTAGGTGTAGATGTACACAACACAATACCTTATTTTTATGTGGTACTGAGGATGGAACCCGGGCCCCACCCAGGCTAGGTGAGCACTCTACAACTGAGCCACTATCCCAGCCCAAAAAATGGTACTTTTTTAATGCTGATTGAGGAGTATATTTTTCCATTGTTCCCTATGCCTGTGTGTGTGTGTGTGTTGTGTGTGTGCGTGAACACATGCACATGTGCCCCTGAGTTTGATCCTGAATAATAATGTTTTATTCATGAAAACTACATCTGTTGAGATACATTACCTCCTCACTATATTCCAATTCTCTGTTTTCACTTTTATTTAATATCTGGTTTAGCATATATATTTGTAGTATTTTAAATTCGTTTAGGGAATATGGGTTTGGTGAGGAGGGTGAAGATGATCAAATTCATTTTGAAACTGTACCTTCAAAAAGCATCACAAAGCTGCAGTGTCTCCTGAATATGCCTGAATCTACTAAATGATGAAACCAGGACTTTGAAATGTGAAGAACAGGCAAATTACTTTCTTTCAGCACTTATTTTATTCTTTCTATAGACTTTAATTACATTATTTCTATGCAAAAGACTTCTTTTCTATTATGCTAATACTGATTAACCTGATTTTTTTTTCTTTTCTAAAGGGGAACAAAATTCCTTCCACAGCAACCTGTTATTTGGTTCCCTCTGATCCTGCAACAGAGTTCTGTCTTTTCTCATTTGAATACATTCTACTGTTTTCACTCTTGAAAAAAAGAAAAAAAAAAAACGATGTGTTCCATACTTATCCACCATAGCAGCAGTAATTGTGTCTTTATAAATATTTTGCATTTAAATCTGGGGCTGCCATACCAGAAAACATTTTGAAGAAGGTTATGAAATTCATGACGAAATTGTACAAATCTATTCATTAAATGTCAAAGACAATTCCACTCAAATAATTAAAAAAATCATTTCATTTTCCAATAAGCCCATGTCTGCATCTCCAGATGAATCATTTATGCTCATTCAGTATTAACACTGATGACAATACATCTTAAGAACCACTAATAGCAATGCCAATATTTTTCCTCACTGAGTTTATATGTAAATGGAAAAATAAAATAACTTATCAGAACAGCAATAAATAGAGTTTGGGAACATTTTTCAGATTCAGAGAATAGAAGCCAATGCTGACAGTTTAGTCAAAATACAAGTTAATGGACAAGTTAACGGACTTTATGATTGGAATATGTGACTTTCAGAATTTGAGTATGGACTGTGTATGTATTAATTAGTTATGTCATTCCTTATATATATTTTGCATATGCATGTATAAATATGTATATGTATGCTTATGAATATGAATGAAATAAGTATGAAGTAGCACAAATATGCCACAAGAAAAACTTGTCAAGTATCTCATTAAAATACAGTTTGAATCTTTCATTATATCGATATGAAGTATATTCAATATTCAAAATAATCTTACATTTGTAATAAATTATACAGAAGAAACTGCAGAAGAGTATTTTTAGTCTGTGATGATTTTCCAGCAATGTCATTATCCATAATTGAATGTGCAACTAGGTCTTTCCTTAGTGATTAGCTTTGAACCTTCTCTTACTTAAACATCTTATAAAAATCTTTTGTTAGTCAATTCACTAAAATGGACCATATTAGGAGTACCAGGTGCAGTTTTCCAGTGGATCCTTTATAATCATCTAACACCAGGGCAACCAACTGCTTCAGGAATCACTCTGTGTCTAAACTGGAAGAGCCACGTGCCTGTCTGTGAGTCAGAAACCAGTTGCAGTGTGACAGATGTTTAGTGATGGAGTTGTGTGTCCCATGGGCATAGCAACCTTCAGCTTCTCTTCTCTCCACCAACTTCACTTTCTTTACCAGGACAATAACTCTCCTTTTTAATCCCACATCAATCACAGGTTTTCAAGGGAGGATATAAGCTTGCAATTTATATCCCCTTCTTCATATTCTCTTACTCTTGTTTTGTATGTAGGACTCTTGAGAGACTTTATTTAGGGAGTCAGGAGAAGGCACCTCAGTAGTTCTGCTCTTAAGGGATGCAGCACTGGACTGTTTTCTGCCATTTGCTGTGTGTTTCAAATATTGATCATTTCTTTACATGCCTAATTCAGAATCTATTCTTTTTCAAGAATTTCTTATTTACAGTTCTTGCATTCACTTTTTTTGGCCTATACTGACAGAATAGTTTATGTGTGGATCACAGATTAACATATACTCAATAAAGGAAATATTGTGTACATATAATTTATGAAAATTTCCATTTTCATAGTCTATTGAAAGATATGTACCTGATACCTAAAATTATAGTACTCACATGAACAATCAGAAAGCATATTTCCCTAGATAAATCATCATGTAGGGAAGGAACGTTTCATGAAATAAAGTCTTGATAAAAATTTATAATAATTTAACCTAAATAACACTGTTTGACATTGGCTTGTCTAGTCAATTGTGTGAAAGAGTATTGGAAGTCTAAAGTATGTTATTTACTTAATTCATGTATTTTTCATTGTACATAAACTTTGTCTTCAAATACACAGTGTTTTATACAATGTTTACTTTCTAAATAATATGCTCTTTCTTTATATTATTGCTTCCTGGAGATAGTTGAAAGCCACCTTTCAGAAGCTATGCAAGAAGACTATTTTGCCAGAGGGTTCTTTGAGACCAGGCAACTATTTTTAATTGTGGAGTCTGGCACTTCCCCCAAGGGACTCTTTTTAAGATGATAAGGGGATGGGTCATGAAACTCCAGCATGTTTTAAGATAAAAGAATATGCTATGTGCGTCAAATGAAGATAATCTACTTAAAATTTTATTTTTATTTCACCATGGATGATTAAGAGCTTTTCTAAATATCAAGCAAGGGGGGAAACTTGCATTTAACCTTCAGTGTCAAACAATAAAAAAGCATTATCTACAAGTGGGTTCTTCTGTGTCTGAGACATAATTCAAAATGATTAATATGAGAAACATTGATAATAACATTCACAAAAGAAATACTCTTAACTTTCTAAATCAAATTGTGTGTAGAATTTCAATAATTTTTATTTTACTAAACTATAATTGAGCTTATGGTGGGTTTTTTTTTTTTTTTTGGAGGAGGTAGTATGACTCCTTTTTTTGTACTATCCCCTCACCCTCACTATCATTATTATTTTTAGATTTGGACAATGTAGCAACTTGAGATACTTTATGACAGCATACCCATATCCAGGAAGTCCACAATTGCATTTTATACAAGAGAACAGTAATATATATGACAAGCAAGTGTTGACTTGTTGCTGAATTCATAGATGCTCTTTCTATGTGTGGTTTGTGAGAAAAGTATTGAGACAGCATTTACTAACAAAGAAGGGGTGGGTAAAAGGAATTAGAACAAAAATTAAACAATTATAAAAGCCTAATACTGAAGTTTCCTTAGGAATATTGCCTTATATTGACCTCTCTTTAGAAGCATGTTCATGAATGATTTTGCATTCATAGATTGCAATTCCAGTTGTTGGAATCTTAATATTAATAAGATAACACTTTTCATAGTTTAGTCACATTACGTATTAGAATTTTCCCTTTAATTAGAACAGTATTTTAACACAAATGCAAAATTAATCAAACCCCATATAACTAGTATTTATAAATACATCTTTAATGCAGATCAATTATATTATCCAGTTTATTCTCATTAATGAGTCAATTATTCAAGATTGATATACCTAGACTAAGTCTATTTTCATATCTATTATTACAGTAAAAATGAAAATTAAAAAGTATTACATTAACAAAAATGATTTTTATACCTGTATATTTTCTTCATCTCCAAGCATTGAAACAAACAAACAAAAAAGTGAAAAGGAAAAAGAAAGAAAAATCTATGAAAAAAGAACATCATGAAATTCAACTACTTTAACTTTTTGAACATACTTGTATTCATTTCACAAAAAGAGTGTATCTCTTTTGCATATTTGTAGCCTTTAAATATTTAAGTAGCAAATGGTATTCCCTAGTTGATTTTCCCATATCTAGTTTCATATCTAGAATCAAATGACAATTTATGGTTATTTTTGATATTTTGATAGTATTTTTATTTTGAGACACAGAAATTGATATTAAGCTGTATATATAATACATGTATATCTATATATATACATGTATATATATATATATATGATAAAAATATAAATATATGTATATATTTTATAAGCATATATATTTTAACATACTTTGGCTATTCAGCTATTAAAGCATCATTCTAAAGGTAATCACAGCACAGTCTAGCTTTGGCCTAGACCCATACCTTGGCAACATATGTAACTTGCTCCTAGCAATACGTCTTTTCATTATTGCTGCTTGTGGTGTATTTATTACGTGGTACCCATCTGACTATTCACTCTGTGAAGTGTTTGGAGAAAAAAAATTCTTTCTGCTTGAATTCTTGCAAATTTAGTTTTGCACTTCTATTTGGTATAATCATTTTTTTTTTTTAAGCGGGTAGACCTGTTTTCAGAGTTGTACATTTATCTCTATTGTTTTCATAGCTTTTATTTTAGTCACCACCTCATTGAACTTCTTGATAATAGTGTTTTGGTTTTCTCAATTTAACTAATTCTAATTCAACTTCTAATTCTGCATCTCTTATAATTTTATTAGCATAATATTTTTGTTTTCATTCAAGTAGTCAATTTTAGGATGATCCATGCAGGGCTGAACACTATAAAAACGTTTGCTAATAGTACCATGTAAGGTGAACACAAGCTCCATAAGTGAACAGTGTGTGGATGTCTTTCATTACACATACTCATCAATTGACAGCACAGATTGTGCTGTGATTGAGGCCAACTCCAATTAATAGTAACAATAAAAAAAACTGAGATTGTTTTGAATGACAATTCTGTTGGCAAAATATATCACCAACATTTACTATTTCAAGAAAACACTACTTTTGCTGGGTGCAATGGCACATGCCTATTACCCCAGCAGCTCTAGAGGCTGAGGCAGGAGGATCGTAAGTTCAAAGACAGCCTCAACAATTTAGCAAAGCCATAAAAAACTTATTGAGAACCTGTCTCTAAAGAAAATATCTTTTTTTTTTAAAAAAGGACTAGAAATATAGCTCAGTGTTAAATGCCCCTGAATTAAAACACTAGTACAAAAATAAACAAATTTTTTTAATTGTTCATGACTTTCTGTATTTCAGAATTTTCTATAAATATTGATATAGTGCTTACTAATTTAAAAAAAAAGCTAATTCCTCACAATTGCAGAGGAATTTATTCTTCCTATTCCCCCTCCTCCTTCTCATGACTGAAAACTTGAAGCACTGGGATTCTGCTAATGATTGAGTCGATTTTTCTATTGCCTCTACAGTAATACAGTAAATATGGAATTATTTTACCTGTCAAAAAAATACTATAAAGTTGAGAATTAAATTAATGCATTGGTGCATGGGTACTGGCTGGTACGATACAGAGAAATCAACTTACATTTACCCTCCTCCAACAGCATTGGTGTTTTAGGATCTTTCAAAAAATAAAAGCCAACTGCCTTCCTTTTGCTATACTCCAAGTAGTTATTTCAACAATTTAAAATCAGGGAGACAAAAACTTTCCACGAACAGATCTCAAAATGTCTTTACTACAAACTCTACTGTTTTTTCTCAAATCATGGGTCATTAATATGTCATAGCAGCAGTCTTGAGGTTTCTGATTGTTTTCTATGTATCAAAACAGTTGAAGAACATCCTCTATGAGAAGTGGGCCAGGGCTCAACACAATGAATTTGGCCTGGAAAATGCTTTCAGGCAGTTTCGTTTAATTCTGGGTTATTTCTGTTTTCCTTTTTGGAAACGATAAATAACTGTGACAAAATCTAATTAGACCTCTTCTCTTTCTCAGAATTTGAAACACTCAAAATCCTTATTTGTATGTTTCTTTGTTCGGAGTTTCTTAATATCTAAGAGGAACATTAAAAATATTCATTTTCTGGTTATCAAGAGCTATCAGAGCCAGGCATCATGGTGCACACATGTAATCCCATTGGTTCAGCAGGCTGAGGCAGGAGGATCAGAAGTTAGAGGCCAGCCTATGTAACTTAGCAATACTATGTCTCAAAATAAAATTTTTAAAAAGGACCAGAGATATGTCTCAGTGGTAAACAATGTCTGGGTTCAATTCCCAGTACCAACAGAAAGGAAGGAAGGAAAGAAGGAAGGAAGAAAAAAGAGATATCAGATGTATTTAACAAGACATTGAAGTGCTCACCTTCTTCCCTTGCTGAGAAAACACAATATACATATATCTATGCACATTATCTCAATATACATATATCCATGCAATTATCTCAGAGAGTAAAAAAAAATCTGTGCCTTGTACTATTAGGCAGGAAAATATTGAACATTTGTGGCCTATCTCTGCAAAATTCTTTTGGCATGCAGGCAGGAGCCTCTAAGTTCTCTGTGAGTTACAGCACTGGACACTTGGAATAAGAGCAGGAGAAGATAAGGGGAAAATATTAAAGACTATGTCATAGAACAAAGTGAATCAGAGAGAATGTCTCCATTTCAAACCAGCATTACACTAAAAGGTTTTTTGGTCTTTGTGTATATGAATAAAATACAAATGCCATATTATTTTGGTTGTTACCTACATAAAATCACAAATATATGTTAGATTGCTGTTATCGTCTAAGTAAAATTTTAAAGTATTGGATAATACTTTCTTGAAATGAGAGTTATGTTTTTGAAAAAGAAAATGAAAAGGCAGCCTGTGGGTCAGGAGAAAATATATATATCTGATAAGGGATTAATATGAAAAATATCTAAGGAATTCATGAAACTGATTATCAAAATAGCAAATTGTCTGATTAGAAGATGGTCAAAGATCCTAAATAGACATTTTTTTTCCAAGAAAGACATGCAAATAGCCAATAGGTCTTCAGCATTATCAGGCACATGCCAATCAAAACCACAATGACATATGACCTCATACTTGTTAGGATGACTGGAGAAAAGAATCCCCTGTATAACTGTGTGTGGGAATGCACATTAACATAGCCATTATTATGGAAAACAGAATAGAACTTGTCAAAAAGTTAGGTATAGAACTAGCATACAATGGAGCACTCTCACTTTTGGTTGTATTTCCAAAAAATTTTAAATCAATATCATGAAGGAATATATACACCCTATTTTCAAAGCAGTACTATTCAGAATAGCCAAAATATTGAATTCCCTTAAATGTCCCCCAATAGATAAGTGTAGAAGGTGGTGGTGGTGGTGGTGGTGGTGTGTGCCCGTGCATGCATATGTGTGTGTGTAAGAAGTATGTCTTGAATTATTATATAACATAGGTAAACCTGGAGGTTAACATATTTAGTTCAGAAAAGAAAGTACCATATGATCTTACTTACATGCATAATACATAAACGTCAACCTTCTACAGGCAGAGAGTTGCCAAGGACAGAGATGTGGGAGAATGGGAGAACCTTAGTCTAAGGAAGAAAATTTTAGTTATAAGAAGAATAAATTAGGGTACCTTAATGTATAGTATTTCTAACTTTCATTAAAAATACTACATTGTTTACCTGAAATTTGCTGAGAGAGCAGATCTTGAAGTCCCTGATCCCTACACTTAAGCATGAAGTACCTATCTCATAGGAAGATGTCCTTCTAGAGAACACAAGAAATCTCATTTGAGATATTAAAGGGAAGGGCTGGGGTTGTGGCTCAGTGGCAGAGCGCAGGCCTTGCACATGTGAGGCACTGGGTTCAATCCTCAGCACCACATAAAAATAAGTAAACAAAACAAAGATATTCTGTCCATGTATAACTAAAAATATTTTTTAAAAAAAGATATCAAAGTGAAGACCTACATGAGTTGCCAGACTTTACCTTGGATTACTAATCTTACTCATGACTCAGGGTACTCTCAGTCTTTTTTTTTTTTTTTTAGATTCTTTTTTTTATTGTTGGTCGTTCAAAACATTACAAAGTTCTTAATTCATATTTCACAATTTGATTCAAGTGGGTTATGAACTCCCATTTTTACCCCATATACCCATTGCTGTTTCACATCAGTTACACTTCCATTGATTTACATATTGCCATTCTAGTGACTGATGTATTCTGCTGTCTATCCTATTCTCTACTATCCCCCTTCCCCTCCCCTCCCCTCCCCTCCCCTCCCCTCCCCTCCCCTCCCCTCCCCTTTTCTCTCTCTACCCCCTCTACTGTAAATCATTTCTTCACTTGTATTATTCTTCTCTTACCCCTCCTTTCCTCTTATATGTAATTTTGTATAACCCTGAGGCTCACCTTCCAATTCCATGCAATTTCCCTTCTCTCTCCCTTTCCCTCCCCCCTATCATCCCTGTTTAATGGTAATCTTCTTCTTAAGCTCTTCATCCCTACCCTGTCCTTGGTTACTCCCCTTATATCAAAGAAGTCATTTGGCATTTGTTTTTTAAGGATTGGCTAGCTTCGCTTAGCATAATCTGCTCTAATGCCATCCATTTCCCTCCAAATTCTATGATTTTGTCATTTCTTAATGCAGAGTAATACTCCATTGTGTATAAATGCCACATTTTTTTATCCATTCATCTATTGAAGGGCATCTAGGTTGGTTCCACAATCTTTCTACCGTGAATTGTGCTGCTATGAACATCGATGTAGCAGTGTCCCTGTAGCATGCTCTTATTAGGTCTTTAGGGAATAGACGGAGAAGGGGAATAGCTGGGTCAAATGGTGGTTCCATTCCCAGCTTTCCAATGGGACTTACTCAAACTAAAAAGTTTTTTCTCAGCAAAAGAAACAATAAGAGAGATAAACAGGGAGCCTACATCCTGGGAACAAATCTTTACCCCACACACTTCAGATAGAGCCCTAATATCCAGAGTATACAAAGAACTCAAAAAATTAGATAATAAGATAACAAACAACCCAATCAACAAATGGGCCAAGGACCTGAACAGACACTTCTCAGAGGAGGACATACAATCAATTAACAAGTACATGAAAAAATGCTCACCATCGCTAGCAGTCAGAGAAATGCAAATCAAAACCACCCTAAGATACCATCTCACTCCAGTAAGATTGGCAGCCATTATGAAGTCCAACAACAACAAGTGCTGGCGAGGATGCGGGGAAAAGGGTACACTTGTTCATTGTTGGTGGGACTGCAAATTGGTACTCTCAGTCTTTTAAAGACCCTCTTGATTCTTGAAACAGAGTTGCTGAGAATTTGTTTACAAGCTAAAACTTGTGTTTTACATACATTTAAAAACAGCAAACTTCTTTGTCAATAAAGGATTTTACTGATAGCTGTTATTTAAATAATTGATAAGTATTGGTGAAGTTCAATGGGATTGTTAATACTTTGAATTAGTAATCATCAACTTAGAATAAATTATGATCCTCCTCTTGCTAATTCATATGACCTTGGTAACATACATTTCTCTGTACCTCAAGATATTTGTTTCAAATAAATACCTTATAAAATTGTTAACAAAATTATTTAGTTAATATGTGGAGTGTTTTGCATTACATTTGACAAATGAACCACTCAGTAAATTTTGACATAAAATATAAACTCATCTTAAGATGAAAATTTATAATACAGCAGGTATTTTTAAAGTCACAAACATATTTATTGGATTTTATTTCAAGCTGTTTTAAAGAAAAATATTATTGAAAGCAACTGATTAATTAGGGCTGAAATATCAATGTAGAGTGTTTATAAATATAGCTTTTATGTGTTGTTTGTTTCATAACAAAATTGCTGAAATAATTTCATTTGATTGTATTGCATGCCACATATACAGTATTTAGTAGAGAGTAGAGCAATTTCTCAAATGTACAAGTCTTCTAATGAAGAAATCGCCTTGAGGAAGAAGATTTAAGTAACAGAAGAAACTTCACCTACCCACCAGGAAAAAAGAAATTTGCTCTTTGTACTCCATTCTGAGAAAATACTAGAAGCAATGTGTGGGCCATGTAAATTAGTTGGCTGATACACTATATGCTACACAAGGGCTAGGAGAATTTTTTAGAATTATTTTTCTTTAAAAAAAAGCTATTAGTATTTCCAGTTGAATTCAATAGAGAACTCATCAAGCAGTGACACCCTGCAGTACAGTAAGCACAAGGTTAGTTTGGTAGGTCAGAGAAAATGAGGACATTAAAATTTTACTAGGTAAATATTATGAAAAAATTAAATAAACAAGAATCAATAAGTACAATAAAATATTTATCACAACATTAAAATCTAGTATCACATTCTGTGGCAGTTCTCAAGGCCTTATTTTTACCAATGCCTCCTGTGGGTTGAAATAGTTTGGAAATAGAAAACTCTCTGGAATTAAAAAAAATGCTATTTGGAATATACCTCCTGGCATCTGATGTTCATTATTGTCTTTTAAATATTTTTTTAAATTTTACTTGAACTATGATTTATTTAGAAAACTACTTAAAGAAAAGCAGGATTAGTATAATCTCAGGTAATCTTACAGACTCTGAGTTAACTCAGAGTCTATTAATTCTAACTTAATTCATCTTCTTACCAACAACATGGAGAGCTACTCTGATAAGTGATGAAAATACATAACACACATGGAGTTGAGAGTTCAAATACAGAAATGTAGAGCAAACGCTCTTTGAAAATGTATCACTGTGCATTTCTAAGTGTCTCCATGTTACCTTCTATCAGGGTTGGCAGAGGGGAGACTCACATGTTGACCATATTGAACATGTTTTCACATGTAACTTAATATAGTTAATCTGTTTGATTTTTTTGTATCCATATCAGTACTTAAAAGTGTTATTTTCTTCATTGCTTTTACATAGGGCCCTCTTATTCTGTAAGTTATGTTTTGTTCCTATCTCTGTTATCAAATGCCAAGTCAAGTTCCAAACAAAATAACACATTTTTCCTAAGCTAATTTAAGTTTTACCTTCAAATGTATGCATAGGAATTGAGAAGAAAAATCCAGGTTTAATACTTTTGTAAAATGACATATTTGAACATTTTTTTTTAAATGAGAAGTGACTTCTCGATTGGTGACATGAGGAACTGCACTCTCTCTCCAATAATGAAACTATAATAGCAACATGTAGTTATTGTGATATTTAAAATGCTAGGCACTCTTTAAGAGCATATAGCAAAGGAAGAAATACTGATGATAGTCTGCTAAATCCCAGCAAGAACAAGGTGTCTGGTATATGGAAAAAGATCCACTTGCTACCCTTCACCAGCTCTGAATGCTGGAAGATCAATTCTGGGTGACACAACCAAGAAAACACAGATTCTGCCCCCCCCCCCCCCCCCCGCCACCAGTGCCTATTCCAGAACTAGGGACTCTCCCTGGAATTTCTCATTCCTCTGTGATCTGTGTAGCAGAGTTTGGATTTCACGTGGATGTCTGAGGTGTTAGGAGATCTCTCCCTCTGCTCATGCTCTATGAATAAGGCTGAAACTCTCAGGAAAATATCTGGGGCCTGGGCTAATCTTGCCCCCACTGACTCATAAGTTCAAAGTTTTATGCCAGAGAGGCTAGCTAGCTACTAGTACTTTGCCCATAAAGCCAGGTATCATTGTTAGAGAAGTGTGTAATGATTACTACTCCCCACTTGGAAGCAATAATGCAGGGGTTTTCAGAGAGATAGAGATAGAAATAGAGATAGATAGATAGATAGATAGATAGATATAGATAGATAGAGTGAGTAAGAGATGCTGGTGATCAAAAGAGAGACCTGTGTATCTATAAATAGATAGACTGAGTTAGAGATGCTGGCGATCAAAAGAGAGACCTGTGTATCTCTCCTCCTGGGAGCTGACTTTAGTTTGATCACAGTCTGGGGAAGTTCAAGCTTAGCCACTCTTGGAAACAATGGAGGTTGAGGGGTGCGTGACAGAAGTACGCTAAAACCTAGACCAGTGAGTCGACCAGAGAGAGACAGGGAGGAGAGAGTTGGATTGCTGAAAGAATAATCTTGGAGTCAGAATAAACCTCAAAGACCTGCCTCAAGACCACCCCTGCACTGAGGGCAGAATTGAACTACATTAAACTGTGGATTAATTTATGCCCTAGGTCAGTTTTAAAAGTGAACAGTAAATAGCCAACAACCAGTGGAGGCTAACAGCTGGGACGGGGGACACCAGCAGACACAGCCTACTAACAGAAAGACTATGGGAAAAGACACTTGGAGGGAACTCTGGCAAAACCACTGTCATCCTAGAGTGCATTCCCCAGGGCAGTGAGATCTGCTGCAGAGCCCACAGACTGCAGGAGAAACAGACTTCATTAAAATAGCTACACAAGTAAACAGGCCCCAAGGGGGAGTTGGTAGCCAGAGGTGCTATGATGTATTACCGAAAATGTCCACTTTTCCAAACACACAAAAAAATTTAAGACATACAAAGACAGGGAAAAGTAGGGCACATGTACAGGGGGCTAGGGTGAGGGAGGAATCAGCCATAGGAAATATCCTAGAATGAGACCCAAATGGTGGATTTAGCAGCAAGGACTGCAAAGTGTCTACTATAAATGCCTTTAAAGAGCTGAAGAAAAGAGTCCTTAAACAAGTAAGGGAAGTAAAGGGAAACATAATGACAGTCTCTTAGCAAATAAGGAATATAAAAAATTAAATGGGAAATAAAATCTCCAAAACTCAAAATTCCCTAGAGTAGATCAACAGCAGATTTAAGGTGATAGAATAATCAGTGAACTTGAACATATATTGACAGTGTGCATACAGAAGAACAGAAAGATAAATAACTATTAAAAAAAAAAAAACTAACAGCCTTGAGAAATGGGAGAATGTGGAATACCATCAAGCACATCAACCTGTATGCAGAATATCAGTAGGACAGGAATAGAGGTGGGAGCTGAACAAACAGATCGACTGCATACTTCCTCCAACTTTTTGAAGATGTTACACATCCAAGAATTTCAGCAACTCTAAACATGACAAACATAAAGAGGTATGTGTTAGATGGCTTTTCATCTCCCTAACAAACACCTGAGAAAAGCTTTAAGTTGGAAAGATATATTTTGACTCACAGTTTGGTGTCAAGGAAGCAGAGAGGGAGAGAAAGCAAGCAAGGGGCTGAGGATAAGAAATACCCAACAGGACACAGCCCCAGTGACCTATATTCTTCACTTAAAGTTTCCATCCCTCCCTTAATACCATTAAATTATTAATACACCAATAGATTAATCCACAGATGAGTTCAGAGAACTCAGGATCTGATCACTTTCCAAAGCCTCACTTCTGCATTTGCCAGTTTGGGAAATGAACACATAATCTTTGAGGGGCATTCTAGATCCAGGCCATATTAAGATTTGTACCAGACACATATGCTAATGACATCAAAGGCCAAGGACAAAAAGAAAAGCTTAAAAACCACCAGAGAAAACTTCTTGTTCTCATAAAAGGGAATCCCAATATAACTATGCTATGGTCTAGATGTGAAGTATACCTAAAAGTTCACGTGAGAGATGGTACAAGAAAGTTTAGAGGTGCAATGATTGGTTATGAGAGTCTTAACCTAATCAGTGCCTTAATCCACTGGGATGGATTAACTGTGTGGAAACTGTAGGCAGGTAGAGTGTGGCTGGAGGAAGTGGGTCACTGGTAGGCTTGCCTTGCTGTACATGTTTTGTCTCTGGAGAGAGGGACTGACTCAGTCTGCTTCTTGGTGACCTTGTCCTGAGCTGCTTTCCTCCACCACACCCTTCTATCATGATGCTCTTCCTTACTGCAGACCCTGAGCAATGGAGTTGGTTCTGCCCAGCAACCAGTGCTGGCTCCATTAAAGAAAGCTCAATTCATAAGTAAATGCTAGGGAGTTTTAAATTAAACAGATTACGTTTGAAACCAGATCCAGGACAGCTTCTCCTAGCTCCTGCCTCCTGCCACCTAATGCAGTAGCGAGGTTTACTGAAGAGGCTAGCAAGAGAGAGAGAGAACACGCCAGGGAGTGGGCTTTTATTGGGGAACAAAAAATTCCAGGGAAAATCTCATCCAATGAAGGTTAAAGGGGGCAGCATCCCAAGGTCACGGGTGAGGATTGGGTCTTCAGGGCAGTGGCCAGACATGCCTCTGCACGGACAAGCCCTCAGACTTGGAAGAGGGTGGGGAAAGCTCTGACACAGCTGTGTCTTAGCTCCTCTCACCCAGCCAGGGAGGTAACTCAAATCATGCATAAGGATGGCCTCCCACAGTTGGTCATCTATGAACTGATACCTCTGAAACTGTGAACAGCAAATAAACTTTTTCTCCTCTAAAGTTGTTCTTGTCATATATTTTCATCACAGTGGTGGGGGAAAATAAAGATAAAAACCAAACTAAGAGCTGATGCCTGTCAGAAGCAATAGAGCCAGAAGGCAGCAGGATGCTTTGTTCTGGAATAAAGAAGAAAAGAAAAAAGAAAAAGAAAAAGAAACCTCACTGCCTAACCAAGAATCTTATATCCAGCAAAACTGTCTTTCCAAATCAAAGACCAAAGCATTCTCAAAACACAATGAAAGGAATTGTTGGGAAATTCTCAGTTTTAAAAAAGAGAGAATTTGTTGGGAACAGATTGTCTCAAGAGAAAAACTGAAGCAAGTTATTCAGACTGAAATCTAGAGAAGAAAGACAGTATTTTGAATTCACATTTAAAAAATTGCTGGTAAATTCAGTTAAGTGAAAGAAATCAGACACAAAAGGTCACATATTTTATGATTGTAATGATGTGAAATGTCTCACAATAGGCAAAACCACAGAAAGTAAAATAAACTAGTATTACCCTAGATTCAGAAAAAAAGAGTGGCACTGCTACAGGAGTTTCTTATAGAGTAAATGGAATATTATAAAGCTGATTATTGCCATAATTCTACAATTGAACTCAATTAATTATACATTGAGGATGGTTGAGATGTATGCTTCTGTTTTACAATAAAATAAATAATGTGTGCTACTCATCTGTTAGTGAGATCCACCTGCTATTTCTCCCTTTCCATACTTCCTATCTGTCTGCTTAGCTTTCTCATTTGTTTCTAGAACTGTTTTCCTTCTTTAGCGGGAACACCTCCCTCACTCTCTGCACTTTCAATAAAATAACACATTTAGGAAAACACAACTAACACAAAATCAAAACTCTTAACAACAACAACAAAAGACTAGGGTATGATTTTGTGTGCATCTGTCTATTTATCTACTTACATTTGCAGGCTGGAATTTTGTCTACTAGGGTTAAGAATTTTCATTGGTGAAAATTTCTAGAAATAAGAAATTGGCTAAATAATTGGAGTCAATTATTTTAGATAACAGGTGTATTAAAATATAGTGTAAGTATATTATTCTTTTCCCTTGTAAAAAAAATTAAAGTTTGATCCAAGAAGTGCTATGTATTCAGAAATTATGTCAAACTAATGGCTTGGATGGATAAGCTCTGATGAGGACAACCCCTTCACACTGCATTATTTTGTGTGTGTACACACACACACACGCACACACACATGAGATATAAATACAGGAAAAGAAGCATTCATTATACTGTCTGATTGATAAGTATGTTTGTGACATATTTGATTGCAAAAAAAGAAAAATAATAATTTAGTTATGTTTCCTATGTCTTTCTTCTCCATTACTGGTTTTATCTGTCACCTGGACAGTTGTAATAATGCTGCAGCTTCAACAGAATCTGCTTGGGCTATTTCTGAATAATTTTTCTTTTCTCCACTAATTAACCTGTTTCATCCGGCTCAGCTAATCCCTCTCCTACCCCTTCAGAGCCATAAATTTTGTACTTTTGAACTGTGCCATGCCCTGTACACCCAGACACAAACTCTTGTAAAAAAGAAGTAAAGGGGGTAAGGGGAGCGTGAGATGAAGGCAGAGAGTGAGGGAGGTGTTCAGGCTAAAGAAGGAAGACAGTTCTAGAAACAAATGAAAAAGGTAAGCAAGCAGATAGGAAGGATGAAAAGGGAGAAATAGCAGGTGGATCTCACTAATAGATGAATAGCATACATTATTTTTGCTTGTATATTTTCCTTTTTGAGTAAAAATTTAATAATGAAATTCACTTACAGAATGAACAAATTTATATAATCACATTCTATCACTTCTGTATTTAAAAGCATGCTAGTGTTTGAATCAGGTGTGTTGTAGACCTAGAACAAAAATCAAATGCCATTTTATTAAATGCTTGAGTCAAGGCTAAGGAATCAGTAATTTTGTGGAATTACATTTAACATACATCTTTAAAGCAAGAAAATCACCCTCAAATGGTCAATCAGTGTCCATATATTTTATGAGTGTCTAGAAAGATCTCATTCTCTGCCAAGCACTGGTAAGTACTTTAGCAGGAATTACTCACCAAATAATCATGAGGAACTTGCAGGTTCACTTCATGGATAATGAAACCAATGCTCCAAATGGCTAGGTAACTTGACAAGATAAAACAGAGAAGGGATGATGGGGTTCTGTATTAGTTGCTCCTTGTTGCTGAACCTTACCACAAACCTACTAGGTTAGACTAATTGCAAGTTTGTTACTCTGCAGTTCTGAATGTCAGAAGTCTGACATGAGGGGTTGTTGGTGTTGTGCTCCTCCTCAACCCTCAGGAAGCATTAACTTCCCTTTTTCTTCTTCTGGAAGCCAACTGTGTTCCTTGACATGTGGACCCTTCCTGGAACCACTCTCATTTCTTCTAATTCACATATATCCAGTCTGAGTTTGATCCTCTTGTCTTCCTCTGGCAATGACCTTAGTGACTATATTTAGCTCATTAGATAATTCAAAATTATCATATTTCAAGGTTCTTAACATGACAACCTCTACAAAGCTCCTTTTATTGTGTGAGGTAAAATTTCACAAATTCCTGGGATTGGGATGTCAGCATATTTTGGAAGAACATAATTTATACTTCTGCAAAGTGTACTGCCTGCTCAAAAGTTCTAAAGAAACTTCTTGGGATGCTTTACATATTCTATAATTCTTTTCAATATTTCATCCATAATTATTACAGGAAATACACAACTTCTATATTCCTGGGCTCAGTGACTCTTTTGGCAAATAAAGGGGTTTCCTTAATTGCATTTTAATATAGTGAGAGACCACCATAAGCTTCTATGATTCTGCATTTCGCAGCCTGCCATGGTTCTTCTATGTATAAAGCCTTTAATTCTGTGCATATTTGAATTCCAGTTTCCAAACGAGAGAGAAATCCACACACTTCATTGCTTTAATAAATATACTCAGTACTCAAATTGGTCCCCTTCTGTCTGAGATACAATAGACTGAACAAATGCTTTTGAACAATTGAAAGACCCCAGCCCCATAACCTAAGGCTTGATTATGAAAAGTAGAAAGTATGCAGTAAACAGGTGAGCTCACCACATGACCTGTTAGAAAGGGCACCCTGCCCACATCACAGGACATGCTTGAGCAGACTGGGATCATAAGCGGGAACAGGGAGGAAACACAATGTAAACCTATGAGATTAATGAGTTTTTCGGGAACCTATAGTGAAAAACAAGTTTATCATAGTGAAAAACAAGTTTACCCTTTAAGTGACGTGTATGCTGGATTCAAAAACACCTGTTATTGTGCTAGGTAGAAAACAACTCCTTTTTCCTATAAAAGATCTGTACCCCAAAGCCCGGTGTGCCAGTTCACCAAAGCTTCGGCTGAGGTTTTGCTGTGCACCCGCAGGCACCTGTGTATTAATAAACTTGCCTCTTGTTTTTGCAGCCAGTGTGACGCTAGTTCTTTTGGACGGGGGATTTGAGGGTCCGGGGGTCTTTCATTTGGGGGCTCGTCCGGGATCAGTCCCCCTCCAGATCCCTGTCCGGAGGAACTCTTGGCATCACTGGGAGGTAAGCTGGCCAGCTCGAGCTATTGTGTCGTTTTGTGTTGTGTTGTGTTGTGTTGTGTTGTGTTGTGTCTGTGTTTGCGCAGCGACTGTACGATTACGCGTAATCGCTCTGTATTCTGAGGCAGCTTGAGAAGGAGTTGACGAACTCGGACTTCTCCCCTGCCTGCCGCCCTGGGAGACGTCCCAGGGGTCTGTAGGGTCCATTTTTTTTTTTCTTCTTTCTTTTTTTTCCTTTTCTGGGACCCCAGTGTTTCCAAGGGAAACACTGTTTCCGTAAGTAAGTAAAGGGGGGGAATGCCGGCTCCCCCTTGAACTGTCAGGTTTCGGTATTCGGTTTCGGTTTGTGCCCGGCAACGCGCAGCGCTCTCTCTCTCTCTCTCTCTCTCTCTGTCTCTCTCTCTCTCTCCCCCTCTGTTCAGTCTTCTCAACTGCGTCTATCTTAACCCTTTACCCTTTACTTCCTCCTTCTGACTGAACCTCTGTTCAGTCTTCTCAACTGCGTCTGTCTTAACCCTTTACTTCCTCCTTCTGACTGAAACTCTGCTGTATCTGTCTTAACCCTTTACCTCCTCCTTCTGACTGAAACTCTGTTCAGTCTTAACTGTGTCTGTCTTAACCCTTTACCTCCTCCTTCTGACTGAAACTCTGTTCAGTCTTCTCAACTGCGTCTGTCTTAACCCTTTACCTCCTCCTTCTAACTAAAGTTCTGTTCAGTCTTCTTAATTGTGTTAACCCTTTATTCCTCCTTCTGACTGAAACTAATATGGGGCAATCTATAACTACTCCCTTGAGCCTTACTCTTGACCATTGGCAGGATGTCCAAAATCGGGCAAACAACCAGTCTCTAGAAATTAAAAAAAAGAAATGGGTAACGCTCTGTACCATTGAATGGCCAGCATTCGACCTTGGCTGGCCTAAAGAAGGGACTTTTAATTATGATCTTATTTCACAGGTGAAGTCCCGAGTCTTTATCCAAGGTCCTCAAGGACACCCCGACCAAATACCCTACATTGCTACTTGGGAGGACTTAGCTTCTGACCCACCTGTGTGGGTTGCCCCTTTCGCTCCGCCTAAACTCCCCCTCCGCTCTCTCCCCCAAGCTACTCCCGCTACTCCTTTACCTTCTGCCCCACTCGCTCCAATGTCCGCCCCCCCTTCCGAGACTTCTAGACTTTACCCTATCCTAAATAAATCTGAGACTTCAGTTTCATTAGGAACAAAACCAAAGAAGGTCCTGCCTCCCGGAGATTCACCCCTGGTAGACCTGCTGACTGAAGAACCTCCACCCTATCACCCCCAGCCTTCGCCAGCCCCTAATTCTATCCAGGAATCTTCAGAGGAGGAAAATGAAGATCATAAAGATCCGACCACCACTGCTCCTTCGGGTCCTTCCCCCATGGTGGGGAGGCTCCGAGGACGCCGGGAACTCCCCGCCCCAAAGGATTCCTCCAACATTTTTCCCTTACGGCAGACAGGGGGCCCCCACGGCCAATATCAGTACTGGCCTTTTTCTGCTTCTGATCTTTACAATTGGAAAACTCATAACCCCTCCTTTTCTGATGACCCTATTGCCCTAACTTCTCTGATTGAATCTATCCTAGTGACCCATCAGCCAACCTGGGATGATTGCCAGCAGCTTTTGCAGATTCTCCTCACTTCCGAGGAGAAACAAAAAGTTCTCTTAGAGGCTCGTAAGAATGTGCCGGGGGAAGACGGGCGTCCAACCCAACTTCCAAATTTGATTAATGAAGCTTTTCCCTTAACTCGACCAGACTGGGATTATGCCACTGATGCAGGTAGGAACCACCTACGTCTCTATCGCCAGTTACTCATAGCGGGTCTCCATGGAGCAGGGCGACGGCCCACCAATCTGGCTCAGGTAAGACAGACTATTCAGGGGTCAGGAGAAACTCCAACTGCATTCTTAGAGAGACTAAAAGAAGCCTACAGGAGATACACACCCTTTGATCCCGATAGCGAGGATCAGAAGGGGAATGTTTCTATGGCTTTCATTTGGCAGTCAGCCCCAGATATTAGAACTAAGTTGCAAAGATTAGATAATCTACAGGATTATACACTAGCAGATTTACTAAAGGAGGCTGAAAAGATTTTTAACAAGAGAGAAACCCCTGAGGAGCGAGAAGAGAGATATAGAAAAATGCAGGAAGAAAGAGACCTTAAGCTTAGAGAGGAATTAGATAGGAGGGAGAGAGAAAATGACCGGAGGCGTGACCAAGAACTGAGTAAGATCCTGGCCACCGTAGTTCAGACAGGACAATACAAGGACAGAGTAGGCAGAGAAAGGGAACGAAGCAGGCCCCGTGTGGACCGGGACCAATGTGCCTATTGCAAGGAGAAAGGGCATTGGGTCAAAAACTGTCCAAAGCGACCCCCCAACTCGAGAAGAAGTGCAAACCAAGCTCCCCAACTACTGGCTTTGAATGAAGACTATGGAAGTCAGGGCCAGGAGCTCCCCCCTGAGCCCCGGGTAACCTTACAAATAGGGGGGCAACCTGTGACCTTCCTAGTAGACACCGGAGCCCAACACTCGGTGCTGACTAGATCATCAGGGCCCATGAGCCAAAAGACGACATGGGTCCAAGGAGCAACCGGGAATAAGCCGTATCGATGGACCACCAAACGAGAAGTACATCTGGCCACAGGTAAAGTCTCTCACTCGTTTTTATACGTACCTGATTGCCCTTACCCACTACTAGGAAGAGACCTATTGACCAAATTAAATGCTCAAATCTATTTTGAGAATGGGAATGCCTCTGTTACCGGGCCAAATCGGATTCCTTTACATGTACTAACTATTAAGTTAGAAGATGAATACAGACTTTTTGATAAATCTCCTGAGCCCAACATGAAAATGGACTATTGGCTTAAATCCTACCCAGAGGCCTGGGCTGAAACTGGGGGAATGGGAATGGCTAAACAACAACCTCCCATAGTCATCCACCTAAAGGCAACGGCCATTCCAATAAATATCAAGCAGTACCCAATGCCCAGGGAAGCATACTTAGGCATTAAGCCTCACATCAAGCGCCTGATAGACCAAGGCATATTGACCCCTTGTCGGTCACCCTGGAATACTCCACTATTACCTGTCAAGAAGCCAGGGACAAATGACTACCGACCTGTTCAGGACCTACGAGAAATTAACAAAAGAGTAGAAGATATTCACCCCACAGTGCCTAACCCTTACAACCTCCTCAGCACACTGCCCCCGACCCATATTTGGTATACTGTTTTGGACTTGAAAGATGCTTTCTTCTGTCTGAGACTAAGTCCCCAGAGCCAGACTTTATTTGCTTTCGAATGGAGGGACCCAGAAGAAGGGATCTCTGGACAGCTGACTTGGACTCGGTTGCCACAGGGCTTTAAGAACAGCCCGACGCTCTTCGATGAGGCCCTACATCAGGATTTAGCTGATTTCCGGATAAGACATCCATCCTTGATTATGCTACAGTATGTAGATGACCTCCTACTGGCTGCCACTACCAAAGAAGACTGCAATACAGGTACCGGGGCACTATTACAAACTTTGGGACAATTGGGATATAGGACATCAGCTAAGAAAGCACAAATCTGTCAGACACGGGTCACTTACCTTGGCTATGAGCTCCATGATGGACAAAGATGGCTAACAGCTGCTAGGAAGGAAACAATCTCGAGCATACCAACCCCTCAGAACCCCAAACAACTACGGGAATTTCTGGGAACTGCAGGGTTTTGTCGGCTTTGGATTCCAGGGTTTGCTGAGATAGCAGCTCCTTTGTACCCCCTGACTAAGCCGAATAGTCCATTTACCTGGGCTGAAAGTCAACAAGAAGCATTTGACCATATTAAGTTAGCCCTTCTATCTGCTCCTGCCTTGGGCTTACCAGACGTCACTAAGCCATTTGACTTATTCGTGGATGAAAAACAGGGCTATGCTAAAGGGGTTTTAACCCAAAAACTGGGACCCTGGAGACGTCCTATAGCGTACCTATCAAAGAAGTTAGACCCTGTGGCATCCGGATGGCCACCGTGTCTTCAGATGATAACAGCAGTGGCCATCCTAATCAAGGACGCTACCAAATTGACTTTGGGACAGCCTCTAACTCTATTAACCCCTCACGCCATTGAGACAATAATTCGCCAGCCACCGGATCGCTGGATGTCAAACGCCCGGCTTACTCATTACCAGTCTCTACTATTGGATACCGACCGAATCCAGTTTGGCCCCATGGTTACTCTCAACCCTGTCACTCTCCTGCCGCTGCCAGGGGAAGCAAATCCCCACAACTGTCAGCAGATCCTTGCAGAAACGCACGGGACCCGACCAGACCTCACAGATCAACCGCTGAGAGATGCTGATATGGTCTGGTATACGGATGGGAGTAGTTATCTGCTCAACGGAGAACGGCGAGCAGGAGCGGCCGTCACCACTGAGACGAAGGTAATATGGGCAAGTGCATTGCCGGGTGGGACATCAGCTCAGCGGGCAGAACTAATTGCTTTAACACAGGCACTAAAAATGGCGAAAGGTAAGAAACTAAGTGTGTACACTGACAGTAGGTATGCATTCGCCACTGCTCACATCCACGGAGAAATATATAGACGTCGAGGGCTGTTAACTTCAGATGGAAAAGAAATTAAAAACAAGGCCGAAATACTGGCCCTGCTAAATGCCCTATTTTTGCCAAAGAAACTAAGCATTATACATTGTCCTGGCCACCAGAAGGGAGACACTCCAGAAGCAAGAGGGAATAGACTGGCTGACGAATCTGCCAGGAAAGCGGCTTTAGGGCCACAGCTTCTAGTAATGACCTCATCATATTACCAGGCGGACCCATCACTAGAAAAAAATAACTGGGTCTATGAGGACAAAGATTTGGACATTATACAACGATTAGACGCCACTTATAACCCTATTGACAATACCTGGGAATACCAGGGAAAGACTATAATGCCCCATAAGAATGCCAAAGAACTGATAAAATCATTACATGGATTAACACATCTTGGAGCCAAAAAGATGAAAGAACTCTTAAATCGGGGAGAAGAAAATCTATATCTCCCAAATAGGGATCAACTCTTACAACAAGTAGCAGAAAATTGTCAGGCATGTGCCCAAGTAAATACTGGTAAGGCTAAAGTTGGGACAGGAGTCCGAGTCAGAGGGCACAAACCTGGGACTTATTGGGAAGTAGATTTCACTGAAATTAAACCTGGTATGTATGGATATAAATACCTTCTAGTCTTTGTTGATACTTTTTCCGGATGGGTAGAGGCCTTCCCCACCCGGCACGAAACCGCCAAGGTCGTCGCTAAGAAGTTACTAGAAGAGATTTTCCCAAGGTATGGAATACCTGGAACAATAGGGTCAGACAATGGGCCTGCCTTCGTCTCCCAGGTAAGTCAGTGGGTGGCCAGATCATTGGGGATTAATTGGAAATTACATTGTGCATATAGACCCCAAAGCTCAGGACAGGTAGAAAGAATGAATAGAACTATCAAGGAGACTTTAACTAAATTAACGCTTGAAGCTGGCACTAGAGACTGGGTACAGCTCCTACCCCTAGCCTTATATAGGGCCCGAAATACCCCAGGCCCCCAAGGACTAACCCCTTTTGAGATTTTATATGGAGCCCCACCACCTGCTGTAAACTTTTATGAGACTGAAATCTCTGCTTTACTTACCCCGTCCATGCAGACTCACTTACGTGCATTGCAACTGGTCCAGAACGAGGTCTGGAAGCCTTTGGCAGCAGTGTATAAGGAGGAGCTCAAAACCCCCTCGTTGCCACATCCCTTCAAAATCGGAGACATCGTCTGGGTACGCAGACACCAGAGCAGGAACCTTGAGCCACGGTGGAAAGGACCTTATACCGTCCTGCTGACCACCCCCACTGCAGTCAAGGTAGACGGCATCGCGGCCTGGATCCATGCATCCCATGTAAAGAGTGCACACTCACAAGACCCGGACCCAACGACCACACCTCAGAATTCAGGATGGAAGCTGCAACGTACTCCGAATCCACTAAAGATAAGACTTACCCGCTGCTGATTTTTCTTGCTCTTTGTTTTACTTCCCCTGTCCTAGGCAGCAGCCCCCATGTTCCGCAGACTCTGACGTGGACTATCCAAAATGTAGAAACAGGGGTAACTACGATTTTAGCCCGAGGCATGGGACATACCCGGGTGGTGGCCAAATATTACCTTTGATCTATGCCACCTAGCTAAAAATTCGTGGCCAAATACAAAAAGAACTCCAAAGAATTCCTATCCCCCTTGCCGGGTTCAATCATGGTATGTATGCCCAGGACGACAGCGTACCTGGAAATGTGGAGGACCTGAGGCGTATTACTGTAGTTCATGGGGATGTGAAACCTCTAGTAATGGGTATTGGCTTCGAGGATCACCCAGGGAAGATTATGCCCACTATTGGCAGACAACCGAGGGAGAATCAAATATAACTATCCAATTCACCCCCCTAGGAAAACAGCAACTAGACTGGACTCAAGGACATCTTTGGGGGATACGCCTTTACATCCCAGGGCAATATGATCCAGGCCTGCTTTTTCAGCTCAAACTAACCGTAGAAAGGCTCCCTATAAGTTC
This sequence comes from Spermophilus citellus, assembly GCF_964194105.1. Lineage (NCBI taxonomy): Eukaryota > Metazoa > Chordata > Mammalia > Rodentia > Sciuridae > Spermophilus > Spermophilus citellus. The sequence goes on from NC_138188.1 coordinate 42,057,749, forward strand.
ATTAGGACCCAATTCTGTGCTCGGAGACCAGAGGGCCCCATCCCTGCCCAAACGGCCCAAAGTCCCAATAAAATCTCCTTCTAGCAAGTCACCTATGCCACAAGCAATAACTATGAATTATCAAGTTTCTAGCTACTCCCCTGAGCCCACTCACCCTGGAACTGGAGACCGTCTTCTAAATCTGGTTCGAGGAGCTTTTCGCGCCCTTAATGCTACTAACCCTAACAGTACCCAAGATTGTTGGCTATGTTTGACCTCCAGCCCACCCTATTATGAAGGAATAGCAATACTGTCTAACTGGTATAATAATAGCATCCCTGACCCTAAATGTATATCTTTACCTAGTTATAAGCTAACTATCACGGAGGTTACAGGAGAAGGGTTTTGCATAGGGAATGTACCAACTTTATATCAATATCTCTGTAATATTACCCTCCAGGTGACTACCCCCCAAACTGGATATTGGTGGGGCCCCAATGGAACCTATTGGGCTTGTAATACCGGGTTAACTCCCTGTGTTTCCATGGCAGTCCTAAATGCAACTACTGACTTTTGCGTGTTGATACAATTATGGCCAAGGATATCTTATTTGGAGTCAAAATATGTTTTAGGACATCTTGAGGGGCGAACGCGACTCCCCAGAGAGCCCATAACTATGACCATCGCCCTCCTACTAGGCATAGGCGGAATAGCAGCTGGAATAGGAACCGGGACAGCCGCTTATGTCCAAGGGGGTCAGCTGCTAAGCCTCCAGATGGCAATGAATGAAGATTTAACTGCCATGGCCGAGTCTATCACTGCTTTAGAGGAATCCCTCTCTTCCCTCTCAGAAGTTGTGTTACAGAATAGAAGGGGATTAGATCTGTTATTCCTTAGAGAAGGTGGTCTATGTGTGGCTTTAAAAGAACAATGTTGCTTCTATGCAGACCATACAGGGGTGGTCCGTGACACCATGGAAAAGGTTACTGAAAGGTTGGCAAAAAGGCAGAAAGAATTTGAAGCACAACAAGGAGGGTTTGAACGATGGTTTAACAAATCCCCATGGCTGACTACTTTGCTATCCACCCTAGTGGGTCCTTTAGTTATTTTACTGTTAATTCTGACGTTTGGGCCCTGCATACTTAACAGACTAGTACAGTTCATGAAAGAAAGGCTTTCTATAATTCAAACTATGGTTCTCACTCAACAATATCATCTACACCAACAGCAGACAGGGTCACCCACAAACTTAGTCCAAGAATCTGAACAGGCAGAACAATGGATATAGGATTATATCCATGAAACAGAAAAAGGGGGGAATGAAAGACCCCAGCCCCATAACCTAAGGCTTGATTATGAAAAGTAGAAAGTATGCAGTAAACAGGTGAGCTCACCACATGACCTGTTAGAAAGGGCACCCTGCCCACATCACAGGACATGCTTGAGCAGACTGGGATCATAAGCGGGAACAGGGAGGAAACACAATGTAAACCTATGAGATTAATGAGTTTTTCGGGAACCTATAGTGAAAAACAAGTTTATCATAGTGAAAAACAAGTTTACCCTTTAAGTGACGTGTATGCTGGATTCAAAAACACCTGTTATTGTGCTAGGTAGAAAACAACTCCTTTTTCCTATAAAAGATCTGTACCCCAAAGCCCGGTGTGCCAGTTCACCAAAGCTTCGGCTGAGGTTTTGCTGTGCACCCGCAGGCACCTGTGTATTAATAAACTTGCCTCTTGCTTTTGCAGCCAGTGTGACGCTAGTTCTTTTGGACGGGGGATTTGAGGGTCCGGGGGTCTTTCACAATTACATATAAGAAGTACTTCCAGTATCTCTCCCCTGTGAAAATTCCTCCAATAATTTGTGGATTACCTTTCATGGATCACAATTCAACACTGTTGGGAAAAGTATAAACGGCAGCCATACCCCAGAGAAAAAACCCCAACATGGCGCCTAAGGACTTCTTCTTCCTACCTTCTTCTTTTCTGCAGTGGCGCGAAAAGTTCCTGCCCTTGTGAACTCTCCCGCCGGCGCCAATTTCAAACCTCGCTGGCGGGGAACCTTAGCCCCAATGAGAGCTAATTCCCGGGCGAGGGAGCTGATATCTGGAAGAACTTGCCAATAAACGGGTGGCCTGCCATTTATCTAAGCCCTACCATCTCCCCTTTAGTTCTATATAAGCACACAGCTTTTTGCAATAAAATTGGAATTCTCCCGGCGAAGTGTCTTTGCGTGGGGAATTCTTTCAAACACACCTTCTCTTATAAACTTTCATTTTTTTCCATAATCTTTATTGGTCAAATAACCCAGGCAGGTGGAGTGTTCAGTAAACCTTGTTTGCACTTAATGCTTAGATCACATTCCTGCATTGAGACTTGTGTTTTCATCATCCATGTCTTAAGATCCAGTGCAACCCAGGGAGACCGCCCCCGCCTCAGTTGCAGGTACAGAGTAGAGGGGTTTAGTGGACATTCCATGCTTAGGGAATACTGAAAGAGTCAATCACTATTCATCTCTTAGTTCAAAATTACAAAGGTTATCGTGAGGTATAAAATTCTCATTATAGAAAAAAAATTGTTTTAAAAGAATAACTTGTTTTTGAGATATAAAAGAAAAAAAATATATTACTTTTCTTCTTCTGAAATGGGAAGTATCTTGATAAAGGGAGCCTCACAAAGTAACTTTAACTGTGCACACTAAAATGGGAGAAAAAATTCAATTGACCTATTTGTGACAGCATATGATTTTAGACTAATGAAAATTTAGTCAAAATACTTAATATTTATGTTAGAAATCTAAGATAAAATGAAAATAGGACCTTTTACATGGATATAGTTTTGTGGAGATACACATTTACAAGAAAAAAAAATGAATGATACTGTATGGTATTTAGGCATAAATTGTAAATCGTATTAGACATTGAAAACCTATTTTTGTAAATGAGAATAGATGCAACAATAGCACAGTTTGGTTGGCATGTGTGATGCACTGTGCACTGTATGTAGTTTATTACAGCTGGGCATTTTGTTGCTAAAAACAACAAAATAAATATGTCATCTACCAGAAATTTTCAGAAATGCCAAATTAAGTGTATCTCCTTGGGCTGGGGTAGCGGCTCAGCAGAAGACCTCTCGCCTGGCACGTGTGAGGCCCTGGGTTTGATCCTCAGTAACACATATAAAATAAATAAAATAAAGGTATTGTGTCCAACTACAACTAAAAAAAATAAATATTAAAAAAAAGTGCCTCCATGACATCTAACTTCTGTTAGGAGAAATAGTTTAAAGAAAATTGGATATAAGTATTTAATTTTGATTTTTTGTTTTTCATAATTGGTGAAACTATAAATTTGTATGTTTGGTGGGTTATCTGTAGAGAAAAACAAACAAACAAAAAGCTTAAAGGTGGTGAAGGCATTCCTGCATCCGCTGTCCAACAGGGTCACAGCATGGGGGATGTTGCAGCAGGGATGTACCATCTGGAAACCTGAACCATTAGGAATGTTAAGTGTTTTGTTTATGATACTCATGATATGGATAACAGGGCATATGTCAATCAATAATAAAAGTATGTATTGCCTGAGATTGCAGGAAAATTCCCAGAATGAGACTAAGGATACAATTGAGACATGCCATGAGGTGCATTTCAATATCTCAATGGTGTTATTCCTCAAGCCTGAACAACAAGAAGTATTTATCCCATGGTTAACCATTTACACTAGCCCCTCACAACCTGTACAATAGCCTAGCTACAGAAAAAACGATTGTTGTGCCAACAGTACAAGGACCACCGTACGTACTTTATGGTATCCCCTTGAGGACAAGAGGCTAATAAAAATACATTCCCCCAACCAATAGGCCCTCTTTTGCCTTACACAGAAACTTATGATGAAAATGGAAAACACTTGTTGATTGATTGTATATCCTCCTCTGAGAAGTGTCTGTTCAGGTCCTTGGCCCATTTGTTGATTGGGTTATTTGTTATCTTATTGTCTAATTTTTTGAGTTCTTTGTATACTCTGGATATTAGGGCTCTATCTGAAGTGTGAGGAGTAAAAATTTGTTCCCAGGATGTAGGCTCCCTATTTACCTCTCTTATTGTTTCTCTTGCTGAGAAAAAACTTTTTAGTTTAAGTAAGTCCCATTTGTTGATTCTTGTTATTAACTCTTGTGCTATGGGTGTCCTATTAAGGAATTTGGAGCCCGACCCCACAATATGTAGATCGGAGCCAACTTTTTCTTCTATCAGACACAGAGTCTCTGATTTGATATCAAGCTCCTTGATCCATTTTGAGTTAACTTTTGTGCATGGCGAGAGAAAGGGATTCAGTTTCATTTTGTTGCATATGGATTTCCAGTTTTCCCAACACCATTTGTTGAAGATGCTATCCTTCCTCCATTGCATGCTTTTAGCCCCTTTATCAAATATAAGATAGTTGTAACTTTGTGGATTAGTCTCTGTGTCCTCTATTCTATACCATTGGTCCACCCGCCTGTTTTGGTACCAGTACCATGCTGTTTTTGTCACTATTGCTCTGTTCATAGCAGCACAATTCACAATAGCTAGACTGTGGAACCAACCCAGATGCCCTTCAATAGATGAATGGATAAAAAAAAAATGTGGCATCTATACACAATGGAGTACTATGCAGCAATAAAAAATGACACAATCATAGAATTTGCAGGGAAATGGATGGCACTAGAGCAGATTATGCTTAGTGAAGCTAGCCAATCCCTAAAAAACAAATACCAAATGTCTTCTTTGATATAATGAGAGCAACTATGAACAGAGCAGGGAGGAAGAGTAGGAAGAAAAGATTAACATTAAACAGAGACATGAGATGGGAGGGAAAGGGAGAGAAAAGGGAAATTGCATGGAAATGAAGGGAGACCCTCATTGCTATACAAAATTATATATAAGAGGTTGTGAGGGGAATGGGAAAATAAACAAGGAGAGAAATGAATTACAGTAGATGGGGTAGAGAGAGAAGTTGGGAGGGGAGGGGAGGGGGATTGTAGGGGATAGGAAAGGTAGCAGAATACAACAATTACTAATAGGGCATTATGTAAAATTGTGGATGTGTAACCGACATGATTCTGCAATCTGCATTTGGGGTAAAATTGGGGGTTCATAACCCACTTCAATCTAATGTATGAAATATGATATGTCAAGAGCTTTGTAATGTTGTGAACAACCAATAAAAAAAATGGAAAACACATAGTTAATATAAACAACAAACGGGTTGAGGTGTAAAGCCTGCCCTTTAGTTAAAGATTACAAAGACATAAGAATTGGTGTGCTTTGACCAAGGATCAGGGAAGTTCTTTAAGGTAGCAGTTAAATAGGTCATATGAAAAGGAAATTACCTTGGAAACTAAAAATAGAATAATGTAAAATTAACACAGATATATTTTTAGAGGCACTTCAGTGTAGTAGGCTTTTAAACAATAGACTTTCGCTACTTGAAGTGTGTTTTACTGGGATTTTAGTTTAGAAATAAGAAAGCTTACCAATAATCATAAGTATGCTTTAAAGTTAAATGTTAATGAAATAATTATAGGTATGCTTTAAAGTCAGAAGTGAATAATAGGTTTGGAGACATGTAGTCTAGTTATGTTGCCTAACACCTAGTGATTGAGGTGAAAACCTAAAAGCTTAATCATAAACATGATAATCATGATTACAGAAAATATTTTGAACAATGTACTAATTATCTTAGGTAATCAATATGTGTCAGAAAAGATTGTAATTCTTGAAAATTATGTAAATCAAAAAAGTTTTGAGCTTTGAAGCTATCCATTAACTACCTGAAAAAAACACTTATAAAAAAGATATAAAAATAAAGGTCTCTCCAGGGGCAGCAGAGATTTCTTCTGGAGGCTGCTTGTAACTTACAACCTGTCCTCCAACTATTCTTTTTTTGCCAACGCCACTCCTCCTTCAGGATCCCTGGAACCCTGTTCCCCCCTGCTGGGGCTGGACCTTGGCATAAAGGTGTTTAAATAAAATAATTCCCAAAACTATAGGGGTATGATGAATTAATGAGTTTATGTTAAGGAAATTCAACTTAAAGATGTTCTTTTTCTGATGAAAATAAGATCAAGGTATACAAAGCTTTGCTTACTTTCCAAGACAGACATGTTTCCCTAAGCAAACAATAGATTCTACAGACATTTTATTTGGTTTATTTCTACTTGTGGTTTCCAAGCAGTAGCTATTGTACAACAACCAAATTTATTCCCTGTGTCTACCTAAGACACATTCATTAAATAAAAGAATTGTCTTTAAAATGTATGTTAAATTTACATTTCCTCTCAGTTCACTGGAAATAAAACTGGTTGTTTACAAATAGATCATTTTCTATCACAATTTTCCTATTGTGTTTAATAAGATTAAAATGTATAGGATTTCAATAATATGGAACTTGCTGTTCAGTTGGCACATTGGTTAAACACATGTTTTTCCAAATTTAAAATAATGTCTTAGGAAGATGCCAATGTTTTTTAAATGTTTTCATTATGTAGAGATAAAAAATGCAAGTGAAGATCCAATTTTTCAGGGATTCTATGGAAAATTGCTTTTCAGGAGCCAAGCATCTAAAAATTCTTCACACTCTTAAAAAATACCTAAAAATAATGCAGACATATTTTTCCTAAATATCAGCTATTTCCTTGCCTTCCCTATAATTCTTATCTTTTTGAAATATATTCGATGTAAAGGAAAGTATCTAAAACAATTCAGTTCCTAAAGACTCGGAGCAAGAAATAAGAGAAACTAACAAAAATTTCCTTATATAACATAGTATTCGTTTATAAAACACAAAGAATGAAGAGACATTAATATGTGATTCATAGAGTGAGACAGTTGAGGATGAATTTTTTATAAACAGAGTAAAGTAAAAAATACAGATACAATCAATAATCTTTCAAAATGGTAAATGATTTCTCTTTTCAGGAGTACCTTGAGATTCAAGAAAATCCTGGTTAAACCTACTATATTAAATAAAATGGAATTATTACAAATGATGTAATTATTGACAGCTAATAATGGATGTCCAGTGGAAGAATATATATATTTAACCAACAAATGTCCTCACTATCTTTCATAGGGCTAAAGAAAGCATATTTGAGCAGACAACTTAATTAGTATAAGGGATTACTAAACTTTAAGTATTACTATTAAAGAACAGTGAATATCTTTCACCGTCATTTCATTTGCTTGGTTGTTTTTGTAAAAATGTATACATCATAGCATCCTATGCACTTAATACACTTGATTCATTTTTTTTCTAAATGTATGTTTCCATGTTCTATGTCCAATATCAAATTTTCTGCCTTTAGTCACTTCAATTCCAAAAGATGTTTGTGCTTGTTTTTAATAGGAAAAAATTATCAGGCAGTAGGAGCCATTAGACATCACCTTCTCAACTATTTGCTATAGGTCATGACCATAGCTTTTCCCCTTATCAAATTGAATCAGACAGTGGCAATAATCTGATTGCATGTGACACAGTACCTGCAGAAACATCTCTGCTCTCTGTACAATTCTATTGTACTTATCATTTTTTTTCCATTGCATCCAATTCCATTAAGGAATATTGCTGCAAGATTTCACTCAGGATTCAGGGAGAAAAATCAAAAGCAAAACACTGAAATTCCCTTGATAGACCTCAATAGCATCCATCTAAATTTGTCATACCTCAAATTACATTTCAAAGGAGGCTAGTTAAGAAAAGAGTTGGCAGGAAGTTGTTTTTCCCATAAGACAACTTTCTTGGCATGTACAAGTCACAGTCTTTCTGAACTGTATTTTCACCTACAAAAAGGAATCAAAATTGTATAATAGAAAGATTAATATACACAATAAAATGTCCCTCGGATTGAATCTGAATATCTACAGGCTCACGCAGCTTGCAATAGCAACCAAGTTACATTTGCTTTAAACCTGGCAGTACACATGGCTGTCCCTACCTGCTCAAGTGACAATTTTTAGGAACCCTCATCCAATCTATTTTCCTTCCTCAACTGCTCCTTTCCCATACTTCTCTGGAAAAATCAATCTCTCTCTCTCTCTCTCTCTCTCTCTCTCTCTCTCTCTCATCATCTCCATGTTTAGTCACAAATATTCCATTTGGTCTTTTTTCTGTTGCTAAAAAAATGCTTCTTTTTTGCAGAAATTTGTATCCAATGTCTGAGACAATTATTCCTGTACTCCAGTCTTCACAAAACCTTTTGAGAAAAGAGACTCTTTGTCCTCTCCAGGGACATCAGCCATGTAGTGGTGTGCTAGCCTAGATGATGTGCATTATCTGGAACCAATTATTACATTGCCAGGACTTTTATGAACCAATTGCTAAATATGATCACTAATTGAAATAAATTTATATAAAATATAATTAAGTAAATTATATTAAAGCATGGGCAATAAATGCTTAAATCAGTCACTTTTTAAAGATTTTCCCACAGTATGCAATTATGTATCGTACTGAGGTTATTTTCCATGTCCTGTCTACATGGTGTTGATACCTTATGATGGCCTCCTTCTGCACAAAGCTTTCCAGCTCATCCATGATATCAAGCCCTTAGCCTGAAACCATCCTCAGTGAGAGTATATAAATTGTGGGCTGATAAATGTATAAAAACCTCTCCTAGGGACAAAAAATGACCTGATTTCTAGCATGTGTCCATTATTACAGCATCAACATCCCCAACATAGCTGAACTAACTTGCAAAACTCCTGAAAATTTAACAGTTTCATCTGGTGAGCTTGTTGGAGTTGGCTCCAGAATACCACTGAATTTTTAATGTCAGATATAATAAAATTGGCAGATATCATAAATTAGGAATTTTATTATTTTGGTGTTTGTGGGTTTTGTTTGTAGTTGTGTGTTAGGTATATACCAGCACAGCCTGGGGTCAGGCCATGTTCCTGAGTTCTAGGAGTGAAGTGGGCCCCACTCTCCCCTTAACTTCTGCCTCTGACTCCCTTTGGTCTTCAAGACCCAAGATTGTCCTTAAGTGAGGGATAGGTAAACAGTGGTTCCATTTCATCTACAGTCCACTTTGGCATTGTCCTGGAGCAAAGAATGTTTTTTTTTTTTTTTTTTTTTTTCACAAATGGGAAAGAATTTTAAGCACAACTAGACAAATACATGACAGAGACCATATGTACCATATAGAACTTAAAATATGATCTGGCTATTTTAAAACAAGTTTGCATCTATTATGGTTTAAAGACATAGACAAACATTCGACAAGACCCAAATTTCCAGTTCTTTCTATTTAAATTACTTCCTGGGCCATAATTTTTGTACTTTCCTGGAATGTCAGAGCATGTGAGTGAATAATACTGGTTCACAATTCTGTCTCACATTCACGGCTTTCTGCCAGTTTCTGGATCAATACTGCCTTGCATGGTTCCCAACCCAGTAACCAGCAAATTCCTAAGTATTCTGTCAATTGTACAAAGTCAGAAACAAAATTTCAAAAGGACACTTAAATTTTAAAAGACTTAACCCTGTGCTGTAGGAATGAATTCACAGAGAGAATTACAGAAGAATAAATCAGGCAGAGGCAAATAGAAAGAAGCCTCTCTTGCAGGGAAGGGCCTGGCTCCTGACTGTTTTCTGGTGTGTGCCTTCATTAGGAACAGAGGCTGCAGATGAGTGAAACAGACTAGCCCCAGCTCTGCTTCCAGACCTTTGCATCAAACCTGACTGTAATTATTATTTTCTGATTCTGTGAGAAACTGGAATATTATTCAAAAATACTTTCTCTGTGACCAGGTCTTTTATCAACTAAACTCTTATTCCATAACAAAAAATGAAGTCAGGTTAAATTAAAATTCCTTGTGATTTTTAGCGAGATTTGGTGGCACACTCCCACCCCCCATAATTTTAGCAACTCAAGAGGCTGAAGCAGGAGGATGCCAATTTCAAGGCAGGCCTCAGGAACTTTGCCACACCCTTAGTGACTCAGCAAGACCCTGCCTCAACAAGAAAAAGTCAAAAGGACTAGAAATGTAGCTCAGTGATAAAGCACCCCTCAGTTAAGCCCCACCCACCCACCCCCCTAAAAAAAAGAGAAGGAAAAAGAAAAATGTTTCTTGTGTTTTTTTTTGAAATTTTAAACATCAATTTCGATGTGTAAAAAATAATTTTCCATATGTACCTATATGCAAATATCAACACATATTTAGACACTTGTGAATTTTGTGTTTTGTTTCAAATTATTAAATGATGAATATACTACTTCTGAGTTTCTCAATCTAAAAATATTTATTCCTTTTATACCTTAAACCACACAACGTGTCTTTGGGTAAAAGAGTCAACATTGTTCTCATGACTGAAATACAGAGTCTAAGACCTTTAAATTTTGAATCCAAAAAAAAAAAGTAGGTTACATTTATTACGGAAGTATGGCAAATTATGGTAACAATCCTGAGTATCTTTTATACAAGTATCTAGTGAAAAAATTTTAAAGTACATGTATATATATACAAAGTATAAGGCCCTTGCTTAGCAGGTGGATGGCCATTTTAAGGGACAGTGGCCATTTTAAAGAAAAAGTTTTGTTTTCCTGCCCAAGGGTGTTTCTGCAAAAGGCTCACCACTCTTTCATACCAACCCAATCCCTAATCACCAGCATTAGGACCCACCAGGTTCTAATTCCTGAGTCTGCCCCATAAAAGTCCCAGAATCCAAGCCTGTTTTGCCCTTCTCCACTATACAGCAATGGCCTTTATTTGTCATCTCTGACAAATAAACTCTAGTATATATTTCGGCCTGGTCTCTTTCATTTCTCACTTATGGGTCTCGCTTTCCTCCCTTTCCCTTCAGAAAGTACATAAGAAATTAAAGAGATCCTGCCCATTTATTTTCTTTCCAAAAAAGAATAGTTTTGAAATTGTGGGGTTTTTTTCCTCTCTAGAATTTCCCAATACAAGTTAAACATATTCTTCTTAAACTCACCCAAATTATTGAGCAAATCACTTTGGAAGAGGGCAAAGGGGAAGAGTGGGAAAGATGGGCCGTGATTGATGGTCAAATAGCACTTCCTACTTCCATTTCATTAACTTTAAACACCTGCCATACCCTTAACTCTTTTCCCATCAAGTCTTCCAGGTGACTGCTTAGTAGCTTTGCTACTGAAAGTCTATACCCGTGACAGGTCATTTTGTAATTTGACATACAGTTGAATTTGATTTTCAATCACCTTAACACATAAGGCTTGTCTTAAAAATGCTGACGATTCTGATTTATTTTCAAAGGTTACCAAGGGCTTATTTCTTTGCTTCCTTTATTTCATTACCTTTCTTAAACTTATCCAAGTTAGAAATTCCCTTTTCTGATTCTTTCATTTCTTTCATATTATCCTGATGTTTTTCTCTGAAGCCCTATAATGATACACCCATCTTGAAAAAATATACCCCTTTGTTCACAAGCTTCCGTATCTCAGAACTCTCAAAAGTGCTTATAATGTTTGTTTCATGATGTTTTAAGATTTTAAAATGTTTCTGTCTGTTGGGATCTTCCCAAATACGTTTTTAATTCTTCAAATGTCATGAACCATGATTTAAACCAATTTAGTCTCCATGTATCAGAAAAGCTGTTGCAGACTTTAATGAAATATTTCCTAATGAATGGACTTGACTATGCTTTAAAAAAAGTTTCAAAATAATTCATTTCAGAAATTTTGAAGGCTGGGGTTCTGGTTCAGTAGTAGAGAGCTTGTCTAGAAGGTGTGAGGTATTGGGTTCAATCACCAGTGCAGGAAGAACAAGAACAAGGACAGAGACGTCTCAGTATGCTCAACAGACAAGTCTAAAAATATCCTTGATCAACCCAAAGAAGAATTCTGGAACTCATTTTACACAAATGACATATTGAAGGGCACAGAGCAAAGAGGACAATCTCTGACTCATTTGTCAATGGTATCAGAGGTAGGACTAGATACACACTTTGTATTCTTAATATTTCCATCCTTATTCATATGTATTTTAGTTCTTATAATTAATAACTTTAAAAGCATTTTGTATATATCATGTACAAAGACCTTTGTAATGATCTATTTGAACATAAATGAATTTCAAATTGTACATAAACACAAACAAATAAAAAAGAGTTATCTTATTTCAAAAAAAAATGTGACTGGCCATAATCCATATATGGGAAATATTGAATGAAGTAATAGAAAGGAATCCCTTCTGTTAAGACATAGTAATAATATAATACTCTTATCATAAACAAACTATTAATAGAAGTATATATAATTAATATATTTGGAGGTGTAGAAATATCAAGGATGACATAATTATTTTACAAATAAAACAAGAAGAATCAATAAAATTAGGTACTTGGCTTGATGTATTTCAGAAATAGAGCTAAAGGTAACCCCATTTATTGGTGTCTTCTCTTTCCCCATGAATGATTATCTAATGTTTTGTATCTGATAGAAAGAATCCATAGAATACACAAAGCACCACTCTGCTATATGTAAAATAGAGACTTGAAAACTATATTATACAATTGAATTAAGCTTTGTCTAAGGAATAAGAATATGCATGACAAAAATATTATCTGAAATCTATCAACAATTTGATTTCTTAATGCTGCTGAGAAGTAAAACTGACTTACCAAACACAAGCATGTATAACCTATTTAATTTTAAAACGTTTTGCTTAGCAATAAAACACAATACCTGATGTTTATGGTACCACAAAAGCTCTTTAATTAGTTTTAACATGGTATAAAACTTCCTGAAAAATCACTTAGCTTACTTCTATCTTATTGGAAAGAAACTTGTCCTAAGGACAAACTCATCTTTGAATAAAGCACATTTTCTGCACTTAGAGAACAAGCATGACACTAGGCAAGCATTTTTTTTTTCATTGTGAAAATTTTGAGCTCTTACCCTGTAAAACATAAATACAACCATGTGTTACGTTCCAGATGGTTAGCTTTCAATTATCATTTACCAAATACATGTCGGAGGTGAGATGTCCTCCCTCTTATCAATGAATGTTGTAAGCCTCATAGGAAATGAGGAACAGTGTCTCATAATTCTATATGTTCAGCACCGTGATGTACTCAAAAAATTTCTTACATGTTTCCTTGGAAATAATATGCACTATGTAAATTGCTAGGTAAATGCTATATGTAATTTATTAGTATTTAAAATCATCCTATTAGTTGTTATAAACAACACATTTTTCCTTCATTACTTTGATGTTTTCTCACTAAATGTGAGATACTTTTGCAAGCATATTGATTCTAACCTTATATCATCCATTGGTGTTTTAGAAAGCCCAACATAATTTGCTAAATGTAAATGAATCACCAAATTTATACCCTATTCAGAGTGAGATATTACATTCCACATCCTGAAAAATCTCTCCCTTTATATATATCTAAGTTCTTATAAAGAACTAAATAGTCAAAGATACGCATAACTGAACGAGAAAGAAAAGCTCTGGGAAATATGCAGAAGAAAGGAGATACATTTCTACCTTTCCAGGCATTCATTTGAAATGTTCCAGTTTCGGGCTTCGAGCATCACTGATCCAGAGGGGAGATCAAAGAAATGATGCAGCCACAATCACCTCAGCAGGGGAACCAGCACTAAGAGCCTGAGTGCCACGCCCATCTGCCCATCTGGGGTAGATAGAAGGTATGCTGTGGGTGGGAGGCAATCAGGAAGCAGCTACACATGGGAAGAGAATCCTAGGCAGATACGTTCCCTGGTTACAACATGCGTTTCTGTTTACCAGGTAAAATGCCACGTTTGGCCACCATAGAAAATAGTTCGTTACGCAGAGTGACGCTGTGGACCAAAGAAAACAATATTCCAAAATTAAAATTTTAAATATTCAGGAAATATTTTTGCCTTTGGCTTATCAATAGTTGAAAGTGAGAAATATATTGAATATAAAATACATATAAAGTATAAGCTTGTCTGTTTTCATTTTATGTTAAAAATACATTAATGATAGACAAGGTTGTGAAAGGTTTGCTTTGTTTTCAGAATGAATTAGAAATGCTATCCATAAAAGAAGCACAGATACTTCTTGATTTTACACCTTTCTTAATCCAAGACATTTAAATGCAACATTTGTCTGATTGGCTCTATAAGTTTATGTTATTTCACTAGATTAAAGCAAATAAAATGTGAAAAACACTGTGGAAGAAATTTTGAAACCCTTTGTAGCAAAACTTTTATTTCCTTCTTTAGAAGTGCTTATCATGAGGATTCTTGCATTGAGAGCCTCAATTTTTATGCAAAATATGCTTCTTCTGCTCTTGCTCATATTGCAAGCTCAATGGAATTAATTATGTGTCTTATTGTAGGTTCCCAAAGAATCTACAAAAACAAAACAAAACAAAAGATCAATTTCCAGAACTAATATTTATCTCAAACACATCAAGAATATAAAATATACATTTAAATATCAATCATTTTTACAAGCTAGCAATTAACCTATGAGTTCCCAAATTAAAAATAAAATATAAATTGCAATTGCTCAAGAAGGAGAAAAAAGAGTTGAATGTCTAACACAATATATATATATATGAAATATATACTGAAAACACTTATTAAAGAAATCAAATAATAAATCAAATAATATCTAAAGGAGTGGAGAGACATTGTGTGGATGTATAAAAAGACTTAACATACTAAAGATATCGGTACTTTCCTATTAATATACAGACTAATGCAATTTGTCTCAGAGCCTCAGAAAGAACTTTTTGGCAAATATTGACAATCTTTTACTAAAATGTGTATGGATGGGCAGAGGAACAAGAATAGCAAAAACAATTTTTGAAAAGAAAAAGAAAATGGCAGCAATTCCCTTACACTCTCTTAAAACAGGTCATAAAGTAATCGTCACTTTGGTATCAGCAAAGTCATAGACACACAGATTAATAGAACAAAATAGAAGAACACAGAGACCAAGATGATTTTGGACACAAATTGAAAAGCTGTCTAAAGGAAGAAAGAAAGATTTTTTCAAACAACTCTACTGAACTTGTTGGATAACTACAGATGAAAAAGAAGGAAAGGAAAAAGGAAAAGTACTCTAATATCTTAATTAAAGATTAACTTAAATGGATAATGGACTTAAATATAAAACATGAAACTATAAAACTTTAAGAAAAAAATCTTCAGGGTCTAGTAATAGGCACATCTTACACAAAACCATGAATCACATGCAAAAAAATATTGATAAATTGGATTTTTAACCACCGAGTCACATCCCCAGCCCTATTTTTTATTTTATTTAGAGACCAGGTCTCACTGAGTTGCTTAACGTCTGGATTTTGCTGAGGCTGGCTTTGAACTAACAATCCTTCTTCTTCAGCCTCCCCAGCTACCAGGATTACAGATAATTTTTTAAATTTTTTTTAATATTTATTTTTTAGGTGTAGATGGACACAACACAATGCCTTTATTTTTATGTAGTGCTGAGGATCAAACCCAGGTTCCGCCCGTGCTAGGTGAGTGCTCTACTGAGCCACAATCCCAGCCCTGCAAATAATTTTTAATGTTTCATGTAAGCAGTGTCCCACATTTGCCATGTATTTCATATTTAATTTGTATCTAAATAGTAGAATATGTACATATAGCCCTCACATCATCTCAAAACCTGGGATG
This sequence comes from Spermophilus citellus, assembly GCF_964194105.1. Lineage (NCBI taxonomy): Eukaryota > Metazoa > Chordata > Mammalia > Rodentia > Sciuridae > Spermophilus > Spermophilus citellus. The sequence continues at coordinate 42,073,381 of NC_138188.1, forward strand.
TATTGTCTTGATTCTTTTAATGACAGCAATAATTTCTATGAACACACACAGAATGTAATGAATTGAAATGAACTTGGGGAACTACTTTTTCTCAGGTTGATTGCATCTTTTCCTGAATAATTCCATTCACATTTCTTTCTTTTTTCATTCTTTGTTTTGTTCTAGAATAACTTCAATATGATAATTTTTCATTTTGCCATGCTGTTCATAATTTTTTGTGTATGATAAAAAAGAAGGCTTATTAATTCCAATATCATTGCATCAATACATCTTTGAGGGATGAGTAGCAGGAAGATTTAGGCATTAATTTGTCATATCATATCATAACCTGTTTCTTTCTTAAACTACCAGTTTTATAAGTTATTGCAATACACATCAGTGAATTTTGAGATTTTGTTTTTGCCTTACATAATTTTTAGACTATTACATATCTTTCTTACAACACTCTGTATTATATTATCATATGGATGGAAATACAAAAATAGAAATGGCAATAATTTTACAGTGCTAAACAAGAATTGAATAAAGAAATGAAATCTGAGACGTTTGAACCAGTCTAATATGGTGGCCAAAGAACAGGTTCTGACAGAAGCCAAAACTATAGCAAAATCCTAATTCTTCTACTGACTTGCCCTTGAGTGATTTCAACTGTTTAATCTCATTATTCCTCAGTTTTCTCATCTACAACTGGAAAGTAAACATACTTCATTCTAAAACTGTTATAAATATAAAACATATACTGTTTGTCCAAATAATTATGCATTTTATGAACTCCAGAAATATTATATTTTTAATGAAGAGGTAGTGGGATGCCAGTGGTTAACATGTGACTATAATAGTGTGACTAAGATTTAGATGTTATCTCATTTGGCACTTCCTTTAGAAGCAAACAAAATAGAACCTCAGAAATCTCCCTTCAATTACTCTGAGATTTCCTCAATATTATTGCAAGTCATGTATGACTCTTCAAAACATGAGTAAATCTCTTATTGAAGGGAATGTCCTGACTTATTTTTTATTGATTTGGTCACCACAGAGGAGCCATCATTCTGGTCACAGAGACTGATATCAGTGGTGTCCTTTCTGAAGCATGATCCTGATTAAAAATTCCATCTAGTAAAAAAATAATGAATGTTTTTTGGCAATTCACATTTATTTGATGTGTCATCCAAATGAATACACTGGGTATATTTATTAAACAAACCCTAAGAAGGGAAAAAATGATGGTAATTTTAGGTGGGCTAATAATTAATCAGTGCCCATCTACTAATGAATGGATAAAGAAAATGCGGTATGAATATACAGTGGAATACAATTCTGTCATGCAACAACATGCATGGTACTAGAGATTACTGTGCTAATTTGTGCTAAGTTAAATAAGCCAGGGACAGTTATGATCTCACTCATATGCGCACCCAGGAAAATTCATTTAATATGAACAAGGAGTTGAATGTTGGTTACCAGTGGCTGAGGAGAGTCAGGATGGGGGCATTGATCAATGGGTACTGAGTTAGGAGCAAGAATTTTAGTAAATTTATACAATAAAAAGACTACATGTTTACTTTTGAATTCCATCCCTTATTTCTTATCTATTGGTCATTCAATACCACATTATTTAGTCCCCAGGTTTTAGAATAGTTTCTATTTTTAATTTTATTGTTGGGGATTTCTAATTTCATTTCATTATGATTGGATAGAATGCAAGGTATTATTGCTATGTTTTTATTTTGTATTTCCTAAGAAGAGGTCTATTTTAGAGAATCTGTGTACTGTTGAGAAAAAGGAGTATTCAGTCATTGACTGAATTGTGTATTGTATATATATATTCTATATATGTCTGTTAAGTCTAAGTTATTAATTGTATTTTTTAGTTCTATAGCTTCTTTATTTAGTTTGTGTTAAGAGAATTTATTCAGTGATTAAGGAGACATGTTAAAGTCACCCAGTATTATTGTATTGTAGTCTATTAGATTCTTTTTTATTAATTAATTTATTTTAATTAGGTCTATATGAGAGCAGAATGCATTTTGATTCATTGTACACAATTGCAATACAACTTTTCACTTCTCTGGTTCTACCTGAGGTAGCATTTAACCATATGTGCAGCCATACATGTACCTAGGGTAATGATGTCCATCTCATTCCACCATCTTTCCTGAAAAGATGGTAGACCCTTGAAATTGAGAAGAGTCAATTGATGTACATAGATGCTTAATTGTTTATGGCATAAGTATTTATGATTGTTATATCTTGTTGATGTATAATTACCTTAAGCAGTATGAAATATCCTTCTTGGTCCCTTCTGATTAACTTTGACTTGAAGTCCACTTTATCTGGTATGAGGATAGAAATCCCTGTGTATTTATGAGATCCGTGTGAATGATATGTTTTTCCCATCCTTTTACATTCAGTTTGTGAATGTCGTTGCTGATGAATCTCTTGGAGACAGCATATTTTTGGGTCTTGTCTTTTAATCCAATCTGCCAGTCTGTCTTTTGATTGATGAATTTAGGCCATTTGCATTGAAAGTTATTATTGAAAAGTGATTTTTATTCCCTGTCATTTTTATTTCTGGTTTTCAATTTGAATTAATTTCTCCTTTGATTGTCTATTTTTATAGTGTAGTTCCTCCCTTCTCTGGTTTTTTACTTGTCATTTCTTGTTCATAAAATGTTTTATTGAGTATGTTTTGTAGTGTAGGCTTTCTAGTTGTGAATTATTTTAACTTTTGTCTATCATAGAAGGTTTTTATTTCATTGTCAATTCTGAAGCTTAATTTTGCTGAGTATAGTATTAGATGACATCCATTTTCTTTTAGAACTTGGTATGTATCATTTCAAGACCTCCTAGTTTTGAGGGTCTGGCTAAAGAAATAGCTGAGATCTTAATTTGTTCCCCTCTAAATGTGACTTGTCTTTTTATATCTGCGAGGCTTTAAAATTTTATCTCCATTCTGTATGTTAGGAATTTTCCTAATAATGTGCTTTGGTGTGGATCTGCTGTAATTTTTTATAATTGGGGTTCTGTGAGCCTTCTTCTTTAACATTTCCTCCCTGAAGCCCCATCCCTCTGAGTTCCTGAGAAGATGTCTATGTTATGTTCCTACTGCACCCTTGCAGTCTATCTTCCTTCAGTAAATTCTTTGTCTTTGAACTCTTCTCACCACCCACAAAACTGCCATCACCAGGGTTTCATAACATTTACTACATCATTTTTCCCAGAAGACACTCTACAGGTAATATAATATATAAATGAGTGAATTTGACAAAGGGGAGGAAAAGAACAAAGTGGCTTCCCCTTTTGCTACTAAAAATTTTCAAACATAGGTGGTCAATAATGGTCTGTTGTTTCATCCATTCATTTGTGTGAAAATTTTTCTCATGTTGTTCTTATACAGATATGTAAGACCACACATGTGTCAAAATACAGTAATTATAGACATTCAGCAATACATTGTTTTCCATTTTATTTGTCTTTTTATAAGAAAACCATGTTACTAAATAACAGATAAAAGTAAAAAGTTCTCCTATTCTATTGCACAGTAGTGTTCCTATAGATAACAATATTGTTCTGAACATTGTAAAAAGCTAGAATTCATTGTGAAAGTTTTCATAATAAAAAATGGTATTTGGGGGCTGGGGATGTGGCTCGAGCGGTAGCACGCTCGCCTGGCATGCGTGCGACCCGGGTTCGATCCTCAGCACCACATACCAACAAAGATGTTGTGTCCGCCGAGAACTAAAAAATAAATATTAAAAAAAAATTCTCTCTCTCTCTCTGTCTCTCTCTCTCTCTCTCTGTCTGTCTCTCTTAAAAAAATGGTATTTGATGAGACAGATATGCTTAACCTGTTGTAAACATCATGCAATACAATTATATATGCAAACATAATATGGTACCACAGGTTAACAAGAAAACGTATCTTTCCATTGTGTATATGTGTGTTTGTGAGCATAAAAGATTGTGTGTTTGACTGAGATAGAGTACATTTCCTTATTGTGTGGGATAGTATATCTTTATATCAAGTTATAAAATAATTAACATTATGTTTTTTGCTTCAGAAAACACTCATAGAATGAATCAGTTTGTAGGTTCATGACAATATGAATAAAACTTGTGCTGTAGCAGGAAACTCTGCAATTATTTAGCATATACTCTTTCAAGTTATTCAGATTCTGTGAAAACTGGATTCTACCTATGTAAATTGTAGATAATTGATAGTAGCATCAAATAATTAATATGTTTATCCTTGCAAATAAATGCAAATGATCTCTACTATAGGTTCCATTGACTTTCTCCTCATCTCCATGGATAAAATAATTTTTAGTTCATTTACATATTCTTTTCAAAAATTATTATACTTCATATTCATTTCTGCTTCTTTAACAATTATTTGGATACTCCTTTAAACTGGTTCTCTCATTTATAGCATAAACAAAATAGTTGACACATTTTAATTTTATATTGTTCTGTGAGTCCCAAATTAACATTACTTGAAAATTATTTTTAATAACTAATAACCATATACCAGAATTTTATACTCAAAGAGAATTAGAGAATCAAAGCACTTAGATAGTATTAAAAAGTTCAGATATACTATTGCCCAAGTAGAGTGACTATAAATAACAATGATGAAAAAGGTGGAGAAATGATTGAAGAGACAGATATGACTACTCATATTTAAATAATACAATTAAAAGGCTAAGAAAAATTTTAAATATCTTTCTTGTCCATGTGCCTACCATGACTTTCACACACCCTTGATGGATTATGAAAGGAAAGCTGAATGCTCTGTGGTTTGGCTCACTCAGGAAAAGTTGGAGTCATTGATTATCTCAAAATTATCACTTCCTGCCTTCAGATATCTAGCCAGTTTTGGGGGGATGAAGTGTCATTAAGCAGATCACTAGATCATTCTGGTTGTTAGAAAAAAGATCCCTGTGCTGTGTCTTGTATTTAAAGAGCCCCACCAGTAGTAAGACTTTGGAGTCCTACCTATGGAGAGGATACTCTGCTCAGGACTCTCCAGTTACATGACTTCAGGAACTGGTTTTCCCTGATATGGTGATGTATTTTTTTTTTATTTTTCTCTCCCACAGTAACGGGGGTTCACTTGACAATATCTTTGTGGCTTTAAAATGTTTCTGTTATTTTTTTTCTCCTTGCCCCAAACTTCTCCCTGATCTCCTCCCTAATCTTCTTACCCTGATCTTCTCCTTCCTGATGTCTTCTACCTGATCTCATTTTCTCTGAATCACCTCTATAAAAGCCCCCTGTTCTTCTCGATGGGTAGAATCTCAGCTTTTGGGAAATGAGCCCCCTGTGTTTCTCCTTTGCTAGCAAAGCAATAAACTGACTTTTTCCTTTTTCTCAAAACTGTACCCTCATTATTAGATGGCATAAAGGGACAAGGGCCAAGCTTTTGGCAACATCACCTTTCACTTTTGCTTTCACATTATTACTAAAATAAATGCTATCTCACATAAAGAGAGTGTCTTTATTGTCTATGAGATCCAATGTGCCAAATTTAGCAGCTGCAAACACATGTGACATTTTAACATTACAACTAGGTATTGAAACTACCCCATAAATGTGTACAAATTCAAGGTTTCATAGTGGGTAAAAAATGACACAAAGCAAAGTACAAGTCATCAGCAATTGCAATTTAGCCCCTAGCTTAGTGTACCAAAGTAATAGCACCTTGCAATGTCCTAGTATCCTTTCCTGCTGGTAGGCCTGGTGTCCCTTCTATATGGTCACATCTTTGACTTGAGAGACACCCTTGGAGATACATGGGGTAGCATTCTCTCATTTTTCATGACATATATGAGCTATTCTTTGTCACACTTTTGAAATTGCCCAAGTTCTTAGCCTCTTACTTCTACAAATTGTAACCTGCTCTTCACAGACTTAGAATCTGCTCAATCCAGTATCTGACAGATATCAGGGGCTGCTCTATTAGAATAAAAGTAATAGTATGTATGTGCTGATGGGCATTTTGTGGCAGAATGAAGAAGGGTTTGTGTGACATGAGATTGAAAATCCTACTGTATAGAATATAAGTTTTAAGTACAGCTTGGTGTGTAATTTTGAACACTTTGAAATTAAATTTATCTTAACTTGAAATGGATTTTAAAATAGAAAGCTTATTGTAATTATTTTTCACCTATTTATTTATGTTCCTCAATTCCTGCATTTCCCTTAGGACCACTTAAGGTACGGAGAATATATTACAATTGACATTGGCTCCCTATTGCTAAATAATAGAAATAAAGACAATCACTTCAAATTGCTGGAATCTAACATTGATTGTAAATATCAGAAAGTACAAAATATCTGCATCCTAGGTCCTTAATATTATCAGAAACACAACAACAAACCCATTATTATTGGCTTTCAATTTGGAGGTAAGAATAATGCAAGTTTAATATTTTTATGATTATTAAAATTTCTAGCAATTGTTTTTCCATCTTCTCTATTATTTTCTTTTCCACCAAACTCTCTGTTAGCTTTTTTCTTTTCATTTTTTAACACATTTGTGTTTCTTAATTCATTTCAATGCAAAATATATTGAATATTATTGTAGGTCAAATGGTTATATGTGACTGATGATTAGTAATATGTAGAAAAGTATCTCCTTGAAGATTTATCCTAACAGATTTTTCATGACTAATAATCAAATACTGTCAACCACACAAATCTTGGCTTCAAGAATTTGGAAATTTCACAATGGAAAATCAAACCACTTTTCATATAACACTACTTTCCTGCAATATGCTTGCTTCCTAAGGAACAAGTTCCCATGATTTATAGTTAAATGTGAAGTATGGCTGATGCTTTTAGGAAAGATCACAGATTGCTAGAATACAAATTTTACTTAAGAAATTCACAATCTTATATAAATTTTTGTTAATATTTGAGTTGATTCTTCATAATTTTGAATAAAACATGAATTTAAAAATATTAAGTAAATTATTATTTAATTTCATAAACATTGTCAACATATCTAATTATAATCATAACAACCATACAGATAGTCCATCACAGATAAGTCATATATCAAAATTATAAGGCTCAAATGATGGAAACTGGTTTGCCACACAGGCAGTCATTCTCCTGAACCTGCCTCTGGTATCACTTCTACTGAGATCTTTGTTAAAATTAATCAAGTTTTGTAACTTGCTGTTTTTGTCAATCAATTAATGATATATCAATCTAGTTAATCTGGTTCATTATAAAGAAATCTAGTTCATCAATCAATTATGTATGCAGAATTCAAACAGAATACTATGCATATACATGCATATCTTTATTAAGAAAAATATTATCTTTATTACATCTTCTGAATGCTGTGTTCTTGTTTTATTGAATATGTATTTTTATTAAGATCTTTTGTAGCAGATTCAATGAACAGAAGCTACAAAGATTTAGTACCTTTCCTTGGCCCCCCTGAACATAGCTCCTATCTGTTTTCTTTTCCTCCTTTTTTTTAATCTCTCTTCTTGTTCCCACAGCCCCTGCATTATTTTAATATGTTGTCATGCTAGTTCTTTTTATTTGACTATTACTTTATAAGAACAGTTTGACCCACATAGATTATTTGTGGTACATAGCATGAGAAGCATTACTTAACACCCTGCCACGTCCAGGTTCTCTCACTGAAAACTCCTGTTTATACTTTGAATTCTGCACCATCCACAAGCACTGAGCCTCAGAGTAAATGGTGTCTGTACAGGTCAGTGCTCCGCAAAGCCTGGATAATGGCTTGGGAAGCACAGGGAGCTGCTTGTCTTTTGAGATTACGGATTTTGAAGAACACTTTATGTTATGTTTTACAAAAGGAAACCCAACCCCAGTGGAATTAAATTTCCTTGATCACCCTCATATTGCTATTACTTATTGGAGATTAGAATTTAAACTAACTTTTCTAATTAAAAGTTCGATTAGCTTTCCAACAGAACATACTTTGTATTTGACAGAGAAGAAAAGGTAAAGATCCTGGAATAGATAACATTAGAATCATAATAGGACATTATTGAAGAGAATTAAAAAACAACTACTGGAATAAAGCATACGCATGTGCACACAAACATACCCCCTTCCACACATAAAATCATTTCAACAATAATGAAGCCCAAGGCCCATCTAGTCCTCCTAACGTTACAAACTGATATTTCAGTGACACATTTTATGCTACACTTTTGGCAGATTGACAGAAAAAGTGCATTTATTTTTCAGATAGTCACCAATTAAACACCTATGCATTAAATAAAGTTCAAGAAAAAAGGAACTAAAAATCTAATCTGAACCAATTATGGTTTAGGGTTAGACTGGGAATTGAATTCTTGAGCTCAGAGATTCTGAGTCTCATTCACATTAGTCTCTCTGTTTTTCACTGATTCAGTCCAGTTCAGTTCTCTACAAACACAGGACACAGGGCAGGTTTTGACTTAGAAGTACTAGATGTTCTTGCTAGGTCTCCACTCCACTCAGATTCTAATTTAAAAAGGTGGAAAAGCAACATTTTTCAACTTAACTGGAACTGTAATTCTCATGCAAACTGGTTTCATCAACTGAGGGCCACATTTTGAGATGTGAAAAGTAGAATTGATATTTGGTCTATTTAATATCAGCTATTTCTATAAAGAAATGCAAACTCTCTTTTCTACTGACCTTAGCATCTGGAGAGTGATATAAGTAACATCTGAGAACTAAAAACAAAAAAGTTAACCAATAAGCAACCTTTCTCTATACACAAAACAAGAATATTTCAAAATATGGTTAGATAAAATGACTTTAAAATGATATTCATTAAATTAGTTTAATATATTTCCAGTGCATGATAGAAACTCATGATCTCTTGTTAATTTAAACAACTGGTTGCCAGTAATTTGCCATCATGTTAGATTAGGCCTCAACTTACTTAACAAGGCTCCTAAAGTGCAAGAAATAAAATCAAAAATAAATAAATGGGATGGATTCAAACTAAAAAGCTTCTTCTCAGCAAAGGAAACAATCAGTGAAGTGAATAGAAAGCTTACAGAATGGGAGCAAAGTTTTACCACAGAACATCAGATAGAGCACTAATCTCTAGGATATATAAAGAACTAAAAAATCTTAACACCAAAAAACAAATAACCCAATTAATAAATGGATCAAGGAACTGAGCAGACCCTTCCTAGAAGAAGATATACACTTAATCAACAAATATAAGAAAAAATGTACATCATCTCTAGCAATTATAGGAATGCAAATCAAAACTACTCTAAGATTTCATGTCACTCCTGTCAGAATGGCAGCTATTAAGAATACAAACAACCATAAGTGTTGGTGAGAATGTTGGGAGAAAGGCAGACTCATACACTGCTGGTGGGACTGCAAACTGGTGCAGCCAATATGGAAAGCAGTATGGAGATTACTTGGAAAACTTGGAATGAAATCTCCATTTGACCCAGCTATCCCACTCCTTGATTTATACCCAAAGGATTTAAAAACAGCATACTATAGTGATAACAGCCACATCAATGTTTATATAGCAGCAAATTAATAGCTAAGTTGTGGATGCAATCTAGATGCCCTTCAGTAGATGAATGGATAAAGAAACTGTGTTATATATACACAATGGAATATTAGCAATAAAAGAGAATAAAATCATGGCATTTGCAGGTAAATAGATGGAGTTGGAGAATATAATGCTAAGTGAAGTTAGCCAACACCCCCTCCCACATACATATACACACACAAAAAAATGCCGAATGTTTTCTCTGAAATGAGAATGATGGTCCATAATGGGGATGGAAGGGAGCATGGGAGGAATGGAGGAACTTTAGATATGTCAAAGCTGAAAGATGGGAAGGGAGAGTGTATAGGGGTAGGAAAGACAGTGGAATAAGATGAACATCATTATCCCAAGTACATGTATGGAGACAAGAATGGTGTGACTTTTTGTGTATAACCAGAGACATGAAAAGTTGTTCTCTATATGAGTACTGTGAATTGAAATGCATTTTGCTATCATATATAACAAATTAGAATAGATAAATAAATTTAAATCAATATCTTTCTACCTTTAACATTTCTGTCTTTCTAAATACACATTTAACTGAAGCCTTTTTCCCCTTTTGTTGAAAATTCTACCATCATCATTTGATATGCCCAGGTCAATTTTTTGGCAATTTAGTAATAAAGTTATATTCATTGAAAAATAATCTTATTTAACTATAAATATAAATCATGACCTAATCCCTAAAGTTAATAATAAAGGAAGCAAGCAAATAAATTACTTATTTACTCAGTTCTTATCAGTCCAATTTTCTACAGTTGAAATAAATTAGCATAATCATTTATTAAATTCATCTTTTTTACTGTATTTTCAAATATAATCTTGAGTCATGCAAATTTTTGATTAATTCAGTAAACATTGATTGAAATCCTGGTACTTGTCAGAGACAGGCTAAGAGCTGAGAACACAGAAATATGAAAATACAACACTCTTCTCAAATAACTTTTGATACCATTTTTGAAAATCAGAATCTGGTCCTGTTCCTGTGGTATTGAATACTGAACATCCAAGAAACACCCAGTCAAGAGCAAAAAGTTTAAAGAATAGAACATAGAGAGAGACAAAGACAGATACTCTTCTGTAGAGGAAGGAGTCCAAACTGGTGCCCAAGGGAGTGAGGGTGTCCTGCCCCTTTTATAGATTTCAAATTTTCTTTCTTCTCTTCTGCCTTTCTCCTCTTTATTTTGCCTAGGTGACCAAAAGGTGGAGTAACCAAGGGTATGAAAGCAGTTGTCCAGGGTTACAGAAAGGAAGAGAGTTGTCCAGGGGGCACTCCTTAACAACATCTTGCTTGAAGAAACAATTTCTTGGAGACAGGTAGCCTAGGCAACATGTTGGAGGAGGGAGAAGTATTCTGGAGGTATTACTATTTTATTTCCTTCTGAATCAGCCCCCATCTTCCTGACCCAATCATTCATTAGCTACACTGACTGCCCTTTTGCCCCAGCCTCCTTTCAAATACAATTGAGAAAACAGAAAGAACAATTAACTACAGTGGAAAACATAAAATTACAGGAAAGCATGCATACATTCATTAAAGTTAATAGAAAGTGTCTTATGAACAGTCCTTAAAAAGAGTAGATTTTTAGTTTGTTAGCCCATTCACACAAGAGAATTAAGTCTAGTAAGGACTAAATGATGTTGCTAATAGCTCTTTGTCCGGACTACTTGTTAACACTCAGAAAACTTTAGTGAAACTATTTTTTATAGGATTGCATACTTATATGCATACATACTAGACACATACACATATTTAGGAGTAAGATTTAGTCGTATTCATTTTACTAAACAAGATGGAATGAGTCAAAGTAATAAAAGAGACTGTTGTTTAACTTCTAAAGGCAAAGGAACTCCTTAGCATAAATGTATGTAGATTGATGTAGATAGACATATGTAAATACAGACGCAGATATAGATTTCTTTTAAAATGTGTAAATCATGCAAAATTTACTATGATAATGAAATCTGTTTTGAACATTTATAATACAAGTGGAAAAAAGCAAGGAATTAGTGAGAAAGAATTTTATACAAATTAAACACTGCTGACCTTGAGAACTTTCTGGAGAATAATTGTTCAGAAAGAGCTTAAAAGCAAGTACTGACCTGCATTTTAAATGAAAGGAGGATTTGAATGAGAGAATTTGAAATCAGAATATTAAAAAATTACTTCCTTAGTTAAATTGTGGTGATCTTGGATGAATTAGGTAAAGAAGAAAATAGAATCAGTCTATTCCTGTTATCAGTCATATATACAAACATCTAATGTTTTTTTTTTCACTTGCTTCATTATTAGCCCTGCAGGCATTCATTCAAGAAAAAAAAAAATCAACTTTGATATAATAGGATAAATACTTGGAAGAGTTTACTATTTTGATTGATTATTTTAAAAGGTAATACAGAACTATAATTTTTAATGCCAAACTAGATGAACAATCAATTTCATAAACTTCACAATTGTAGAGGAGAACCACTTGCAGAAGCCAAATGGACCACAGGGGTCCAGCAAGGACAGGTTCTTGCAATCCAACAGGAAGGATTTAAAATGAGTTGCACCATATTACAGACAGGGGTTCATTAGAAAAACTGAGAGTACAATGAGCAGTACAGCTACTTACTGTGGCTTAGCTCTTACAGGGTCTGGGGTTTGTTGGGATTTGGGTTCTTCTGTTCTTGTTTTAGTCTCTCATTTGTCTGTAATGGTTTATTGCCATATATTTATCCCTTGGCAGAGTTTTTTTGTGAGGGTCAGCGATAATGTGGTCACAAGGTTCAAGTGTAGCATGGTCTTGAAATGACAGTTCCCTTAAGAGGGGTGGTTGGCATACTAGTTCCCATTTTCCAGTTCCTTGCTTGCTTTGATAGAAATTCCTGTGACTCCTAGTCCTGTGACTCCTGGATTCTCGTTGATGCAAATGGTTCGAGTTCTTTCTGTAAGTTACCCCCTTTTTTTGTCCTCTACTCACCAGCTCATGGCTCTCTACCTACCTACCAATAACAATGATTGCATTGGAGAGAAATAACATGTTCTTGGATATTATATTTAGAAAAATATATAAATGAATCCAGATCTATATAAGAAACCTATTATGACATATTCTGGGCACTTAGTAAATAAAAATAAAACTTCTAGACTATTCAATGTTTTATGCTTGTCAATAAAAATAAACATATATAGTCTACATATTGAAATTAAAAAGTAAATTTTTCTAATATGAAGATTATAAGATTATCCATTAACTACTAAAGCACTTGGGGGGGTCTATCAGGATTATGTAATACATGTGACCATATTAAAACTTATTATATTTCTATATGTTAAAATGGGAACTCAAAGTTTAACAAAATATGACTTAAAATATTATCAAAACAGGGAAAATTCAAGGATACATTACTAAAACATACAAAAGAATGATATTCTAAATAGTAAAAATTATTACTAAGAGAAATTAAATAGGACTTAAATAAATGGAGACATACCATATTATGGTTTAGAAACCTAAATATATTTAGAGGTCAGTTCTTCCCAATTTGATTTGTAGGCATGCAAACAAAATATAATACCAACATGACAAAAAAAAAAAAAGAAATATTAAGGCTGGGATTGTGGCTCAGGGGTAGAGCATTCGCATAGTATGTAAGAGGTTTTGGGTTTTATCCTCAGTACCATATATAAATAAATAAATAAAGGTATTGAGTCCACCTACAACTAAAAAATATATATATTAAAATAGAAATATTCAAATAACTACAAAGGTAAACTTTAAAGCGATGTAACTGTTTTGGTGGTGGAGGTAAAAACATCTGCCGCTAGTATCATGTAGGACTCTAGATTTGTCAGAAATCATAGAACTGTAGACCACAAAGAGGGAATCATGAAGGATTTAAAAAGTGTATACTGTGATCAGTGAGTCTAACCAAAATACAAATCTATAATATAACACCAGCAAAAGGTGGGACTTGTCGCGACCCCCTTGCCCGCAAGGAAGACGCAACACCGGGAATCTTCTTACAGCTGTTTATTCAAGCTCTCGAGAGTTCTTCTAATCTCCCAGAAGCCCCTCCCAGCCTTAATAAAGTATCCAAACACCCAAGGCGAAGCTGCCACGTGGAGCTTTCTCGTAGGGTGTCAAAGAACCATGTGCCAACTCTCCCAAAGAAGGAGTTGTTTATCACAGACCACCACAAGGCCAGCGCCATCTTGTAATGGCGGCTCGCCACAGTTCCCCCCTTCGTTTACTAAAAACAAAACAGGCAAGAGTAGAGGTGAATCGCCATTACTCATACGAAGCCTTCAACCAGGAACCTCATCAGACCCAAGCAGGTCAGGACGTTCCCACATGACCGTTATTGGCTGAATATGAAAACAGACACCACAAAGCTGTTAAGGCCCTGTGAGCTGGCCTCCTTGACGTGCATACAAATCAGGGCTGGATCCAAGCCCTGGGGGCCGGGGGGAATCCACTGCCAGCAGTTTTTTCCTTCTGTTTATAGCACGTCAAAGGGAATCAAGTAGCCCCTGTCTTAGGTCGTTCACTGCCCTTACATTGCTTACCCGTCTTTGGGGAGGCCCCATTCCCCTGTCTTAGGTTGCAGTGCAAGCGTGAAAGTTGCCCGTCTCTGGGTACTACAAGATCAGCTCGTTGTTGCCAAGGCGTTTAATGGTATCTACTCAGCCAGTCATGATTAGGTCTCTGAGGCTGAACTGTGGCTGTATAGAAATACAACGACAAACAAGTTGGCAACACCCTAAAAGAAAGGCACGGGTCATAGAGCGATAGAAAAGTACTAGCGTGGAAACCCATCTGTGTGCAATGGCAGTAAAGCCGGCAGAGTGCAAGGGCTTTCCAACACTAGGAGAATAACAAGGAAGGACATGTCGTTCCCAGTGCAATGTCCGTAAAACTTGGGGTGCAACGACCATGTCAAAGGTTTACTGTTTAATTTGTGCAAGCCAAACTTGAGGTGAGTTGCCAGTTTCCAAAGCTGCAAGTGCTTGTATAATCATAGCTTTATCGCGAGCATTGCGGGCCTTAAGGCGGCAGAGAAACCACAAGCAGAGAACCATACCGAAGCAACACATTGCGCCAAAAATGCCTACCCCCACCCACTCTTTAAAAAAGGAAAAGGCAGAAGATATCCAATCAGTGAATTGACCCAACGTTATGGGATCAACGTGGGTACTATTCAAGACAGCTATCTGGGTTAGTTGAGACTGGATCATGTCTTCCGCTGCCATGGACCAATTTCCGGCCAAGTATTCTCCGATGATACGGGAGGCATTCCTGGAATCATTAAATCTGACAGAGGTTATGCATAAATGTGCACGTTGATCAACACAGCCCAAAAGCACCAAATCAGCCAATTCTTCTACCTGAGCTTGGAGTAAATCTATTCTTTGGTTGGCAGCTAAGATCCCTGACAAAATATGTTGATTAATTGCATTTTGGGACTCAAGTATCATAGAAGTTTGTTGAACAACTTGATTAACGGAGGCAGCAGTCTGCACTTGATTGGCCATGGCCACTCCGGCCGCGACCGCTGCAGCAGCAGATACCGCCACGGCTGTCACTATAGCAGCTGTGATTCCAAAATCCCTGCGGACTCTAAGTAGCTCAACAATGGGGAATTTATCAGGGTCCGCAATAACTGGGATTGGAACAAAGGTTGGAATTTTCATAACCACTGCTACAGCCGAAGAACCATCCCAACATTCAGATAAGAAACAATTAACATTAAAACAATCCAGCATTTCTGACGAGGTGTCATTAGCCAAAAGGAGTAAGAACGGAGATTGAACACAAACCGCTGCAGGGGGCAATGTGGCATTATCCAACAGAGAGTTGAACGAAACAGATGTGAGTCTACTACCTCGCTCACTCTCGTAAACAGTGCCAAAAACATTAGCCAACCAACTTTTGGCTCCCAGCAATTGAGCCAGTGCAGAAATATCAGCTGAAGCCCCCTTTGTGTTGGAAATCAGCCATTGAAACCAGGACCAACCCACTCCTGTAGAGGAGTTGGCACTGTTGCTAAAGTCATAAACATACCTTTTAAGAGAGGGGGAAAGGGAGAAACCTTTAGCAACTTGACGTTTCTCCCAAGAATAATCCTGACAAGGCGTGAATGTTGGGGGGAAACCAAGATTAGGGGTACAGTAAGGAGAAGCCTTAAAATGAGTGGCATAAGGAAGTCCACTAGAATATGGGGGCATTGGAATTAGTACCTCGGAGATACTAGCCAAGGTAGTTGTGGTTAAAGCAGAGCTATTTACGGAGGTTCCTGAGCCTGATTGTTCCCCTGAGACTACTTGGCCCAATACAGTACTGAGAATGCTCCCTGAGACTTGACTGGACTGTAATGGATTGTCCCAGTTAGTCAAATTCTTGGTCTTAAGACGGATACAATGAGCGTTCCCAAGGCTAAAACAAAACACTCCTGTGAGATTAACTTGAGATTGATTGTAAATGCGTTCCACGTCCCCTCTAGGAGAGGCACAGGGCGCAGACATCTCACACGAGGTAGAGAAAAGAGTGGGAAGGACACTGGAATTACCGTGAACCGGCATCGGCATTGGCCAAGCCCGTGCCACCGCCCACCATTGCATTGGTGTCGTCTGTGTCATCGGCATCAGCACCAGAGCCAGAGCACTCAGCAGAATGAAGATCCTCATCACGGGATTGCTGTGGTAATTCTTGTTGCTGAGTAGCTGGCGTCAGGACTCTTCTTGTCAGGCGTTCAGGGACCCACAATGGTTCCGTGCGATCCTGGGGAAAAACACATACGGATCCTCGTGCCCATGTCAGCACGGGGTCGGGGCCGTTCCATTGGCCCATAAGAACATCTTTCCACTTAACATAGCCAATCACAGAGGGCTGAGGGAACACATGTCTATCGGCCGCAGAGCGACCATGAATATCCAAATTCAAAAAATTAATAGTAAAGAGAGCTAAGGACAAGCATTCTTTAGGAGTATGTCCAGCTCCTATTCCCCCTTTTTGTTTTTGTAAAGTTTCCTTTAAGGTGCGATGAGCACGCTCAACAATGCCTTGTCCTTGAGGATTGTAAGGCAGACCATGAGTAAGTTGCACTCCCATAGTAGAACAAAAGGACGTGAATTGTCTGCCAGTATAAGCAGGTCCATTGTCAGTCTTAAGGGACGTGGGCGCACCCCACGCCGCCCAGGCTTCCAGGCAATGAGTGATGACATTACGTGCCTTTTCTCCTGATAACGCAGAAGCATGAATAACTCCAGAGTACGTATCAACAGAAACATGGACATACTTGAGGTTACCAAAGTCAGGTATATGTGTCACATCCATTTGCCAGACAACCAGTGGCTTCAACCCCCGTGGGTTCACTCCATAAGTAGGGGGATGAAGAAATGTGACACAATGGGGACAGTGCAATACTATCTGCCGAGCATCTGCTCTAGAAATGGAAAAACGCCTGCGCAGTGTTAAAGCATTAACATGGAAATTTTGGTGAAACAATTTAGCCTCTTCTAAGGAGGAAGCCAAACAGATCAACTGACCTCGAGTGGCTGAGTCCGCACAGGCATTACCCTGTGATAATGGACCAGGGAGAGAGGTGTGAGCCCGGATGTGCATTGGATAAAAGGGAGCAGTGCGGCTACAGATAAGCTGTCGAAGCTGATTAAAGTAAGCAGATACATTACGGGCATCACTAATAGCTCCCACAGCCTCTAGGATTTTTAGTGCTTGCACCACATAGATGGAGTCCGAAATGAGATTAAAAGGAAAAGAACACTGTTTAAACACCTCAATAACAATTTGCAGTTCTACCCATTGTGGATTTCCAGGAGCAAATTGATGCTGGACAGGGGGAGAATCATTAATGACATAAGCTCCCATTCCAGACTTGGAACCATCAGTAAAAATATTAACAGCCCCCGGAATTGGACTGGATGAAGTTACTTTAGGGAAAATAATAGGATGTTCCTTAACAAAATGGAGTAACGGATGAGAAGGGTAATGATTATCAATATCCCCTTGAAACGAACAACATAGAATAGCCCAGTTATCTAGAGTAGCACACAAAACATTAAGTTGAGCTTTAGTATAGGGTATAATAAGAGAAGAAGGTGATTGTCCGAAAAATTGAATGCTTTGTTGAATCCCTTTAAGTGCTAATGCTGCAACAGCATCAGGATAATATTCTAAGGATT
Organism: Spermophilus citellus; assembly: GCF_964194105.1. Classification (NCBI taxonomy): domain Eukaryota; kingdom Metazoa; phylum Chordata; class Mammalia; order Rodentia; family Sciuridae; genus Spermophilus; species Spermophilus citellus. Next base: position 42,091,128 of record NC_138188.1, read on the forward strand.
TTCCTGGGGATACATGTGGGTGTATCCATAGCAAAGGTCCATCTTGCCATAGTACTCCAGTAGGCTGCCGCATAGTGGCAAGCACACATAATTGAAAAGGTTTATCACTCTGGAGCCTGCATAAAGTGGCATGTTGTATAGCTTCTTCTACTGTCATAAGGGCCGCTCTAGCCTCTTTGGTGAGGCTACGAGGGGAAGTAAGATCTGGATCACCTTTAAGAGTAGCATACAAAGGCTGTAGTACAACATTAGAAATATGTAAATATCCTCATATCCAATTAATATCTCCCAGCAGTTTCTGAAAATCATTTAGAGTTTGAAGATCCTGAGTTCGTATGGTGATTTTTTGTGGTTGTAATTTGTCATACCCAATTGTTGCTCCCAAATACTTAATAGAATCTCCTGTTTGAACCTTTTCAGGTGCTATATGCAGCCCACATTGTGCTAACAACTTCACGAGGTCGTCATAGGCCTCATGAACTGTTTGTTCGGATTTAGCAGCCAATAACACATCATCCATATAATGAATGATCTTGATGGAGGAGTACTTTTGTCTGAGGGGCACAAGTGTCTTCCCTACATACATCTGACACATTGTGGGACTATTAGCCATTCCCTGCGGCAACACTATCCACTCAAACCTTTGATCTGGTTCCTCGTGGTTACACGAGGGAAGGGTAAAGGCAAAACGCTGCGAGTCTTTAGGATGTAAAGGAATAGAAAAGAAACAGTCTTTAATGTCAATAACAATAATGTGCCAGCCTTGAGGAACAGAAGAGAGCAGAGGCAGCCCTCTCTGAATGGGCCCCATAGGTTGCATTTGAGCATTAACCGCTCGTAGATCATGCAGTAGGCGCCACTTCCCTGATTTTTTTCTAATGACAAATATGGGAGTATTCCATGGAGAAGTAGAGGGTTGGATGTGACCCAAGTCAAGTTGTTCTTTAACTAGAGCATGGGCTGCTGCCAGTTTAACCGAGGGAAGAGGCCACTGAGGCACCCAAACAGGCTCCTCGGTGAGCCATGTTATGGGTATTTGAGCCTCAGCGGCCCCTAGGAAAAACCCAGACCAAATCTGTCAAGCTTTTGATGACCTTGTACAGGATGCTTACGTCCCTGTAAATGTTTTCCTAGTCCTAAACCTGGCCTATACCCCATATTGTGCATAATTTGTTGGGACACTGGGGAATAGTCATTACTAAGAGTGAACCCCATGTCTTTCATCAGGTCACGGCCCCATAAAGAGATAGGTAAATTAAGTACATAAGGCTGAAAAGTACCATGATGTCCTTCCGGGTCCTTCCAGGAAAGATGTCTACAGCTAACCTGAGGAGCCTGGGCATATCCAAGTCCTCTCAGAGATTGATCAGAAGTCTGCACTGGCCATCCCTTAGACCAGTCCTTAAGTGCAATGATGCTACGATCTGCACCTGTATCAAGTAAGCCCACAATTGATTTACCTTCTATGCTTAATTCCAAAGTAGGGCGATTACTCATATCTAGTGACAAATAAGCACAATTCCCTCCGGTGGTACCAATCTCATTCCCTGTCCGTGACTTTGAGTCTGCAGGGAAATGATCATGTAAACTAGGCAAAACCAGTAATTGAGCAATCCGATCTCCTGGGGAGATGGACACAATGCCTTTTGGAGCTTCCACCATAACCTTTACTATCCCTACAGTATCAGGACTTATGACTCCAGGGAAAACATGAAGACCTTGCAAAATGGAAGATGCACGTCCAATTAGCAAACCTACAGTGCCAGGTGGTAGAGGCCCTTTGAACTCAGTTTCCACCAATTGGACTCCCATCTTAGGTGTTAACACGAGTCTGGAGGTGGAACAGAGGTCCAATCCCGCGGCACCTGTAGTGGCTCTCCGCGTTTCATGGGATGGCGTAGAGATGGCCATGTCTCGGGTTCGGGTGTGACATTCTCCACTGCCCCATATATTTGCGGGCCCTGGGGTCGGGGGCCCCGTCGGCCGTTTTTTGGCCCAGCTGAAATAAGCTGTCCATGGATGTCCCTCACTGATGTACACTCTTTTGCCCAATGCTTCCCCCTTTTGCACCTTGGACACAATCCCGGTGATCGAAGGCCAGTGGAAGGGCCACCGTGAGGAGGTCCAGTAAAATTGACATTTTTGGGACACTCACGTCTGATATGACCGGGTTGACCACAATGGAAGCATGTTCTGGCGGCAGGATTGCCCCCTTTTGCAATCCGAAGGACAGCAGCTGCAAGACCTGCATTAGTTAAAGGCCCTCCAATCTCTCTACACACTTTCATCCATACTTCTATGCCTTTGTTCTTATAAGGAGCGATTGCTGCTTTACATTCCTTGGTGCATTGCTCAAAGACCAATTGCTTAACAAGGGGCATGGCTCTATCAGGATCCCCAAAAATCTTTCCAGCAGCATCCACCATCCTTGCTACGAAATCTGAAAAGGGTTCTGTAGGGCCTTGTAAAATCTTGGTCAAATTACCAGACACTTCTCCTCTATTTGGAAGTGACTTCCATGCCCGAATGCAAATGTTATTAATTTGATCATATACCTCAGGAGGGAATCCTGTCTGTTGATTAGCAAATCTACCTTGCCCCAAAAGCATGTCCTTATCCCAATGAGGATGTCCTGCTGCATGGTTTTGGGCGGCCTGCTCTATTGCGCCCTCTAGCATAAATGCTCTCCAGTCCAAATACTTGCCCGGAGAAACACAAGCCCGAACAAGGCTAGCCCAATCAGAGGGAGTCATACAGAATCTAGACAGACTCTCCACCTGAGTTAATGTGAAGGCGGCATCCACCCCATAAGTGCGTACAGACTCTGCCAGGGTCTTCACAATTTTGAAATCTAAAGGCTCCGAAAATCTTCCCCTATTCTCATCCTGAAAAACTGGATAAGCAAGACCCATCTCAGCGTTAACAGCCTTCCATGTTTGAGCATGGAAAGCCCTCCCCGAAACACCCCCACCATACGGCGGTGGGTCCGGAGGATCACATTTCTTGAGCCCCGGTCTATCTTCGTTCCCTTCTCCAGCAGCTAAACTCCCTAGCTGGCGAGACAGCCTCCCAAGCTCCTCCTCCTCATCCTCCTCTTCTTCTGACCCGCTTCCACATGGGGGTGTGCGCAGCGCACTGAGATCTGGATACAAGCGTTTCCTCCCCTGCTTCTCGCTCCGCACGCTCCCATCCTCCCGAGATACCTCACCTTTTGTCAGAGATAATCGTCTCCTCCCCTGTTTCACGCTCCGCACACTCCCATCCTCCTGAGATATCGCACTGCCTGCTGTCTCCGATTTCTCCTCATGTAACTTTTCTAAAACCTCCTGTCCTTCAGCAAGTGCGTCATGACATCTGCCATCTGTGAGGCAACTACGGACTATCTTCCAAAGGGGAATCACCCCACCCTCCAATATGCCCTGCTCACAAGCAAAGTCAAGATCCTTGCCCAATTTATCCCAACAAGGCATAGTAAGGCTGCCCGAATATGCAAACCACGGTGCAGCAACATCTACTTTCTGCAAAAATCTCTGTAAGATACTATGTTTCACTTTCAGGCCTTTGGAACGTAACAGGCCGTCTAGTGCCAGAAGAAGCGGGCTTGAAGATGTGACACCCATGACACAGCAACAGAACAGATACAGAGGACAAAACGAAAGTACACAGAAACAAAAGTACACAGTGCAGCTGCAATAAAATATGAGGCTCTCTCTGTCTTTGTAGAGGAGCTGACTCCGCTTTGGTCGCGGGTCCCACTAACCGGGACTATCAGGTCCCGCCCACCGGGACTGTCGTGTCCCACCCACGGGGACTGTCGGGTCCCACCCACGGGGACTGTGGGGTCCCACTTACCGGGACTGTTCAGTGCACCACCTCTGACGACTTGCAAGTTTTGATTTTCCCGGGTCTCGGCACCACTTGTCGCGACCCCCTTGCCCGCAAGGAAGACGCAACACCGGGAATCTTCTTACAGCTGTTTATTCAAGCTCTCGAGAGTTCTTCTAATCTCCCAGAAGCCCCTCCCAGCCTTAATAAAGTATCCAAACACCCAAGGCGAAGCTGCCACGTGGAGCTTTCTCGTAGGGTGTCAAAGAACCATGTGCCAACTCTCCCAAAGAAGGAGTTGTTTATCACAGACCACCACAAGGCCAGCGCCATCTTGTAATGGCGGCTCGCCACAGGTGGGGTTGAAGGAGATAACATGGAAAGCAGTGTCTTGACTGAAAACTATGAGGGCAGAGGGAAAAAAAAACTAAGAGTATGCAAGTATTACATTCTATTTGGTATTCTTTTCTCTCATATAAGTAAGTACTGTTTAGACATCCAAAAAATATATTATAAATATATTGAGGTTGCACACAGTTCAACAGTAAAAGCAGTTATTGGTGTGAATATTCATTATTTGAGAAATAAATAAGATACTGCTGGTAGGAAGAAGTAATGGAAGTTAAAATATCCCTCTGGTGATGAATCAGAATAGGAGACTTCAGTAAAAACTAATGTTTATCATATATATATATATATATATATATATATATATATATGCACACATACACACATATGTATATATGTACAAAATACATATAGATGTGCATATACATAGATATGCATACACACATATTGATAGTTAACAGAATTAAATACAGATGGTTATTATAAAAGACTGAGTATACCCATATTTCCTGTATCTTGACATGATCTGGAAACAGTTATATCCTAAGAGCAACAGGTATACTTGTGTCTTGACCTTAGGTTCTAAATACTACCACTCAATAGAAGGAACCAGAAGTGTCTGTATAAGTGTCTATGTAAGGCTGAATAAAATAAAGCACAATACTGTAAAAATCCTGGGGATTTTTATGGAGCTAGAAGGTAGGAAGGGCTTAAAAACAAATGGGAACATGTCAACATGACAGGAAACCAACTTAAGAGATCACCCAGCACTCAAAGTTGAAACCATTTGAGCAACGAAATAAATGATAGTAGTAGATTATAAAAGTGAATATATAGTGATTAAAAATAAATGATTGGGGGCTGGGATTATGGCTCAGCGGTAGAGCACTCGCCTAGCAACTGGTGGGACCCAGGTTTGATCCTCAGCACCACATAAAAATAAAGGCATTGTGTTGTGTCCATCTACACCTAAAACATAAATATTTAAAAAATAAAAGATTAAAAAAATGAGAAAGGATACATTTTTTTTCCGATAGAATAAATTCAAATATGCAGAAATAATTAGGAAAAAAAGAAAATAATCATCAGATTTTCACAATGGCAATTCTAAGCAAGATCCAAAGATGAATCTTATAATCTATATATGAAAATTTAAGAAGAAATAGGATATTTGCCTAGTCCAAATTTATGTCATCAAAACATGTGGTCACTTTCTTAGCTTTAATAAATGTATTATGATTTCATTTGATGTTATCTTTAGGAGTAGCTAGGTGAAAGTTATGTAGGAGCTCTCCATATTTCTTTGCAACTCGTTTGTAAAACTGAAGCTATTTCAAAACAAAAAGATAAAATACATGGAGCTTCCTATGATAAAAACCCTGCATAATTTAAAAATCAGGCAATAAAATGTACAAAATTCATGAGCCTTCTTTTCCAAGATACAACTACAGTAAATAGGCATATGAAGGATGTACAGCATCATCAAGGAAATTTCAATTAAAACCACAATGAGGTGTCATTAAATACTCATTAGAATGGCTAAAATTAAAAACCTTGTCTTTGCCAAGCATTGAAAATGATGGGAAGAAACCTGAACTCCAAAACTCGTGTTATACTTAAAATGTTAAACAGGTACCTAATGATGGCACCACTTCTCTCTTAGCTATTGAATCAAGAGAAATGAGACAACATGTTGATACAAAGAGTTTTTTATGCAGGAAAGTTTATGGCAGCTTTATATGTAATAATCCAATAGCTAAAAATATCCAAAAGTCTATCAACAACAAATGATGTGAACCATGTGTGCTACATTCATGTCAGGGGATATTACTCAGCAAAAAAAAAAAAAAAAAAGAAGAAGAAAGAAAAGAAAAAGAAATGAGAAAAAAATGTACACCCAAAAGCTTGGATGGATCTCAAAATAATTATTTTGAATGAATAGAGCCAACCATAAAGAGTATGTAGTGTGTACTTTTAGCTCTATAATTTTTCTAGGAATGAAAATTCATGAACAATGCATAAAATGGATTTTGAAACAAAGCCACAAGGAAAGTAAGTCCACATGTAAAATAATTTAAAATGTGGTATCCTTGAAGTCAAGCGTTTAAAGAAAGATGTAAAAATGGTTAGATTTCATGAATTTCATCTTTCGGAAGAATAATTTTAGTGACACACAGTTCTCATTACCAAGTTCTACTGTCTATTATGGCCACATTTGTCAGAATGTGATTTTACCAGAACACATTTATCAGATACCATCTGAAGCAAATCACAGAAAATCCTGTGGTCATTTCCTTCTGGATATGTCAGTTCCTAGGCAATGCAAAAACAATTATGTAACCAAAGGAGTGGGGAAGTGGAGTGAGCGCTATGTGGAGGGGGCTTCTTTGAAAGTATGAGATTCTTTCCCTTAAAATCAAAGGGGAATTAAAATCAAGTTAATGGACTAGGAAAAATGATACTTAATGTAAGAAATGTAAAAATGGAATCATCCAAATGAAAATATGAATAAAATATAGCAAGGGAAGGGGAATACAGAGAAAGTAAAGATATAAGTTGAGCTAATTAACTTATCCTAAGGAAGACAGTTGTTGCATTAAGAAAATAAATTTATAAATAAAGGTGAAATGTATATTCGTATAAAGACAAAAATGATAAAACATCACTTCACTCTGAAAAACTGTACAATGCATTTTTTCTCTTTATTTTGTCTTAATTAGTTATTCATGACAGTAGAATGCATTTATGTACTTTGATATATCATACATTAATGGAATATAATTTCTCATTTTTCTGAGTGTTCATATTGTACGATTATATTCTACATATATACATAAAGTAACAATGTCTGTTTTGATCTACCATCTTCTCTATCCCCAAATTCCCTCCTTACCCCTCTCTTCACTTCCCTCTACCTAATCTAAGGTAATGCTATTCTTTTTTTAGTATATGCTGCCTTATTGTGAATTAGCATCTGCATATTAGAGAAAACATTTGGCTTTTGTTTTTTTAGAATTTGCTTATTTCATTTATATGATATTCGCCAACTCCATCCATTTACCTGCAAATGCCATAATTTCATTCTTCTTTAAAGCTGAATATATTTCATTGAATATATATGCCGCATTTTCTTTATCCATTCATCTCTTGAAGGACACCTAAGTTGGTTCCACAGTTTAGCTATTGTGAATTGAGCTGCTATAAACATTGACATGGCTGCATTACTATAGTATGCTGGTTTTGAGTCCTTTGGGTATAAGCTGAGGAGTGGGATAGCGGGGTTAAATTGTGGTTCTATTCTAAGTTTTCTAAAGAATCTCCATACTACTTTCCATAGTGGTTGCACTAATTTGCAAACCCATCAGCAATGTATAAATGTACCTTTTCCCCCACATCCTCACCAACATATATTGTTGCCTCAATACTTGATGATTGGCATTCTGATAGGAGTGAGATGAATTCTGAGTGTAGTTTTGATTTGCTTTTCTCTAATTGCTAGAGATGTTGAACACTTTTTCATGTATTTGTTAAACAATTGTATTTATTCTTCTGTGAAGTGTCCGTTCAGTTCTTTAGTCCATTTATTGATTGGGTTATTTGGGTTTTTGGGTATTAAGTTTTTTGGGTTTTTTATGTATCTTGAAGATTAATGCTTAATAAGAGATGCATGTGGTAAAGAATTTCTCCCAATCTGTAGGCTCTCTCCTCACATTATTGATTGTTTCCTTTGCTGATAAGAAGCTTTTTAATTTGAATCCATCCCATTTATTGATTCTTGATTTTATTTCTTGTGCTTTAAGAATCTTGTTAAGGAATTCAGATCTTAGACCAATGTGATGCAAATTTGGGGCTGTTTTTTCTTCTATTAGGCACAAAGTCTCTGTTCTAGTGCTTAAGTCTTTGATCTTTGAGTTGATTTTTTGTTTAGGGTGAGAAAGAGAAGTTTAATTCTATTTTGCTAATATGGATTTCCAGTTTCACAGCACCTTTTGTTGAAGAGGCTATTGTTTCTCCATTGAATGTTTTTGACACCTTTTTCTAGTATGAAATAAGTGTACTTATGTGGATTTGTCTCTGTGTACTCTATCCTGTACCGTTGATCTACAAGAATATATCTCTGTAGTATAGTTTAAGGTTTGGTATAGTGATGCCTCCTGCTTCAGTCTTCTTGCTAAGGATTACTTTAGCTATTCTGGTCTCTTATTTTTCCAAATATGTTTTATGATTGTTTTTTTTTTTCTATTTATATGAAGAATGTCATTGGGATTTTAATAGGAATTTCATTAAATCTGTATAGTGCTTTTGGTAGTATGGCCATTTTGACAATATTAATTTGGCCTATCTAGGAGCATGGGAGATTATCTTTCCATCTTCTGAGGTTTTCTTCTATGTCTTCTTTAGTGTTAAATACAGCACACCTTCATGTTCAAAACACTAAAAAAAAAAACTAGGGATAGTAGGAACATACTTCCACATTGTAAAAAGTATATACGCTAAACCCGAGGCCAGCATAATTCTAAATGGAGAAAAATTGAAAAAATTCACTCTAAAAAGAGAAGGAGAGGGGAGGGGAGGGGAGGGGGCATAGTGGAGAATGGGATAGACAGCAGAATACATCAGTCACTAGAAAGGCAATTTGTAAATCAATGGAAATGTAACTGATGTGACACAGAAATCTGTATACGGGGTAAAGGTGGGAGTTCATAACCCACTTGAATCATTCTGTGAAATATGGTATATTAAGAACTATGTAATGTTTTGAACAACCAACAATAAAATAATAAAAAAATAAAAAATAAAAAAAATAAAAAAAAAAACTGGAGCAAGACAAGGATACCCTCTTTCACCACTTCTATTCACCATCATCCATAAACTCTAACCAGAGCAATTAGACAAAGGAAAGAAATTAAGGGGATACAAATAGGTGAAGAAGAACTCAAACTTTCACTATTTGTGGATGATTCTATATCTAGAAAATCCAAAAAAATTCCACCAGAAAACTCGTATAACTAACAAATGAATTCAGCAAAGTAGCAGAATATAAAATTAACACCCATAAATCAAATGCATTCCTATAATCATTGATGAATCCAATGAAAGGGAAATTAGAAAAACTATCCCATTCACGAGAGCCTCAAAATAAAATAAAATAAAATAAGATACATGGGAATCAATCTAACTAAATAGGTAAAGACCTTAGCGATGAAAATTACAGAGTAAATTTTTATGTCCAAGTTCATCTTGATCAATGCATAAAGTCATATTTAAAACAAAATAAAGCTGTCAGTCACTAAATATAATAGTCCTAATCACAAAATGTTAACATCATTCCTTTGCTACCAGAATGTTTTCATTTATAAAGTCATTATAAACAGTTCTCTGTTGTCATGGCAACCATACACGTGGTCCATATCCTCTAGAAAACTTCCCTTTGAAGAGCCTGCCCCTCTTCTCACTGAATGGACTCACATGCCTCATTGCTGATCATGGTGACTGGATACATTCACACATGTCAACATGCATTTGCAAAACCATGTCCAACTGTGTATACGGAAGGCTCTCTGGAGCAATTTATTCACTGGCAGGTTGAAGTACGTCCTTGGTGGTAAAAGAAGAATCAACAGCTTCTCCTCAAACTTTAATAGTCCCACATGTATACAAGGTTGAAAAACTATTGAATACAGCTTCTCTTGTGGCATTAGTATTCACTTTAATTCTTGCCTAACTTTCCCTTAACCGTATAAGGATGTTGAATCTCTTTTCAATTCACTCTAATTTCAAGGAATTATCTTAGTGACATAAACACCTTATTTATCACCTTTTCTAGCAGAAAATAATAAATAAATATGGTATTAACAGGCATTTACTTTAATGTTTTATGCTTTAACATAAAATAAATGAAAATATATCTATGACAACAAGAACAGTAACATAAGACAGAATGGTTAAAAATGAAGCAAAATCAAGTTGATTTGAAAATAATGAAATCAGCAAGTATCTCAAAATTGAATAGGAAATATATTAAGAAATAATCAATTACTTAAAATAAAAAGTAGTAAAAATTTTAAGAATAGCATGATACATTATGACTATGTTATAAGTGAATAATTGCAAATACAGTTTATTGTCTATATTTTAATACTTAATGTAAAGTGATCAATAAATATAGCAAATTTTTATGACTAATTTTGCCTTTATAATTTCACAAAATACACAAAAGCCAAAAAGACAGTTTTTCTTTTCCCCTCTAAGTGAAATTGAGTACAATTTGTCCACTGTGAACTTTGTACTCTGTACATAGTTGGAGCAGCATAATATTAACTAAATTTTAGTCTATGTCAAGGAAACATGTGGTAGAGGAAGGTGATCATAGGGTGGGAGGAAAGGAGGAAAGTGGCAGTACTGGGGATTGAAATGAAGCAAATAATATTCCATTCTTGTATGTGAAATAAATATTACCATTATATATAGTAGCTATGATGCACTAATGAAAATAGTAAAATAATGTTTATTTCAGATTGAGAAAAATACATTCCTAATATATAATATAAATGTAGAATATAAGTGTAGGTATTTTTACTATGTTATAGTATTTTTTCTTTTTCTTCCTATTTTTGACATTTTTATTCAAACATTTGTTGATGTTTCATTTTACATTGAAATTTTCTCTTCTTTTTGCATTTTTGGTGATTTAGAGTAGAATTTTATGATGCCTTAGATTTATCATGGAACAAACTTTAGAGGAAAAGTGATCAATACCATCTTTGTTAGGCAGAAATTCAACTGAAAAACATTCAGGTTTTCAGAAATCACTTAAAAATAAATCGTAATCTCTGAAGTCATCATACTGAATTTCAAAAATTAATTCCAAATGGTGATATTTATAATTTCCCACTAACAGAGGGAGGCCTCTATGGTTGAAGAAGTTTCAGAAATACTGAGCTGAACAAATTGTAAGTTTCCAGAATAGATGATTTTCATAGTCTTTAATATGCTATCATTCTTTGAACATTTTCAATCATTAGAAATTTTCTACAAATAATTTGAATACATTTTTATTAATACACTAAGATAATCTATGAGAAAAAAAACTACCTTTAGTGTCTTAAGAATGACAATAGACACAAAAAAATTGTTATTTCTTTTCTTTTATGAAGTCATATAACTATCTAACATATAAATAATAGTGGCTGGAGCCAGATCTCACCAGCTCTTTACAACCAGCTCTTAAAATTTTAGGCATTTTAAACTGCTAATAAATCCAGCATCATTAAATAATAAAACAATGTTTTTTTTTTATTCTTCAACTTACTTATTTTAAAATCAAAAGTAATAAAACCACAGAACTCCTCATATCCCAATTGCAATACTCTATTTTTTTATGTCTTAAAGTTTTTTGCCCCACATGTCCGTAAGGAAGAAATACTATGTTATGACATGCCATTGATCATCTCTTCCTGAATCTGCATTTAGTAATATTCTCTTGGTAGTGTGAAATAGACCATGGTGCAAGTATTTCCCCCACAGAAATAAGCCATCACTATAAATCAGAGTTTCTTTTTCTCTAATAGAGAGCTAGTGATTAAACATTTATCAGCACATACCAATATGAGTAACAACACTATGTTTATATGAATACATGTACATTTCAGAACAAGAATACACATATGTTTAAGTAAACTAATGCCTTTCTTCGAGGATAAACACACACACACACACACACACATATATATGTATTTATAATTATATATTGTCATATATAACTTATTTCATTATGTAGTTACTATTATATAATATGCAATACAATACATGTGTATATAATTTTAAACACATTTTTTTTTCTATGAGATTTTAAGATACAAAAAGTTGGGGTTGCACATCCACGTTTTTACATATTGCCATACTAGTGACTGTTGTATTCTGCTATCTTTCCTATCCTCTACTATCCCCCCTCCCCTCCCCTCCCATCTTCTCTCTCTACCCCATCTACTGTATCAAATGTATGAAATGTGATATGTCAAGTGCTTTGTAATGTTTTGAACAACCAATAAAAAAAAAGAAACGCAAAAAGTTGGGGTTGATTTTCTGGTAAGATAAGAAAAGTTCATATTTTGTGTCACTTATCTCTACTTGAACCATATACTGGAAGAGAGAGAGGAGGAGGGTAGGGTGTGATGGATGAAAGGAAGGAAGGAAAAGAACAAAAACAAATTTCACACAAAAACAAGAATTTCATGGGTCAGAAAAGTCCAAGTGTGCCTTGAGTCACAGGCCAGCCGGGCTCAGGGTCTTCAGGCCTGCAGCTCCTGGATAGCAATGGGTACTCCCAGACTTGAAAGCACACTTCTGCCTGGAGCCACAGTTTTTGCACAGACACAGAGGCCCTTTTTCTGGATCAAGTTTTGTCATCAGGAACAGAGACATAGAGACCATCCAGGCACTCACTGAGTGTGTCCCAAATCTCACCTTAACCAGGGTGACTAACCATTACCAGAGATGGTTTTTCATTTATATTAGAAGACTATTGTAAACCAATCTCACTCTGTTTATACCCCTAACTTTCTTGGGTACATACAAAAAGTGAAAATATAGACTCTAACATCAGTTACATTCAAAGAAAAACAGCTTCACAAAGAGTAACTCCCACACTGTCCTGTCACAGGTTTTAAATTTAAAAATCAGTTATCATATGTAGTTCAAACAATGTTTGATTTTCTTGTCAATGCAAAATTTGTGGAACAGGAAATATCTGACATTGTTAATACTACTGAACATTCAGTTGAAATATTTTTAAAGAAACATAAACATTATGATTTCAGATTACACAAGCATCTTACTAAATTACATGCAACATAGAGAAGTGTGCTTTTCATTGTCCACACTGCTCACATAATATATAATTGGATTCAAAAAGCCTTCATTGTTCTGCCAAACAGAATAGAATATATGGCTTTTAAATTTTAGAAGAAATTTCTATAAATAAAAGTAAATGACAAGCTCTGTTTAAAAAAAAACTTAATATTTAATTTAGAAAGAGTTCAGTTTAGCAGCATGTACTTTCTCCTTTTTCTCTTCATCAATCAGAATTTCAAACATTTTAAACTTTGTAAAGCAACTGTTTAAAGCAACCTGAGGGTCCTACCCTGACTGTAGACCATTTTATACAGGAGTTTTTCATACTTATGTTGTTTTCTTCTGACGATCAGTTGCATTCTGTAATGACTATATTCTGCAAGTTGGTTTGGAACCTTTCAGAAAGCCAGTTTCTGAAAATATCACACAAGGAGGAAACCATTCGATACCACCCATTTCAAAGAAACAGAAAAACTTGAAAACACTTCATCATTTCTTGTCATCCTTAATGCTTGATTTCTGAAATTAATATGTCTCGGGTTCCTGTGGTTTATCTCCTTGGCCTCATCCAAGAATGTGCCATTTATCCCAGGATTTCAAGCTCCTTTTGTTGGAGGGTAGAATCAGAAAGCAAGATTGGGACAAGGGTGCACCTGTTGCTATTAATGTGTCCTTGGTTCTTGGCAATCCCAAGTGACAGGAAGTACATATGTGTGCACTAATCCATGAGAGTGTGTGTGTGTGTGTGTGTGTGTGTGTGTGTGTGTGTGTGTGTTGGTATGGAGCCATCTGTATCTTCATTAGTTTATGCTGATGTCTCCAACTCCAATCCACTACCACATGGATTTTTCTTTCTCTTTACCTCTTATAACAACGAGAAACTTAAATTCCACTGTGTGTCACCAATATACCATTACTTTCTTTTGTTTCTATGAGCCAGACATTAAAGAATAAGTCACACACACACACACACACCAAAAAAAAAAAACCTTACCTGAATGTCCTAAGAAATTAGAGAGTGACTATACATGCCCAGATGAAGGCACAGTCACAGGCACAGGCCTAGGCACAGAAAAGACTTGAGAGAAACTGAAGTTCATATATCAGGCTGATTTGTGGCATGGAAAGGCCTACAATTAAAAAAAAAAAACAATTAAAACTTTTGGTAAAGGGGGAGAAATTGGTTTTCACAGTTATCTCAGTTTTAGATGTAAATGTCTCATTCTCAAAAGCAACCACACATTCTAAATCATACAAATAAATCATACAAATAAAAAGGTTGGCCCATTCAAAATAAGATTATAATTTGGCCAGTATCTTTCCCCAGTCCCTCCCTCTTTCCTTCCCTTCCTCATTTCCTCCTGACCTCCATCCTTTTACTCTCCTCTACTGATTTCCCTTTCATTTTTATAAGATCCCCGCACCTTTCTTTTCCTTTTTCCTCTCTAGTTTCCAATTATGAGAGAACACATTTGACCTTTGACTTTCTGAGGACCTTCTTTAAATTCTTCATCCAACTCTTCCTCCCCCTCTTTTTCACTCTGGGTCAAACTCCCACTCTGACAGCTTTACATGACACTCCCCCTCTTTTCTCTCATCACCAGCATCCCCTCTGGGAAGTTCCTTCTGCATCCAATTCTGTTGTCATTTCTGCCTCTCCGAGGACCAGTCTAATAATGCAACTTTTGGAGGCAGCTCACAATATAAACACTGAGAATCACTAGTCATAAGTTAATATATTACTATTTGACCTATCACAGTCTAAGAAATTTAGATAGGATATCAAGTGGAAATATAAAAAGTACTTGTGTAATGGAAACGTTGGGTTCATCCTATGAATGTTCATCTCTCACTCCTCCTGGGTAAAGTGGAAATCTATATGGAATACTCTTGAAGCCAGCAAAAGTATACCTGCCATTCCTCCCACACCTCTCAGGGTACTTAGTTACTAAAATAAAAAGGGCAATAATATGTTTAGTTCTAAGTTTCATATGGAAAAACTAAATTAATTGATTATTAACTGATTTACCAACTCAATGGAAAAAAATTCACATCATCACAAGAAAAACTTTAACAGTTAATTTTAAAAAGTTATCTAATGTTTAGTTCTACTTTATTGCATCATTCAGACAATTTTGAAACATTTTATGATATATTTTTCTTACTAACAATTAAATAGATATTAATATAATGCGATGGATTCATGTTTGGTTTCATTTAAGAAAACATTCTGATCCTGTCCAAGTTCTTCCTTACTTTGGTGCCTTATGAATACAGTACTTATCACATGAAATACTTTACAGTGTTTTCATAAACTTGATTTCATACAATCTTCATTTTTATCACAACAGATGTTGTTTACATTTTAACTATTATAAAATACTAAATATTTGTTTTGAAGACCCTTTGTTCATAAAAATTTTATTTTATCTGCTCTTTTAGCACAGGGAGAGGTACCCTGGTTTCTTTCAGCTTCATAGGACTTACTGTCAGTACAAATTAACTCAGGAGGTGAACTGTTTTGTTTTTCCCTGTGACTTCCTCAAGCAATAAATAAAAACCCAGAATAAATAAATTCTGAAGTACTTATGCTGGCAGGTCTATTGTTATGATTTATAGTAGAGGTACATTTTGCCTTTCTAGTAAAATCCTATGTCAGAAATATTTGGTCAATAACAATACTACACAAATCACAATCATAATGATATGATTGGGGAAATGGACTGGGCTACAGAAGCATTTTCAAGTTCATCAAGTAATGTTATTATAATATAGTTTTATAAGAAAGTGTTTCAAATTCGTATTTATTTAAAGGGATGGGAGACCAATTTGATGTTCAACATATTTTTGTTAATATATATATATATATATATATATATATATATATATATATATTTTATGCTCCTTGTTATTCTGACTTTCCATTAAATTTATTTATGCTCTGTGATTCTTAGAAGAAAAATCATGTTCATTCAGAATTTTAGTTCATCTCATTCTTTCAAACAACATTCTCTTTTTTCCAGAAAATATTTTCAATATAACAATTAAATTAGATTTTAACCTACTGTATTACTATTAATAATATTTCAACAGCTTTACTAAAGCTAAATTGACACAAAATGAACAGTAATATTTAAGGTGTATAATCTGATGGGTTTTAGCATATGTGTACATCTATCAGACAATCACAATTATCAACATCATGAATATATCCATCACTTCCAAAAGTTTCTTATTATTCTTTGTAATCTATGACTTTGGTTTCTCTTTTACCCATTGCTTCCTAATCTGTCTGCAATAAAGCAGGATAGCGATACCCAGTAGTCCTTTTGAATTATTAATCCATCAAATCTAATGATTGGGTTATAGTTATATGATAGTCTAATTATTTTACCTCTCAACATTCCTAAATTAACCCATTAGTCTTTTGGGAGAAGAGTAGTGATCAAAACCATAACAGCTATGTATCTTTGCATATATAGGTAAGTACGCATGTATCCTTAGGTAATTGCCAAAAAGAAGGATACTCTATGAAAAATTACATACTAGCTCTTAAACACTTTGCCCTTGAAATACATATGAAAGTTCCACATGCTACAACCTGTTGCAAGTTCTGCTTATCTTCAAAGGATATAAATAGAAGAGCCCAGGAAGAACTAATGAATAGTAAATATCTATACCCCAATATTTGCTATTTAACATCAAAATTATTATTTTATCTTATATAGAAATACAATTTATGGACACTTCAGAAATTTCCTTGAATATTTAGGACACATGCCAGTAATTAAAGAAATCATATCAAAATTTGATATAAATCATATCAAATATATGTGAATCCTCCCATATGTAATGGAGAACTTTTTTGAAACTTTTCAAAGGTATATTATGAACACTTCCATTTGACTGTCATATCTTTTTTTTTTCTCAGCTAAAGTTCTCAAAGAATAGGGAGTAGGGTTTTCAGCTCCATAAGATGACTTCAATAAGGAAAGATGATGTGTGGTGTTATCTGGTAGCACAAATTTCAAACACAGCAATGGAGAATGAATGATCAGAAGATATAATGATGTAAAAACAAATTCTTCATCTAAGCCACTGATAGAGAATCTCTGGGAGAACAAAACACCTGCTCTTGAGAAGGCTGTGGGAAGAGCCGAGCTCAATAAAAGTCAGTTTCCACTAAAATCAATTTAAGAACAGACAGCTTAGAGAGAAGGTACTGAATTCATGGCAAGGTCATATTTATTAATGAATGTGAATTCTCACAGACACAGCATATAGTCACTGTGGAGGAAAATGAGACATACAGAATCCCATCAGGCTCAAAGTGAATGGCAGCACAGATGATCCAGCTGTCCTTGGCCATTTTTGTGTGTGTGTGGTGTGGGGGGGCTACATAATTAATGGCAGATGAAGAGTCTAAGGGAAATTCTTCCAGTAAGGCTGGGAGGGTTTTTCTTGCTAGAAATGTCATGCTCTCTCCTCAGTTTGGTCAAGAGTTTCATGAAGTGATGACCTTGTCCTTCAGAGGTTGTTCTAGAGGACTGTACACAGAGACATAGGGTGAGAGCATAACACTTCCATAGGGAGAATGGGCACTTATTGAACTTGGGGAGTTCCAGGGAGCCAGAGAAGCCAGTGTTGAAAATCAAAGCAAAAGATTTAGCAAGTGAGGTTGAGAAAACTATGAAAGTAATGTCACAGAAAGAAATCAACAGAAAAATTTAAGTAAAGGAGCCATAAACTGTGCTGAACTGAGGCTGACAGAGTGAGTGTATGTGTCCACATATATGTTCATCCCAATGTTTTTAAGGCTATTATAGAGTTAGGCTAATGTTCTTGACCGGGAAAAACAATGGGATGGTAAATATCCTTTTCTTTTTCTGCAAAGTGTCTGTTTAGTTCCTTAATCCATTTATTGATTGGGTTATTTGTCTTTTGGTGTTACATTTGTGAGTTCTTTATATATCCTGGAAATTAATGCTCTATCTGTGGTATACGTGGTAAAGATTTTCTCCCATTCTGCAGACTCTTTCTTCACATTATTGATTGTTTCCTTTGGATTGGGGATGTGGCTCAACAGTAAAGTGCTTGCCCCACATGCATGAGGCTCTGGTTTCAAATTTCAAGCACCAAAGAGAGAGAGAGAGAGAGAGAGAGAGAGAGAGAGAGAGAGAGAGAGAGAGAGACTAACAATCTTCATTCTTATAATTAATTTATTTAATGTTACTATGATATTTTTATATACAACTCTATATATACATATGTGTCTATGTTTTTAAAGCACATAGTATGTGCTAAGCACTATAAAGACTCATTAGAGTACAAAATTTCTTATGCTCATGGGAAGTAACTTCTAACAGATTTTTGCTCATCATACAAAGCATTAACTAAAGGAGATTCTGTCATCCTAAAAACCATAACTGACTTAAATATTTGAGATAGAATACTTAACATCAGCAAATAATTTGATCTGGGGATGCTTCTAATCAGAATACAAAAAAAAATAATTGATCATAAGTGTACAGGTTAAATAGGGTTTTAATAACTTTGCTAGTGAACTTTTTTTCACTGGGCAATGGCCTTATCAGTCTTTGTTCAGAGCATCACTGCAGAAATGTGCTTCTGTTTTCAAAAATAATGTAAATAGACATTATATTTAATGGCATGATCTTTCAAATCAAATGATAATACAAAATATGTTTTTGAAAATTTTGGTAACAATAGATTTCACATTTAAATTTTCTAAGATTTACCGAGACAGTAACTTTTTAAAAGAAAGGCTTACTTCCCTCTATATCAAAGCATGAACAATGAAAAAGGTAAGTTTATTATTAGGTTTCATAGTATTAGAATCATCTAGGCTAAATCACATCTAACTCTGACAAAAAAAGAGCAGCATTTTTAGAAACTGCTAGGAACCAATCCTCCTTATTTTATTTTAAGATTTTAAAAAATTTATTTATTTATTTATTTATTTATTTATTTATTTATTTATTGAGCTGGGAATCTCTGGGACACACTCAAAAAAATATGTTGTTTAAACTTTCTCAGTACTTTGCAAATATATTCATTTGTTTAGGCACTCCTTTTTTGCTTACATACAGAATACCTAAACTCAGACTCCTCTAAATTCTAGAAAAAGATAATTTGACTTCAGCTTCATGTAAGATAACTTTTCTTGAGGTTCAGTAGGTTCAACTTCACATGCTGATAGCCATGTTTATGTAATAGCCACGTTGCTTTAAGGTGACCTTGTCTTATATCTCAAACCCTTAGGAACAGTGACATTCTTAAGGTGGTATTTGAGTGTATTGTGCAGCCACTGACACCTGCACTGTTTCTTGGTTGAGATTGAAGCTGTTAATAGTTTTTGAGAAAGGACAGGTATGTTTCCGCTGGGCATGGCCCACCTGTCTCTAGCTTACTGTGTTAGTCAGTGTTCTCTAAAAGAACAAAATCAATAGGAACTATGGTTATAAAAAGGAGATTTATTAAGTTGGCTTTCATGATCAGAAGCTGGATAGTCCACAATGACCATCTGCAGGCTGGAGAGCTAGAAGAATCAGTAGCTGTGCAGTCCAAGAGGCAGCCCCAGAACAAAAGGAATCAATGGTGCTATCCTAGTCTGGTGCTATCCTATGAAAGGCTTCTGGAGAATCACTGGGGAATCACTGGCAGAGTCGACTTTGGAAGAGTGAAGAAAGAAGTGTTTGATATCACCAGGTGATCCAAGCAACAATCAAGAACCCCTTTAAGAAGAATCAAGCTCATATCTGCTGCTGCTTCCTTGTTCTTCCAACTTTTATTCCATCCAAGCCATCATCCTGTTGGACAGTGATGTCCAAGCTTAGGGAGAGTCTCCATTTCAGTTGGCTATCCCACATGCCAATCATCCCTAGACACACCTTCTTTGACACACTCATAAACCTCTCAATCATCCACTTCTCTTAAGTGTCAAGTTGACAATCCAAATTAACCATCACACTTACTTCTGCTTGGGGCATGGGAATCCAGCAGTCTTGCCATCATTCAAGACATGACTGTGGTCAAAAGTCTCTAATAAACTGCTTTTTGTGCCATCATGGATATGGTCACTTCTTTCTTTAGTTTCAAGTCACATTCTGCATGTGGCCACTGCTTCTTGTACACCAGAACTGGGTTTCCCAAAACAGGTGGACAGTTGCTTGGACTAAGCTCAGGAGGACCTAAACAGTTCTGCATTTGATGGAAAAGGTTACTGCAGCGTGATGTTCATGAGAAACTGTTGTAATAGAGATTTGATTTTCATGATTTTGAGAGTAAGTTATAAATTTATAAAGTTGTTTAAAGTTGCACTATGTCAGGACATTGCCATTGAACTTTAGGTACTTGATTGATAACAGAAGTAAAAATAATGCTTAATAACTTATTTTCAAGCAAACAATAGAACAATACTATAGAAATGCTTCCTGTAGCCCCGAGTATTACACACATTTTACAAAGGAGAACTGAGGCTCAGAAATTAAATAACTAGCTAAGACAAGATAGTAGATTTAGACAAAATTTCAATTATTTTTCTATTTTTCATTTTTTTTCAATTATTTTTAAAATTTTGTTCTATTTCAGTGGTGTTTCTTTGGATATGCTATTGTTAGAAAGACACAGTCTCAAGTTAATATCTACTAGATTTGAACTTGAAAATGTTTTTCTGTATTTCTACAGGATTTCTCATTTCCTGGGTCTACAGCAATATAAAGACTTATAATTTCACTCCAGAGGTTCCTATGGCAATGGTGACAAAAGCAGTTCAGGTGATGCTCACTTCATTTATGAAAAGATGTCACTCTGGTCAGAGAAAATGGCATGTTGTTCTGAGCCCTGGCGCCCCTAATACTGGAATAACTGAAGATATCGATCCAACCTTTCTTTAATCAGATGATGCTGGAATCCAGTATTTCTCTGCCCAGTATAATGCTATGTAAAGAAAGAAATGATAAAGGAAATAATTGAAATCTCAATAAAATGCCACAACTTATTCCACTCCAGTTGGGCAAAGGGCCCCTAGCTTTTTGCCCAATGGTATTCTTCTGATTCTTCAAATTAATCTCTAATGTGTTGACTTTCACTTCGGTACATAACCTAATTTTTAAAAAACAGAAGATCTTCAATTGCCATAGTACAACCATTATGATTTGTATGATGTTCTTTCTTAAATTCTACTAAGTTTTCAGAAAGTCATGTTATGCTCTCATTTTATTTATTTATTATTTCTTTTAGTTGTTGATGGACCTTTATTTCATTTATTTGTTTCTGTATGTGGTGCTGAGAATCAAACCCAGTGCCTCACACATGCTAGGCAAGCACTCTACCACTGAGCCACAACCCTGGCCCATATACTCACATTTTAAACAATCTTTAAGCTTCTTAAGTCAGATTTCATAGTATAAAACTGTTGAATTTTTTAAGTGTCCATGTAGAGTATGCCTGAAGACTGGTTTCTGAAAAATGTGTACTGTCTAGTGTGCTGGGAAATTGTACACAATGCATGGTATATTCCAAAGAGAACACAAACATTTAATCTATTTATTTATCATTTATCTTTAATTTTAAGTTCAAAAAAAGAAAAATGAATGAAATAAACCAGCACAATAAAAACCATGCAATTCAAGCCCTTAAGCAATTTAAGGAATGTGATAGGATAGACATTAATTCACAAATTGTATGTAAAATGTGCTTAAAATAATAAACTCCTTTCCATGGAAAAAGATTTAGGTGCAACTTTCAGAATGCTTTTATCAGTTAAAACAATATTATTAAAATCAGATTTATTACATTTGTAAATACTTATGCTACACTCCAAGCTCTCAAATGAAAGATTGCAGGAGGAAGCTGCATTTCATTTGTTCTGAACTGGCCTTTAAGTTTTTATAAATTCTGGATGCTTGTTTTATAAAACATAATTCCTTCATGGAACTATTTTACAAAATAGAAGCAGTTCAGTTTCCTCTATAACCTATGGTAATTTTGAGTTTCCTTCCTCCAGTCAGAGGTAGGTGTATTTTCCTATTTTAGTGCTATGGAAAATGCAATCAGAACCAGGGCACATCGAACAAGTGGCTAGACCCTTAGGGACTCTGTGACATTGTCATTACCTTTAACCATTCTCAGATGTGGTTCCTTCATCGGTGTACCCTTCCGCACAGTGTACTAGAACAGTTTTCACTTCTGCAGCCAGAATATCTAGAATATGAGCTCTGTTCAGGCAAGTGGCCGCGTGTCCCTACATCCTGTTTCCTCATCTGCTATCATAATAGATGTGATGCATAAAAAAATCTAGGGTGGGTTTAGGATCAAATAATGATTATAATACGTAAATACAAATTATGGTTAAAATGCTTTTCTGCTGCAGGTGAATAAAATTAACCAGTGATGTAGGTTCAGGAAAACACAAAATTATTATATAGAGAAAAAAAGTAAGAAGGAGGTAAAAATTTAATTTACGATTTGACAAAGGGGTTTTAATCTTATGGTTCCATCTTTCATCAAACCATTGTTAATTTTACAGAATAAGATATAGAAATAGGGAATTACAAAACTAATTGTTACATTGGGCAATTTCAAAGTACAGATTCATGGCATTTACCTTTACCCACATTGCAATATATGTGCAGAGGACAAAAACAATTTTTTAGCTTGTGTTTTATTTTTTTATTTTTTTTTTTTTAATTTTTTGATATTTATTTTTTATTTTTCGGCAGACACAACATCTTTGTTTGTATGTGGTGCTGAGGATCGAACTCGGGCCGTACGCATGCCAGGCGAGCGTGCTACCACTTGAGCCACATCCCCAGCCCTTGTGTTTTATTTTAATAAAACATATATAACAAAGCACTGATCATTTTACCCACCATGAAATGTGAAATTTAGTGATGTTAAGTACATTTACAGCATTGCACAATAACCTTTGCTATCTAGTTCCAGGAATTTCTATCATCTTAAAAAGAAAACTTTCGATCATTAAACAGCCACTCCTTCTTCTCCACAAAGCCTCTTGAAATTTAAATCTGTTTTTGCATTTGTGGATTGTTTTTTTTTGTTGTTGTTGTGTACTCTGGGTGTATCAAATGTGTAGGTAGCATATTATGTGATTTTCATACAAAGCATCACCTGTTAGTTGATAGACATTTTTGGAACATTGTACTACTTTGTACAATTAGGAAATTTTCTTCAGGTTAGCATGTATCTAGACTCCAATTCTCCTCCAAAGACCCAAATTTCAGATTCTATCTTGTGGAAGTTTTTGTTTTTTCTTTAATTATGTTACAACAAATAATGACTTTGTTTTTTGTTTTAATGATGTTGCTAAGAATGGATGTAAATTGCATCAGACAATAGTTTACACAATCTTTTTTTCTCATTTTGATCACCTGAATAAAATGAAGGGATTGATGCGGATCTACTGCCCACTTCCACTGTTCATCAGCTCACTGAGAGATTGAGCTTGTAATGCAGAGAAGCACAAATTACTAGTCTAAACTGATTTTCTCAGACTAGAAACAGAGTCTGTGTACTTAATGAATCTCATTACTCCTGCTTATTTTAATAAATATTTCAGCTTCCTATGTGTTCTACTTAACAAAATTAACAGCAACAAAATATAAATATTACTTTAAAAATGGTTTATATCACATTTGAGTGTAACATGTATCTTTTTACTTTGGCTTTCTCTTATTTATATTACAACCATAATATTGTCATTTTTAAGTCCCAATACATATGCCATTTTATTCTGTTGTTATGGTATTCCATGAGTTTATTTTTAATAACAAAATAAATGAATTTAACTATGCAAAATTGTATTTGTTTTTAATAGAAATATCTAAAAAATCACTAACAGAATATTTCAAATGATGTTCATGGTGTTTCTTTCATATATATAATTTCAAGCCCTGAAAATATAAATGCTTTACATTAGATTAAAAAGAAATTTGGAGACTGAAGTCATTTTAAAATGTTTTACAGTTGTTTGTGTTTTTTATTGGTGCATTATAGACATACATAATCACAGACATGTGGATTATAATTTGTTCCACTTCAATTCCCAGCAATTCAATTGTTCTTTTCCTCCCCTCCTCCCTCCCCCCATTCTGCTTCCTCTACTCTTCTTGTCCTCTTTCTTTGTATTTATAGCTTTTTTAACTACTATTTTTATAGATATGCTGCAAGGTGACATTCATTGTGGTGTATTTATATATGTACATAGCATAACTTGTTCAATTTCATTCCATCCTTCCTCCCTTTTCCTGACCATCCTCCATTTCTGTCATTCCTCTTCCTCTGTTTACTGTTTCCCTGTATTCATGAGATACCCCCTCCCCACTCTGATCTTATTTTAGCAAAGTTTGCTTTTTTTTTTTATTTGTAAATTTGATATTTTGTGGGGTCAGAGCAAGATGGCAGCTAAGATCCTCCAGCAATTTCTTCCCACAGACACAAGTTCAACAGTTGTACATGCTCCAAACTATAAACATAAGAATCAAGGAAATCAGATGAGAGATTATATGCCTGCGGGGCTGGGGATGTGGCTCAAGCGGTAGCGCGCTCGCCTGGCGTGCGTGCGGCCCGGGTTCGATCCTCAGCACCACATACAAACAAAGATGTTGTGTCTGCCAATAAAATAAATAAATATTAAAATTCTCTCTCTCTCCTCTCTCTCTCCCTCTCTCACTCTCTCTTAAAAAAAAAAAAAGATTATATGCCTGCACCTATTATAAGAATTTTTTTTTTTAAATGATGCATTGAAGAAGACAGGTAGGAAGGAGTTTCCAGGGTCATTTCCCTCCCACCACTCCAGGCAGCCCAGCAGAAATACAGGCATTTCCAACCTGGGGAGGAGGAGAAAATTAAGTCTAGGCCTCTGACTTGAAACCCAGTACCAGGACTTTCATGGTGAAAGGCTTGCTGGGCAAAGACCCAGAGCCCCCAGTGTCAGATGAATACCTGGAGACAGAACTTTTAGAACTCTTTTAGAGATGGCAGAGACTACACCTTCCACCCCCACCCCCAACAATGGGTGCATAACAGGCAGCAGGACTCTGCTCCCTGGGAATTAAAATGTGGAAGTTAACACAGTTCTCTGTCTCAGAGCCCAGCCTGCTGTGGTGAGACCACCTCTCCAATAGAAACTATCTGCAGACTTCAGCTCATAGACCAACTCTTTACTGGCTCTGAAATTAGGTGGAGCTTAGCAGCTTTTTTGACCACAGGTGTGACATAGGATCCTGAGGCAGTTCTATCCATGGTGAATCAGCTCAGAGATAGGCATAATCCTCAGGGTTTATTCAGGGATCCATGACTCTGGCCTACCCTGTTTCCAGAAAAAAGCTGGGGAGACACACTACTCTCTCTAGTATTCCTCTGAGAATTCCTACACTCACAGAGTATTTGGGACAAATTGGGGTTTGGAGATTACCCTCTAGCAGGAGTACTAGAGAACACCAACAATAGCAAATCTGGATCTGGGTACGCTCCAGTGCTAAAACAATGGAAGTTACCACAGGCTTAGAAAAAACATGCAGCCTGCTTAGGATTTCCAGAAAGATAGGCATACAGCCAGGTTAACACGACTGTAATAAATACCTCATTCTCCAATGCCCAGGTGCGGTCACACAACTAAAAGTGCCAAGAAACTTTCAGGAAATGATGATCTCACCTAGTACTCAAAATAAAGTGGAAGAAACTGACCAGGCAGTAACTGGTCTTGGGAGAACAGTCAGGGAATTTGAAATAGCTGCGTCAAGGAAACAGTGAGCTGGAAGAAAGCACAGAGAAGCATTTCAATACTCTAACAAAGAAACTTAACAAAGAGATGAAGGCAATTAAAAATTTGAACAAATTCCAGAGCTGAAAAATATACTCAACAAAATTAAACACATGATAAAGGTATCAATGGCAGGGTAGATCAAACAGAAAAAAAGAACTAGTGAGCTCAAAGACAGGTTTTTTCAAAGTCTACCTTTGGAGGAGAGAAAAAATTGAGGAATGAAAGAAACTTATGGGAAACTTGGGACAATATTAAAAGAACAAATATAAGGGTTGTTGTAGTTCATAAAGGACCTGAGGATGCTAAAGGGGTAGAAAATATATTCAGTGGAATAATAATGAAAACTTTGTTCAACCTAGAAAAGTACAGCAAGGTATAGGAGGATCAAAGTTCTCCATCAAATTTAATTCAGCCAGTCTACCTAAGATGTATTATAGTCAAGGTTTCACAGGTGAAAGATAAAGAGAATATTCTCAAGTTAGCCAGAAATATTAATGAAATAGCACCTAGGGTCATCTCAATTTGCCTGACAGTCACCTTCTCAGCACAAACCTTATAGGCCATAAGAAAGTGGGATGATATCTTCATTGCACTGAAGGTAAACACTTTGACCAAGAATATTGCACCCAGAAAAGCTCTCCTGCAGAAATGAGGAGGGATAAAAACTCCCAGATGTGCAAAAGCCAAGGGAACATGTCTCCACCAGACCTGCTTCTCAAGAAAATGCAAAGAGAAGTTGTTCAAACCCCAAAAAAAGAGCACAAAAAAACACAGGAAGTTATAAAACAGACTAGAATGAGTTATAGAAATTCAGAAACTTCTAATATTGTAAGTGTGTTACATAAATTGTTCATATTTTTAGCATACAACTAAAAAAGACCAAAAACTAAAAGTGGGATGTCAGAAATTTAAAATGTTGGGATAGATAAGAGAATGTCGATGACAAAAGATACACATCACACTTTCAAGTGGGATATAAGTTATCCTTCAACTCTTCAAGTCTTCCATCTGTATTTTGTTGCTAGTTAAGTGGAATGTGTGTACATTAGTATAAAGTCCATAGTTCATACCAACCTCCCTTTTTGTGTTGTACACTTCTATGTGTTTTTTAATTGTTGAGTACTACTTATACATAATAATGTGGTTCACTGTGACATGTTCATATAAAAATGTAGTATAAATAAATTGATCGATTTAATTCCCCAGTAAGTCCACAGTCTTTCCCTCCTTCCTCCCCAAGTTACGTGTGTTTTTAAAGATGCATAATAGCATAGGAAACATCACTTTGTCCTGTTGAATATTTTTGAAATCCTACCTAAGATCTCCTGCACTTCACCAATGTATCCCTTCTCCATCCCTCAATGTTCTAACAACC
Organism: Spermophilus citellus; assembly: GCF_964194105.1. Taxonomy (NCBI): domain Eukaryota; kingdom Metazoa; phylum Chordata; class Mammalia; order Rodentia; family Sciuridae; genus Spermophilus; species Spermophilus citellus. The sequence goes on from NC_138188.1 coordinate 42,118,337, forward strand.
ACAGTCTTTTATTCTTTATAGAGTTTGCCTTTTTCAAAATATTCTGTGGTTGGAGTCACGGTATGTTATCTTTTCAGTTTCTCCAAGTCTTTTTTATGGCTTGAAAACTTCTTTTTATTGTTCTACTGTTTAATAGTATTTTGCTTTGATTTTCCTTTTTGATTAAGCCAACAAATATGACTCCAAAACCTTGTTTACTCTCACATTATGTTCAAATTTGCAGATAATTTTTCTTTAAGATGTCATGATGAAATATGACAACAGTATACAACCAGAGATATGAAAAATCAGGCTCTCTATGTGTAATAAGAATTGTAATGTGTTCAGCTGTCATGTATAAATAATAAAAAAAAGAAATGTGACAACAGATCTACAAAACTTCCATAATAAAGCAAATACTTCACAAAAGCTAGATGCATTTCTTTAGTTGATCAGATCACTGGATAGGGCAATTACTTGTAAAATGTTTTCCCTGAATTTCATTTTATAACTAGACATTGAAACATCAAAATTCTATGGACAAATCTGCATAAGTGGTTCTTTGATTATTTTTAATACTAAGCCAGGTCATGCTACATCAAGAAATCAATTGAAGAAAAATCTGGTTGATTATGGCACTCTTAAATCTCTTACCATTAAAGTTGCTCCTTCCCCTCTTCTTTTTCAATGACTAGCTGTCACCTTAGTATTTTTCTGCGTATTTGTGCACCAATATTGCTCAGCAGGAATGCCTAAACAGAACATTAACAGGAGTAGTGATGTGTGAAGATTAAAGATTAAAACTTTCATTTAATTTTCTAATCATTGGGAGGGCCACTTGCCCATGGGATACTTCCTTTATAAGGTTGCAAAACCAAGAACTGCATGCAAAAGGAATACTTTGGTGTAACAGGAATACTTTTGCCTTACAATGGAAATTTTTAATGTGCATGGATATGCTGAATTATTATATTGATTTGTATTGGTTTTTCATGTCTCAAAGTATGGGAATATTATAAAAAACAAACAAGATAACATTTATGAAAATAGTTTTTAAATATTTGGGAGGAAACATTATTTTCTTCGTTTTTGCTTGCTGTGGACTTAATTGTCATTCAGAGTCACTGCCAGTGGCATTATATTTTCTGTGAAATGTCATTTTGGGTTTTTAAGTGGGATACTTAGTTATTCTATTTTCAGAATTTCTATGGACATTGCTTGTACCTCCTTACAACATATATCTTATAATATTTTAATGAGCATCTTGATCTTTCTCTTTAAATATATCCCTTATCCCTCTAGCAAAATAACTGCTAAGATAATAATAATAATAATAATAGACAAATTTAAATGAAATATTATGATATACCACTTTTATTTGACTTGTACTGTAGATTTATCATTCTGATCCTTACTATAGACATTCAGAAATTTAGGAAAGTTAATTCATATTAAGAACCATTGAAGTAAATGTTCAATAATGACTCAAGATAGGACTTAAATAAAAACATGTCTTACTCAAAGATTGATTCTTTGCCAACATAGCTTGTGGTCATATTCCTCAATGACAATATAGGAACTTCCAGTTCTTAACCATATAGCAGGAAGTGAAGAGTAGTGCTGGGAGTTGAGTTAGAACTGTGCCATTTGCCGTCCTAATATGAAAAGTGTATGAATATATTTCGCAACAAACAAAACAATGTGCACATGAGCATTTTGTTGACTATAATGGCAAATAGCCATCAAACTCAATGACAGCCAATTAGAGGTTTCATTCCTCAGTTATAAAAATGAGATTTCAAGCTGATATTTTGGTGGTGAGCAAAGATTTATGCTCATCAGTTTCCTTCAGAATCTCAGACTTTGGGAGTCTGAGCACCTGTAACATTTCACAATTTGTTGGCTCTTCTTGGGTTCAGACCTCCAGCTTGTAGAAAAGAAAGAAGTTAGAGAATCACACATGAATGCTGTTTTCAGGCAAGATGTCTAAGTGGTGCACATCATTTTCACAGGAAAGAATGAGTAAAATTACTATCTGCAGAGGAGAATGGAAAATATAGTTTGTATTCCAGGAATATGGGGCAGAAACTGCTTTTATGAAGATCTAGATGATTTCTACCAATTCCATTTTCTATTTTAAGAAGCAATCCTGTTTCTTTCTTTTTTTTTTCTTTTTTTTTTTCAGCCTGGAATGATTCTTTATTTTAGTGTAAAAAATAATCAGTATGCTTATCAGAAGTTACTACATAGTATATGATCTTAAAAGTTAAGGATTTAGAATATTGAAAATGTACAAATTTTAAGCTCTGCTATGCATAAATATTCATTCTCACTAACACACATGCAAAGAATTAGTCCACATTTAGGCCCAATAGCCAACTGGCTCAGTGTTGTTTAAATACAGCAAAGTTCACAGGTAACTGACATACCTCCCCCTTCACTAAGTAAAGTATTATCTTCTCTTCTTGTTGAGTTTCAAATTCTCAACTCTAAGATCAATACCCTAATTTAGATAACATCAAAGGAATGGAATTATTTTTTCTGTACTGTGAAATGAACCCAGGAATACCCTACCACTGAGCTACATCCCTAGCCTATTTTTATTTATTTATTCAATTTTTATTGATTTTTTAAAAAATAAATGACAGTGGAATGCATTACAATTCTTATTACACTTATATAGCACAGTTTTTCATATCTCTGATTGTACATAAAGTATGTTGACACCAATTCCACCAATTCGTGTCTTCATACATGTACTTTGGATAATGATGTCCATCACATTCCACCATCCTTGCTAATCCCCTGCCCCCTCCCTTTCCCTCTCAACCCTCTGCCCTATGTAGAGTTCATCTTTTCCTCCCATGCTCCTTCTCCCTATACCACTATGATTCAGCCTCCTTTTATCAGAGGAAATATTCAGCATTTGTTTTTTGGGGATTGGCTAACTTCACTTAGCATTATCTTCTCCAACACCATCTATTTACCTGCAAATGCCATGATTTTATTCTCTTTTATTGCATAGTAAAATTCTGCAGAGGAGAATGGAAAATACAGTTTGTATTCCAAGAATATGGGGAAAAACTGATTTTATGAAGATCTAGATGATTTCTCCAAGTTCCACTTTCTCTTTTAAGAAGGAATCCTGTTTCTTTTCAATCATTTCATCTGGTTCAAATAGATCTTCACTTTTTATTCTAAGGAATACTTTTCCTAGTTTTGATCTCAAATCTGTGAAATACAAATGACCAAACTCAATATAGCAAACTGTTGTTAATAGGTCCTCAAATGTGATATATGCAAGTACCCCTCCTCCAGAGTGAGAACTTGTGGTCTTTATTAACAGTTCCTGTAGAAAAATTGTCAGTAAATTAATTAGAATAGTTTCTGATTCCTCTCCAGTTTAGACTCCACACTGTAGTTAGTTGGTGGAATTTGTAAGAAAAAATACAAGAAATAAGGAAGAAGCTTTGCAAAAATAAATGAACCTTCACGATGAAAAATGCAAACATCAGCATTTGAAATTCAGTTGTATACCACTGTTCTTTCCCCAAGGCGCAGATTAAGAAGGCAAACACATTGTCCCAACTTGACACATGAATGTTGTAGAGATCTGAAATATGCAAATACATAATGTGATAGAAACGCACAGTGTTTGTATGAATATTAAAGATACTTTACAAGAATGACATAATTTACTTTTTCTGTTCAGCAAGGCATATAAGGAATGTCATCATCATTCTAGTTTTGAAGCATTAGTTTTCTGGACGTGTCCTTCTGTGTTTTTGAAGCATGCATATCGGGTGCATAAAACTGCAAAGTACCGAAATTTTATGAACATTATTTGTTATGTCATACCACCTTTAAAGTGTAACATATTTTAACAGCAGCAGAACACTTCATAAACACAAGGAACGATGTATTTGGAAGGCAATTTACAACTGACATGAGGATAATAGAGAGTTGGCATTCAGATTGTTTGCAGAGATTCTGAGCAAGAAAATAAACGTTTGTTATGGAGCATGTTTTGAACAAAGTCTTCTTTGGAGAGGTATTAGTCTCTATCCTTGAGGGATTCTCTATCCTTGAGGGTCCTAAAATTAAGAAAAGTTATTTAAACTTATTTTTTTCTGAAAAATCTGTATATATATATATTTTAGTTGTATTTTTAAGACAGCTTCAGAAAACTTGTTTACCTGAAGTTTATAGTCGTCCCAATGATTAATGGATGGAGCTTAAAGTAGAGTTCGGAAAGTCTTAATATTAACTACTTACTGCTCATCCTGCCGTGGGTTAGAGCCCTGTCATATTCCCCATGTAATTCTCAGAGTAAATACAATTATTATACTTAATGATTATATTAAATACCTAAAGTTCCAGGTTTTTTAAAAATTTGTGTGGCTATGAATTTTGCATTTTTGTTTTCTTTTGTATACAGAAGTATGGCCATGCAATGGTCAAATATTGAAGCTTACCCTTTGTGTCAGTCAGCTTTTCATTGCTGTGACCAAAATATCTGACCAGAACAACTTAGTAGAGAAAAGTGTATTTTGGCTCATGGTTTCAAAGGTCTCAGTCTGTGTGCAGCTGATTCCATTGCTATGGGCCCCAAAGTGAGGATGAACATCATGGCAAAGAAAGCTTTTTAGCTCATGGTGGCAAAGAAACAGAGAGAGAAAAGGAGCAGCCAGAGGAAACAAGATGTAAACCCCAAGAGCATAAACCCCAGTAACCCACCTGGCCCAGCCACATCCCACCTGCCTACAGATACTAGCCAGTTAGTCCATTCAAAAATAGGATGGAATGATCAGGTTATCACTCTCAGAAATTAATAATTTTGCCCACAAACATTTCCTTCATTAACACAAGAGAGGGAGACACTCAATGAGAAAACCAAAACAATCCTCTGTACCTCTGGGGTAAATCTGTCTCTACCTGGAAAAAACTGAGTCTCTGAAATGTGACTTTGCTAATGATAATTGGGAAAGCTGACATTCAGACTCTTCTACTTCTGAATTTGTAGATGAGGACTTTTTAATTCAAAGTACAGATTATTAGAAAATTGATCTAAAAAGGTGGGGAATGCGCATCCAACTGGGTAGATCAAAGGAGAGAGTTCCCTATTTTCATTCCCTTTAATCATGAACCCCAATAGCTTGAGAGGCTTAGAAATTCATAGAAGTGGTCCCTCTTATCTACTCTTAGAGAAGTCAATTTATTTTTCTATGGGAAAATTATAGCATTATATACTAACTATATCTGTACCTTACTCTTTCTTTCCCTGCACTGAGAGCTCATCAAAGACTCTATCTTATTGATCTATCTCCAGGGATTAGATCAGTGCATGAAATACAACAGGTTCCTGTGAATTATCTGCATTTTTTTGATTAAATAATAGAAATTTTATTAAACCCAACATATTTTTTTCAATAAACTCAGATCTCTTAAAAAGAAACAATCAGGTCCAAAACAATTATTGATTATTACATTTGCCAGTGAATACTACCACCTGTATTGAAGCATCTCAGAGAATGAGACAGCATTCACTAGACCTTCTTTCAGAATTCTCATATGAGCTGTGAGCCTCATCTAAGCAAGACCTCAAAATTCCTGGCATTGAGGCTCAGTGGATCCTCACCATGTAACTCACAGTATTGACTGCTTTTAGGAGTCATCTTTTAATTGTTGACCATTTGACTCAACTTCATGGAAAGTGTGGACATCGTACAGTTTCTCATGTTCAGAAAACCTAGAGCAATTTATTAGTGCCAGAAAATACTACAAAGGAAAAGGTCAACTAGCCATGTAATAGTACTATTTGGCATAAAAATGAAATGTATGTTTACGACCTTGTCGTCACTATTTGTACAAATGTCAGAATTTCATTTCAAAATATTCTAAACCAACAGAGAATTATTGACTCAAATGCAGAGAACAATTAAAAATGAAGCTGGTTTCAGAATAGTAAAACCAAGAGTTTCAACCACCCCAGCCATTCTCTTTCCCCTCTGTCCATCTCTGACTTGTACTCTTAGGGTGTTCGTCCTCTGGCACTGCAGATGTGTTCTCTCTTTTTTAAAGGGAACATCTGGGGCAGCAATTGGCAGAAAAAAAATCTGGAATGTGGCCTGGGAAGGAATGGCCCTGTCTCCTGCCTACTGCAGTCAGAATTCTTCAGTTGTGGGAATATGCTCCAATTCCATCTACTTTACCACAGCTCCAAACCAGTGATCAAGAACTAGAGCTAAAAGAACAACTTAATACAAAAATGGCTTCACATTTAGGCCAAAAAAAGTACCGTATGTCTATTATAATGATAGTTTAATATTAAAGTAAAACTGCATTTATTCAGTGTATCCTGAATAACTCAGTTTCAGCAAATGTGTTACATACTCAACTTTACCAATTCCTTATATGAAATCCCTTTACTACGTACATGTAATTTAAAATTCTCTGAATTCATGTTTCTTCCTATTAAAATTAATTATTACAGTCTTGCAACCATTCAACTTATGTAATAGAGAAGTATTATGCACTTAATATCTCTTGATAGCATCATTTTTCAAAAATGTATTTTATTTCTGAGAACATCTTATGCATCTAAATTTAAAGTTTATATATATATATATATATATATATATATATATATGCAACAAGTGTTTCAATTGCTCCTCATATATGACAGTTTCATTGTCACTTGATAATGTTGCCTCATATTAAAGAGATCTGAATTGAGGAAATACCATCAAAACATCTGTGTGGGCTTTGCTTTTCCTAAGTATTGTGCAACAAATTTCCCAATGACTTTTAGAGAAGTAAAAAGTAAAAAAAAATAAATAAATAAATAAAAAAAAAGGTGTGACCAGGGCTGGGGTTATGGCTCAGCAATAGCATGCTCGCCTAGCAAGTGCAAAGCCCTGGGTTCCATCCTCAGCATCACATACAAATAAATAAATAAAATGAAGGTATTGTGTCTAAATACAACTAAAAAATAAATATATATTTTTTAAAAAGTGTGATGAACTTTATTTCTAGAAACTTTGTATAAAAGCTATGATTTTATATTTTATAAATTTGTCCAAAAAGTTTTATCATTTCATCATATTTTCTACATAATAAATTATGTACATGATAAAATTAGTTTTCCATTTGGGGAATTTTTAATGGCTTTTTAAAAAAATCATCTCATTGGCATTATTGCCATTTTAAAATTTTTATTAAATCTCTTGTGATCACAGGTCCAGTATCTGGGATTAGCTTCATTATAAATCAAACACAAGATCAAGCTTTTATTATAACACATATCATCCATATGGAAATGATAATGGCTTTCAAATCACCCTCCTCACCTGTGTGAAAGTGAATTACTATTTCTCTACAGTTTTATTTCCCTCTCACTCCCACACATCTGTCTTCTTATTTCTGTAAACAATTCTGGATTCTTTCTTCTCTCTACTAACCTTTAAAATCTGTGAGTTAATGTTTATTCCTGCTGCTGCTGTTGTTGTTTTAATTTCTGTGATAAAAATCTTTACCCTACACTACATGGGATATTTTTTAACACATAAATTAATTTACTCATAAAACTCCAAGCATCTTCTGAAGTACTCTTTACTATAATAGGCAAGAGTTCAGGAAAAGGCAAATCAATGATGATTATTTACCTTCTTGGGAAATAAATCTTACTGAATTTTTTTTTTATTTGCCCCTACCATGATCTCTAATCTGGAAGTCCTAGAGTCCTGTAAAGTTATAATTACAATGAACAAACATTAATTAATTCAGAAACCAAGTGTTGATGTATAATATACATCTGCAAATACACAGCACTTTGTTCAGAAAAATCAGATTAAAATATCAGGGGTTTTGTGATTGATGTGATATTTCAAAATTAATTTTACGTAAGTACAGCAACACTTTAGTAAGAATTACTAGATGATGAAGAGTTTTAAGATTCCCTGTGATAACTTACTTGCCATGGACCAAAAGCTCTGTCTCTGAAGACTAAGAGTACACAATAAAACAGAAGGTTAAAACTATCACTAAGGACTAAAATGATTTCTGTGGCAACCTGTGAAAAATGCAGTGGCATCAAATTCTGCTGAATGAGGGAAGTATGGGAGTATTTTGAAATTATCACTTTCTGTAAAGATATGACTTAAAAAATAATGCATTAATCTATGGCCACTTTGATGAGGGCTTTAAAAATTCTTCCTTTCCCAGCTTTCCCAGGAATCTCCAAACTGCTTTCCAAATTGACCGCACCAATTTGCAGTCCCACCAGCAATGTACAAGTGTACCCTTTTCTCCACATCCTCGCCAGCACTTGTTGTTGTTTGACTTCATAGTGGCTGCCAATCTTACTGGAGTGAGATGGTATCTTAGGGTGGTTTTGATTTGCATTTCTCTGACTGCTAGAGATGGAGAGCATTTTTTCATGTACTTGTTGATTGATTGTATATCCTCCTCCTCGGACTATTCCCTGAAGACCTTGAAAGAGCATGCTACAGGGATACTGCCACATAGATGTTCATAGCAGCACAATTCACAATAGCTAGACTGTGGAACCAACCCAGATGCCCTTCAATAGATGAATGGATTAAAAAAATGTGGCATCTATACACAATGGAGTAGTATGCAGCAATAAAAAATGACAAAATCATAGAATTTGCAGGGAAATGGATGGCACTGGAGCAGATTATGCTTAGTGAAGCTAGCCAATCCCTAAAAAATAAATACCGAATGTCTTCTTTGATATAATGAGAGCAACAATGAACAGAGCAGGGAGGAAGAGCAGGAAGAAAAGATTAACATTAAACAGAGACATGAGATGGGAGGGAAAGGGAGAGAAAAGGGAAATTGCATGGAAAGGAAGGGAGACCCTCATTGCTATACAAAATTACATATAAGAGGTTGTGAGGGGAATGGGAAAATAAACAAGGAGAGAAATGAATTACAGTAGATGGGGTAGAGAGAGAAGATGGGAGGGGAGGGGAGGGGGGATAGTAGGGGATAGGAAAGGTAGCAAAATACAACAATTACTAATAGGGCATTATGTAAAATTGTGGATGTGTAACCGACATGATTCTGCAATCTGCATCTGGGGTAAAATTGGGGGTTCATAACCCACTTCAATCTAATGTATGAAATATGATATGTCAAGAGCTTTGTAATGTTGTGAACAACCAATAAAAAAAAAGAAAAAAAAATATTCCTTTAATTCAGCTGCACTACTAGTTACTGATGATGTTTAAAACAGTATACAAATTGGCCAATTTCGCAAAATACTTATCTTATAGATTATTTACTTCATGATATGTATTTATTATTGAGTCAAATAATACTTCTGGTTTGATCTTCAAATTAAAATAATTATGTTGAGTTGGAGTAAGAACACCTAAAATGTGTGGAAATCATCATTAAGATTCCCATGTGGGTTGGAGTGGTGGCTCAGTAGTAAAGCACTTGCCTACCATGTGTGAGGCACCAGGTTCAACTCTCAGCACTGCATATAAATATATAAATAAATAATAAAGGTTATTGACAACTAAAAAAATATTTTAAAAAGATTCCTACAAAAAAAATTAAGTCAAGGAAGAATACTAATTTAACCATGTTGAATCAGATAAAATGGAAACTATATAACTATAATAAGTTCTATTAATTTCACTCGTAAGTCTTCTCAGTTATCTCCAAAATAACATAAATCATATATCCCCAAATTATATATATATATATATATAAATAAATACACACACATATACATAATTTTGAATATTAAAGTGGGTATGAAAGAATCGGTCTACAATGTTGTTAAGGAGCACTAATTTTTTCTATATAATTTTTACTCTTTTCCCTTTATTAAGATTTAATTGACTGATACAATTCTATACATTTAAGGTACACAATGTGATATTTGGATAGATATACACACTGTAAAATGATGATTACAATCAAAGTGATTGACATATGCATTACATTATATCAAAATATTTTTTTGTGTCGGGTAGGAACATTTAAGCTAGACGATCTTAGCAATTTTCAAGTGTAATATACATTATTATTAACTGTACTTAACATGTTATACAATAGTCCTCCAGAATTTATTTATCCTACCTAAGATTATGTACTCTTTGATCAACATCTCCCCCATTCAACTACCCATCCCTATAGTGCCTGGTAATGTTTATTTAACTCTTTTCTGAGTTCAACTTTCTTCAGAGTCCACATATGCCTGAGATCATGCAGTCAATATCTGACTTATTTCACTAAGCATAATGTCTTTGAGGCTCATCCATGTCATCATAAAGAAAAAAAAATCTTTTTGTGAGGCTGAACACTATTCCCAACACATTTTCTTTATCCGTTTCCATCAACAAACACTTAACTTTTCCCATGTCTTAGTTATTTTGAATAGTGCTGCAATAAATGGAAATGTTGATGTCTGTGACATACCTTTCCCATTTCTGTTTGGCTATGTACCCAGGAGTGGAGATGCTGGATCATGGGCAGTTATATTACTAACTCTTTTAGAAACTCCATACTGTTTTCTGTATATACACAAGGTTCTGCTTTCTCCAAACCCTTACCTGCATTTGTCATCTTTTATCTTTTTGATAAAGAACCATTATTACTTGAACAGATGAGCCTATTTCAAAAATAGTCTCAAGAAATGGTCACTGCCTTTCAACTTTGAATGAAAGAAATCTTATGCAAATAAAATATTATTCAAATAAAATCTTCATAAACTTAAGGATCCTTGAGTCTCTTTTTATTTCACTTTAGTATCCATCCAATAGTTAATTATTTTTTGGAAGGTGGTACCAAGGATTGAACTCAAAGGCACTCAGCCACTGAGCCATATTCTGAGCCCTATTTTGTATTTTATCTAGAGACAGGTTCTCACTGAGTTGCTTAACCCTTTGCTTTTGCTGAGGCTGGCTTTGAACTTGTGATCCTCTTGCCTTAGTCTCCCCAGCCATTGGGATTACAGGTGCGCCACCACACCTAGTGATAGTAAATATTCTTAAGATGTCTTTTCTGCTAACATAATACGAAAGGGTACAGCTGGCATTCTCAAACACCTAACCACTTTTAATTTCTTCATGGTACTGATCATACAGCCCATTGTCCTATGCATAATTATTAAAATTTCACACAGTTTACCTACATCTGCCCTTAGAACATAACTTCAGAGCCAGGGAGAATTTCGACTTCATTATTTCAATATTGATGCCATCAATGCCTAAATTATTGAAGCAATTAATAAGTGTTTATTGTAGAAATGCCTATATAAGAGCTAAAGATCTAAACATCTTATCATTTAAAGAAAACATTCAAAACAAGAATGATATTAGGCACACAGAGGACTGACAAGTAGATTAACCTAGAAGAATGCCACATTATTAATTAATAAAAACCTGCAGTTTCCCAGCTTGAAAAACCCTAAACTGGACTATTTTGACTACCAGGGAGGGTAGGATATAGATTGTGGTAGATATCAGAGACAGCATCTGAAAGTCTACACACAAGACAGTCAAACTTCTATCTCTAGCACATCTTCAGAGGATATTGTCTACATCCAGATGTTTATCAACAGAATAAAAGAAAGCAAAACTGACAAGTACTGCCCTCCCAAACTCAGCACACTATTTAACTAGGACAGAATATGGGACTTGTTGTCTCAACATATAATCTGCATTTTGTTATTTTATGTACTGTGAGCCAGTAGATGGTTTGTTTGAATCTCTTCCAAAGGAAGTACCCCCAGACAAATACACAGAGTTTTTATAGCACATTCTTAAATATAAATGAAAAATCCCTTTATTAACAGATAAATGACAAAGACCAAGATATTTTTTCAAAGCTTTCAAGGTGTCAATAATTGCTCTGAATATGAAAACATCAGAAATAATATTTACAGAAAATGTTAACAGATAGGCTATGCAGGAGTCGTGTATACATGCTGCTTATTAGAAAAGCACATTCTAGAAAGGGAGAGAGAAGGGAAAGCATATGGAAATGGTAGGAGACCTTCAATGATACATAAAATTATAAGAGGTTATGAGGGGCAAGGGGGAGGGAAAAAAAGGGAGAGAATTGAACAACAGCAGGGGAGGTAGAGAGGGAAGATGGGAGGGGAGGAGAGGGGAGGGGGGATAGTAGGGGATAGGAAAGGTAGCAGAATACAACAGTCACTAATATGGCATTATGTAAAAATGTGAATATGTAACAGATGTGATTCTGCAATCTGTATTTGGGGTGAAAATGGGAGTTCAAAACCCAATTTGAGTCAAATGTATGAAAGATGATATATCATGAGCTATGTAATGTTTTAAATAATCAATAAAAAAAGAAAAGCACATTCTAAATAAGGAGATGACTGTGATATATGTTGAAAGTAAAAGAAAAAATGGGTACAGCATGCAGAAGAACCCTCCTGAAAGGCTGTGCCATCTTAATACATCAGGCAGTAAACAAATTTAAGCAAGTATTTTTATGAGAGGAACAAGTGTATTTAATTTTGATAGAAGTGAATTCAACCTGAAGACTGAAATGAGAGTTGGAAAGAAAGATGTAAACCTACAGAAAGCATGACATTTATGTAGTTTGGAAATCCAAAAATAAAGTTAAAAATGCTGAAAAAATAATAAATAACTTTAGAAAGGTGCTAAACACCACGTCAATATAAATGTTTTAAAAATACATATTTCTATATAATAGAAACAAAATTTTAGATTTTATTTTTCCGCCATGCCAAGAAGAGAACCCAGGGCCTTGCTCAGACCAGGCAAGCTTCGAACTAAAGAGCCACACCTCCATCCTCAAGGTATAAATTTGAAACATTCTTTATAATACCTTTATAAACAAACTAATCAAGCAAACTAATAAAAAAGTTACAAATCTACCGAAGTACATATAAGATAATCTCAGTTAAAATAAAAAATACCAATAAAATAACATAAATAATTAATGTAGGATTATAACATGCATCAGCCTTTAAGACTCAATATTGGCAATAAGTTTATTTTTTCTAAAAATGGTATAGAGCTTAAGTGCAAACCTATGAAATTCCTATCAGTTATGTTTTATGGAAATTGTCAATTATATTTTAAGATTTACATAGAAATTGATGGTCTAGATTTTCCAAATAATGTTTAAAAATGAACTTATCATAAACTATATCATATTTATCTAAAAATTACTTTAAAACAGTGTAGTATTCATGTAAAAATAGGAGTACATGTCAGCAGTACAGAGTAGATTGTGAAACACTCATACATATATTCAATAGCCTGATTTATAACACAGGGACTGTTTGTAATATCAAACATATAAACATATGGAAAAATATGAGTTAGGATCAGTAATATATTATGTAAGCAAACAAAATTTAAGATGTATCATAAATCATATTATGAAAATAAAAATAAAGCTCCCAAAACAAATATAGTATTATATTTATAAAACTGAGGTCAATAAAAATGTTATCTAAAAACCATTAAGCATAAAAGACAAGACTGATTCAGTAGCCTGAAGATATTCATGATACAGTTATTTTACTATATATTATTATTTAGAGTATCTTCTAAATTGATGAGACTAAATAGTCTTTATTTAACAAGGCAAACACTTCAATAAGACTAGAAGAATAGACAGATGTCTCAGGAGTCTTTGCAAATAAAATCCTTAGCATTTATCAGTGAAATACAAATTATATTCATAATGGTACATCAACACATAATGGTGAAAATGAAAAAAAATTAATATCAGGCATTGGTGAGAATGTAAAATAATGGAAATTTAGTGCATTGTTATTTCACATATAAACTGGTGCAAATATCTTGAAAATTATTTGATATTACCCACAAATGGCAAGTATCCATCCACCCTGTATCATAGTAATTTTCTTCCTAGTTATATTACAAAAATAATTAGTACTTATCTGTATCCATCAAAAGATTGTGTACATTTATTTTCTAAAGATTTAATACCAATAAGGTAAGTTGAATGAAGTCCAAATGCACATTCATGGAATGTATATATAAATTACTGTATAATCAACAATATTTAAAATGTTTTCTTTTTTAAAAAGATTAATCTCAGATTAAAAGCAACTACTAAAACAATTTAAACACAAAAGACTGATAGAAGTCAGAATGTAGCTATATATCCATGTACACAGAGTGTGAGCCAAAAAGAGAAAAATATAAGTCGAAGGAAAAATTTGCTAAATGGTAAATACAGTAAAATTCAACTTATGCAAGAAAAGATATTTCCACCAAATGCCATTCCAGAATTTCTCAGGATACAGACAGAAAGGTGTACAGGAACATAAACTAAAAACCTAGTAAGTGCTTGATGGGAGAGGCTAAGGAAGAAGACTCATGGAGGTAGAGCAAAGCCCTGGGCCAGAGCTGCTGAACTGCAGAGCAGTGGGGTTGGAGCATGGGCATGAGTGAAAGGCAGAAACCACAGGATCTACCATGCCCATGCAGGCTTGAGGCAGCCTAGGTGGCCTGGTCTGTACAGCACTGTAGCCCCAACCCTGAGCACACATGATCCACCAACCTCTACTGCCTGCTTCCCAATAGTTTTGTTCAGCTCTTTCACTGCTGTGACTTAAAGACCCAGGCAGAACAATGGTAGGGCAGGAAAAGTTGATTTAAGAGTTCACGGTTTTGGAAGTCTTAGTCCATAGAAGGCTGGCTGTCAGTAAAATAATAAAGGAGATACAGAGACAAGGTGCAGAGACAGGAAAGTGGCTGGCCCTCCAAGCAGCCACATTTATTTATAGCAATAGGTGGCATTAGGTCATTAGAGCCACAACTACATTATTGCTTATAGTATCAGTAAGGTTGCTTATTCTGCAGTTACATTCTACAGTTATAATATGCAATGTCAGGAGCTTTCTGCAGCTCTCAAGAAAGTCCATTGTCTGAAGTTACTGTTAGGTACTGGAGCTTGGTGAAACATTCTAGTTACCTAGCAAGCAAGTTTCTTTATTCCCAGGAGCTGTGTGCCTACAATCAAGGTTGAGGCTGATGAGGTTCTAGCACAGAGGCTTCTCAAGCAGGGCATTGCCATACCAGCTGGACATTGCACATGTATTTAGTTATTTTACTAGATTCTAGGAGAAATTGCAGGGCATTTTAAGGGTGGGAAACAGAGCACCTGTTACCTCTCACCCCCCAGGAGTTTGCTTACCAGAGGAAAACTTCTGTGTACATTTCCACAATCAGAATTCCTACAGTTGGCCCTATTCCACAAGGCTTGAGGCTGAACATCATGGCAAAGGGAAGCAACTCACATGGCGATCAGGAAGCAGAGAGAGACTCCACTGGCCAGATATAAAATATATACCCCAAAGCCACACCTCCAGGGACCCAACTTCTCCAGCCACATCCTACTTGCCTTCAGTTATCACTCAGTTAATCCCCTGAACGAGATTAATTCACTGATTGGGTTAAGTCTCTCACAACCCAAGCATATCTCCTCTGAATCTTCTTGCATTGTTTCACACATGAGGAGGGCACCTCACAACAAAACCATTACACCAATGAACTATAGGAAAAGGAAAATGAGGAATGGGCTGACCAATAGCATCAGTACTTTTCCTAACTGTCATTAGCATAAATTTGGACAACTGGAGTTGACCCAAGTGCTATATAAACCACCGGACTAGCACACTAGGCAGCAACCCATATTGGAGACCTTCTTGCCCTTGTAAGAGTTCTGTTTCTATTCTCCACATTTGAATAAATCCTAGTCCTTTCATGCTTGCCTTCAATTGTGCTGTGAATTTTATTCTTTGGATTTATGAGATAAGAAACTGGAGAGAAGTTGGCAGAGAGTTGCTGTAGTCCATTGCAACCCTGAAGGGCACAATGAGTTGCAATAGTGAGGGGCTGGGGATGTGGCTCAAGTGGTAGCGCGCTCGCCTGGCATGCGTGCGGCCCGGGTTCTATCGTCAGCACCACATACCAACAAAGATGTTGTGTCCGCCGAGAACTAAAAAATAAATATTAAAAAAAAAATTCTCTCTCTCTCTCCTCTCTCACTCTCTCTTTAAAAAAAAAAATAGAGTTGCAATAGTGAGATCTGCAATGTGACACTCAAAGGTAGTAGGAAAGACTGAGGCTTTGCTAGTGACCTCATAGCTGAAATCCCCAGGCACCCTGTGCTGTGATTAACTTTGAACACTAAAACAGGCTTTCTTGGAACCAAAGCAGCTTGTACAGGCCCCACACTCCAATAGAAGTGGAGAACTGAGTTTCCTCTCAGCTCTAGTTCTATGGGGAGCAGTACTCAATCTTCAACCTCATATTTATTCTTTAATTTTTAAGAGATATTATATTCTTATTTTAAAAAAGACTAAACATTTATAAAAAGAACTGTCACACATTCGAATATGACCTTGAAATAAAACAATTCCAAGAAATAAAATTACTTGAAGGAAAAGAGGATAATATTTTCCAAAATACTGTACAAAATGAAAAAAAGGATGAAAAATCTGAGTGAAAATGTTGAAGATAATTAAGATCAGACTTTCAGGGGATGGGGTTATGGCTCAGTGGTAGAGCACTTGCCTCGCATGTGAGAGGCCCTGGGTTCGGTCCTCAACACCACATAAAAATAAATAAGTAAAATAAGTGTATTGTGTCCAACTACAACTAAAAAATAAAAAATGAATAATATTAAAAACATGATATAGGTTTAAAAAAAAGATCAGACTTTCATGCCTGTGACAGTCTATTGTTTTTCTGTTGCTGGCTATCAGTATCTACTCTGCCTCATTTTGAAAGTAGCAATCCATTTGATCTCTGTAATAGTAACAGTTTCTTGATACTAGATGAAATCTGGTGAGATAGGTGGGAAGATACTCCACAGAAAATTAATTTAAATGCTTCCCAGATGAAATCAGAAAATTATCAGTAAATCTAACAATTGTCAGTGTTTGTTGCATATAATTCTGATTTCATTTCTTTTTAAAATCATTCCAGTTCGAGCAACTTGACAAGGCCTGAAAGCAGGATAACTCCTATACTTCCTGAGCCTGTTATTCTGTCTTTCTTCAATTGTATGACTCACAAATAATGCATGTATTATTTTCATTAATTTTGCTTACTACTTAAAACAGATTATTCTTTCTTCCTTGAAAATAAAATAATTTTCACTGATAGTATGAAATATTTAATGCAAACTGCACGAAGATATATAGAAAATAAGAAAAGTACAATTAGCTAAAAATTAAAAGCAAATATATCAACCAAAGTGCATGTGAAATCTCTCATAATGCAAAGATGTTAAGTGTACTTGTAATTGTGCTAACTATCAAACTTGCAAGTGTTTAAAAAGTATAGTGTTCAGGAACCCAGCTATTTTACTCTTGAGTATGCATCAGAAGAAAATGAAATCAGCCTAACAGAAAGATTCCTACAGGACCATGTTTATTGTGGCAATATTCACAATAGCTGAGATGGAATCAATCTGGGTCCCTATAATAGATGAATGTATAAAGAAAAACATAGTGTGTATATACAGTGGGATGTTATTCATTCACAAACAGAAAGTATGGGTGGAAATATAGGATGCCATGTTAAGTGAAATAAGCCAGATATGGAAGAACAAGTATTGTATGTTTTATCTGTTATGTGGAAGCTTAAAAAAATCAAAGTTGAACTGAATATATAGAGTGATTCCCAGAGATTGGGAAACAGCTATACAGAAGGCTGGATTTCACCAATGCATGATGAATAGACCTACTGAAATATGTCAATGAGCCCCATAATGTATATGTGAATACACATCAATCAAAAATAAAATAAATACAGATGAAAAGATACCTTTTTGAATAACACTATAAATTATCAAAACTCATCCAGAGTTTTGATGTTATGAAACAAGAAAATTACTGAAGAATGGAGAGGCTGGGGTCAAACAACAATGACTAAATACTTAAAGTGGGCATTTAGGGAACAAATAATTATATATCATTGTTATAAGTTTGTTCAACAGTTAATATAAAGCAAAGCAACTGGAATTAATTTATTTTATGGAAATTATAAACAGGGCATTAAACTTGATAAATCAAAACTAAATAAAACAAGCAAACTTTTGGCTATACATTGAGGTTGATCATAATTTTTATGTGATTCAATCAAGTATTGTGGAAAAAAAATAATATTGTAGAATACTGAGTTGTGATTTAACCCTAATTCTAAGCAGAAACATAGGCAAGCCACAATCCTCTCCACTGTAAAACAAGCATCAGGATATTGGACAGACTTGTGAAATGGAATCTAAATTAAATTAGATAATATAAGTATTTCCTGTAGTTCCGTATGTTTATTTTTGCAGGAATTTTCAATTAATCAACCGATTTTTTTGTGTGGATTCAGCTAAGTTAGCAATGTGTGGACTTCATACATAAATGAGTTTGTCAGATTATTTAATGTACAATTATTACCACTTACATCTGTTTTAACTATTATTATCCCTTGTTAGTTCCGGTGTTCATTTACATAATAAATTTCAATAATGATAAAGAACCAAGAACAGACTTGTCGGAGAAGACACTGATAGGTCTGCAAATTTTCTATAGCCTCTGGACATGGATAGTACGGAAACCAGCCCCTCAAAAATCACTTTAAGCAGAGTAGTTGGCAGTTGTATAATTTTCTTATATTGACAAAGCAATTATATCTAGCTTCCTGTAATGTTTTCTGTCTTGACTAGAATGGAAGTACATACATTTTTTAATCTTAATATTACATGAAATGCAATTCAAGTCAGCAATTATATTTGACTGCATATTAAGATAGAAATATATTCTAACAGAGCTCAGTGAGTCAAAATGATAATAAAAAACATAGTTCCACAAAATTAACGATCAAAATGCCTTTCATTAGTTTTAGCATTTAGAAAAAAAATCTGATTAAGAACAATTAAAGTAAATGATTCATTATAAACAATGTTTGTTGTAGAATTATTATAATTAAAAATTTCCGGGAAATTTGCCTTTAAATGAGCTATCCACTCACACTCTCCAATTCTTCTGCAGCCATTTATGTTCTAATTCACATTTTCAAAAGTTCTACTTTAATATGCATTTTACTGCACTCTTAAAAGTTACACTTGGCCTCCAAAACACAAGATGAAAGTATTGCATGAATATGACTCCTCTTACAGTCCAGTTTTGAATAATTTAATCACCCTTGGCCTTTTAATACTCTTTCATTTCTTGTGCAGAATTTTATTAGCTTATTCTCAAACTACTCCTCAGACTGTAGAAAAAAAGATGGATCAACTTTGCTTGATACCTTCTCTCTCCCCAAATAAGGTCAACCCTCATTACCTCTTCTTAGGTTGGCCAACTCTCTTTCCCTGAAGTGTATTAATTAGTTTAATATTATTTATTTATTTTAGACAAATGTGTTTGGGAGTCCTCTTCTCTCAAATTTTTATGATCTTATTTGCTCTGTAATTCATTAGAATGTTGGTGTATTCAAAATAGTTATTAAGAATTTTTTCTATGTCATGCATAAAACACAAAACAGTAAAACATTCATGATTTTATAAAGCAATATCCTAACTTCAGTTATTTCTATGAGTTTAGGAAAATAAAGTGGTGGGAAGAGACATCATGTGCTCAGTGTCTATGTGTAAGGGAGCTTGCTCTTTTGGATAGGATAGCCAGTGAAATTACTGACAAGATACCCCAAATTCCATACTGTCTTTAACCTCAGGAGGTTGGTATATTGTTCCTTATTTCAGGAATGTCCCCAACCTCACATTTCACTCTTTAGCCTCCATCTCTGTAAACCTGAATATACCCAATACTGCTGGTTCCATTCCCTTACCCAAGGCAATCTGCAACTGAGATATATCCACAAATGGTGCCTATACCCCACCAAACCCTCAGAAGCAACCCCTACCTGAATGCCTTAATCCTGGTGAATGGATTGCTTTAAACATATGCATTATGTTAGGCAACCTGCTTGGCCTAGAAGTGAAGAAGATAGATTCATATTTTTCTTCAAAAAACATATCATTATTTTTTTATTAATTTATTTTTAGTTGGAAAAATTTTTAAAAATGCACATAATTATGGGGAACCATGTGCTCTTTGGACTTAGGTTTAAATTATGGAAAGATTCAATCAAGGTATGATACTTATTACTAACACCATTTTTTGTGATAGCAAATTAAAACTCTGTTCTTTCAGCAATTTTGAAATAAACAGCCCATTATTATTAATCTCAGTACAATAGATGGCTAAATCTTACTCCTCCGGCTTAGTTGATACTTTTCCTTCTTGGAGCAAGACTCTTCTAAATCCAATTCTCCCTCTACTCCCTGCTTCTGTTAAATTTCCTGTGCCCTATTTCTATAAGAGTGACTCCTTTAAATTCTACAAGCAGGGAGACCTTGAAGTATCTGGCTTTCCATGCTTGACTTACAGTCTCATAACATAGATTTAATTAAGGATGCTAAACTTTTCCCTAAAGCAGAGTAAGAATTTCAATTGCATGGTCAATTCCTTCCTCTAATTAGCTTTTCAAATCATATATTTCATTTCCTCCGAACCTCTAAGCCTTGATGATGCTTTCTTTAAAACATTTTTTAAAATTCCTCTTTTTCGTACACTATCACTGGGATTGCCTCGTGTTTCACTTTATATTCCAAAATACCTCTAACAGCAACAGAGATTCCATTATGGCTGTGTTAACAGGCCTGAAGCCCTGCCTCCATTCTCACACGTCCTTTAGGACTTGCATGCTATCACCACATTCTGCATGGTCTAAATCTATTTGCTCCCATGCTCTCCCATTATTACAGTGAAGTAAATAGCACCACTTTCACAACAATGCCGTTGGCTCAAACATACACAACTAAGAAGCAACAAAATCAAGATTTAACCAACTGCAGGTGTTAGTTTCTGCTGTCTGTGCCCTTAACCATTTCCTATGCCCAAGATATTTGTTTTTATTACTATCTTTTATAAAATAAAATCTCTAGGCATAAAAGAGATAATGAAAGAGTTGAAGAAGAACACATGTCTCTCCTGCAAAGAGACAAACGATCTTCCATGACTTGTCCTAGGGCTGTCTCAATGGATGTCACTCTGTCATCAGCCATGCCTCCTCCAAAAGTAGCTCCTTCTAACTATAGTGCCACAACATTCCCTGCAGTGAGTTGTTACAGATAATGATTCATTGTTTCTGCTCCCCTATCATCTACCCCCCATTCTCAACTCTGAGGTGTGGGAAAAGCAGATGTCCCTAGTCTCCCTGACAGGTCACAGATTCTGACTTCATGTTCCATAATCATGTTTTTGGCTTTACACATAAGCAGCTGCAATTCTAAAAGGGCACAAAGGTTAAACATTTTGTTATAAATCTTCTGATTATTACAAATACTAATAAGCAGTCACCAAAGTTCTATGTCCCCTTCCCTTTTCTTTTTCCTTGCAAGTTGACTTTGTGTTTCTCTAAATTACTTTTAGTTCTGAAGGGATATCTATGAAAGAATCCCGTAAATCTTGTAGTACAAAACAAGTGAGTAAATGAGATAAATGTGCCTTACATCTTTCAGTTTGTTTAATTTTTCTTCTAAAATATCTAAATCGGTGTTATGTTTTTCATTTATAGTGTGTAGTCAAGTTCAGAAGCACTCTGATTCAGCATATATACTCAAGTACACTGTTTGATGATTCTGTAGGAACTGAACAGCCTAAAAAATAACAACGCTCCACTGTCAACTGATTAATGCTGATGAAAGAGTTGGGACTTCCTGGCAAGTTGATTAGCTGACACGAGGGGTGAGTAATTGGTGTATTTAAGAGTAGGAACCACACAGATCCAGTGAAGGAATACAGCCTCTAGGCACATTGACTGTGTAATACTGTCTGAATATCAGGAAGAAATTAATGAGTATACTTAAGGGGGTAATAAATAAGTACATACTTTCAATACCCCTGAAAATTTCATGTGGAGAAAAGTTAAACATTTTCTATTTTAAATATTAGCTAAGATTAACAGAGCATGCCTTCCAATCAGTACAGAAGACAACAACCCAGCAAATATTTGTCTTTGTATTTCAAAAATTCAGAGAAAACATCTGTGAAATATGAAAATAAAGTACTGAACAAGCCCTGAGGAAGAAAAAATAGTTATTATAATAAAATCAGATCCAGGTACCACCCAACTGAGACAAAAATTAATGATAGGTAGAGTGTATGACCCTGTGTTGTCTCCAGATATCATAGATATCCTTCTAATATCTCTGAAGACTTATAAAAATGGGGAACTTTATCTTGAATAATAAAAATTAATTTATTATTAGACAAGGCACTTGAAATTCTGTTGTGTCGGGACAGGCTCAAAATAGCTATAGTTATACTCCCTCATCAAGTTTTCCAGAAGGCTATGTTATATTTTTAGTGTGAAACCAAGGCCATGAATTGACTATGTAATGGTCAGTGTGTAGGTAGGGTCAGAAACACTCTGATTCAGTGTATGTACCCAAGGTCATGAACATTTGTTTGTGAGCACATGCACATTGGTGTAACCTGTTGGCAGTGTGCTTTCTTTGTCTGGCCTGTATAAAAGAAAGGCCTACAGAAAAGACCTTGGAGGCTAAACGGAAATGACTGGAGCTAAAAAGAACTGGCTGGGGCAAAAAATGGGATTGGTTGTGGGCTGATGCTGAGGCAGAACACAGTTGCCATCTCTGAATAAAGAATGTCTACTGTCCTAACTGTATCTTGCATCTTGTTCCACCTACCACCGACCCCTGAACCTTGCAGCCTGGGTATGAGTCCCCTATCTGACATATTGCACCAGACAGGATTCCTTAACACAAAACAAGGTACCACTGCTGTAATTACTTTCATAATTTAGTAAAGTCTGTATTTACATGGTGCATCTATGTTTTCAGACTCATCATCAAACTCCTAGTTTGACATTGTGATGCATCTAGCTATAGAGTCCAACCTCCGACTTCTGAAGCACATTGTGAGAAGCACTATTTGTCAGTTCTGAAATGCCCATTTGATTCTTCTCTCATAACTTATGACCACTGAATTCGTTTTTTCTCCCATTTATCTATTTCTTCTATATTGTTATTTATTTATCATTGTTAATATTATTCTATATTTCTATTTTAATTGCAGTTAATAATGATATATTAGTTAATTCTTCTATGCTAACTCTAATATCTGGGTCATCTCAGTGTTGGCTAATATTATTTTATCTCTTGATTATCAATCAAATTTCCTAAATTGTCTCCAGTAGTTAATTTTTTATTGTATTTTATACCACTTACTAGAATGTCTGTCTGAATTATATTACCTTACTCTCAAGCAGAAGTTGGCCTTGTTTTTTTTTAACAAACCAGAGAGTATTGGAGGTTTGAGAACCACATGGGGTCATAGCTACTTACTCTGCAGTTGTGAGTGAAAACAGATCCAGAATCATGAAGATTTATGGTCAAAAATGTGTTTCTATAAAGTTCCTTACCAAAATGGGCAGCTGGCCAAAAGACTGTAGTTAGCCTCTGAAGTACAGAATGCCAACTGATTTTTTTAAGTAATAAGGCCTTTCAATTTCAAGAGAATAATCTTATTCTGGTCAAGGTTCAGTCTTAGGCTTTATTATAGTAGACCTATTTCAGCTCTCGGATTGGTCTTAAGTTCAGCACTTTTCCAAGGGTTGGTCCATAGGTCTAGGCCACCGGCTTCATGTGGTGCTAAATCAAGATGGCATATTTGCTGTGGTCTTTCCAGTTAAGCCAGGCAAGAGACCCAGTGGTTCAAGCAGTGTATGAGGAAGCTTCTCTGTGCGGACCTTCTGCCAGTACATCCTGGGAACTGGGCACAGACTTAAACTTAACCCTACAATAGAACAGAGCCCTCTGCCTAGGAACCCCAGCAATCCTGAACTCCAGTCTCTTTTTCTTAAAACAACAAAATTGCTGCTTTCTGTTTTGACTCCATTTCTCTCTGATGCTACTGGAAATGGATCTTCATATCAGACTGGTAGAATAAGATTCAACTCTTGGGATTTGCTTCTGTCTGCTTTTCACTACTGAAGGCCAGAAGTAGGGTTTATTTTTTAATTTTTTTAAAAATTTATATATTGTTCCTTGTTTTACTATGGGAATGAAACTTTTGAAATGAAATTAAAATAATTTACTTAATAGACAAAACTGAGAATTAAAAAATAAAATTTCTCCTAGTTACTGAATTAACATTTAAAACATGTTTACACTGTATTTTGGATGCAACACAGACAAATCTTGAGTTCTTAAAGCTCTAACAATGTTTGAGAGTGTTCGTAACACAAATACACATTCTTCTAGCAAGAAAGAAAATATTAGCTTAATTGGAATTTTTTTAAGTCATTTTTTTGGCTGTACTGAAAGGGCCCAGGGCCAAATTAATCTCTACAGCTGTGCTTTGGTGAATTTATCAACTATTGCAAATTAACTGTGATGCCTGAGGTGTACATTCCAGGCTGATAAAAACACAGACAGTTTTTGTTTTGGTTCTTGGGGCCAACTTGCACTTTGGTGAAATAATACTTTATTGAGAATTTGGATTAAAAAAAATCTCCCTATTTGTTAAGAAAAAATAAATGAAAGATTAAATGGCCTCCATAAAAATAATAAGTATGGTCAATTCATTTTACTTATAGGTCTAAAGAAACTAAGAAACATTGATTTAAAATAGTTTAACTAGAAAACATCAAGGAAAAGAATAAATTGAACTTTTAATGTTTTAGATGCAGTGCTGAATTTTCAAAAAGCTTCATTTTCTTTTAAGTATCGAACAAAAACACAAACGAAAGAAATAAAAAGAGAAACCAGATGTAAAAATCACTGGCTAGTAACATAGTAACACACAAAACCAAAAAACAAAAAATTACTGAGGAAAAAAAGTAGTGCAATTATAAATTCTAAACTTTCAACACAATTTATAAAATTTAGGTACTTAGGATTTTAAAATTGAATTGATGAAAAGTTTTTAATGTTCCTATTTGACATATGAATATTTTAACAAATTAATTTGTTAAATTATTTTAAATATCTAAAATTACTTGAATTTTCTAAACTTAAAGTACTGAATTTATTTGACAGATAAATTAATTTTCTTTCCATTAAATGTGTTAAGTATATGAAATTATAAATATGTGTTTAACTATATTGAGTATTAACAAATGTTGTCTTTGCAAAAGATCTGTCTGGGAAATTCTAAATAATAATGAAAATAATTTCAACTGAGCTCTTTTTCTTATGTAATCAGAAAAAAATAACATTTTAAATGCCATCTCTCTGACTCTTAATGTCAAGAACAGCCATATTATGCTATAAATATTTAATACCCTTGAACACTTTAATGAATATTAAGTTAACTAATGGATATTCTTTAGTTGTATTTTTCTTTTTCTGATGAATTTCTAAACATATATATTTCTTAAGTAATAAATATGCTTTAAAATATATTCACTTTTTTAAAGCTTCCAGTCAAGATGGTAAATTAGATACGAAAATAGAGCTTTTGAGACATCAAGAAGAAAAATTAATTCATCTTTAATTTAAACTATTTGATTTAGACAAAAACAAATGAATAAATTGTTCTCTGTCTTCTTTAGAGAAAGTTTCTTATCATACCAAATTTCAGTTTCTCTAAGACATATATTTGTGGCTGTGCACTGATTTTCAATTATTTTTAAAGATACTTTAACTTTTAAAAGGAGAATAAAATTAA
Organism: Spermophilus citellus; assembly: GCF_964194105.1. Lineage (NCBI taxonomy): Eukaryota > Metazoa > Chordata > Mammalia > Rodentia > Sciuridae > Spermophilus > Spermophilus citellus. Next base: position 42,144,087 of record NC_138188.1, read on the forward strand.
TTAAAATTATTTTATAACTAGCACTTCAATATGGCTTGTTTTCAAATACCCAGGGACATGTGTGTATATCCTTATGTAAGAAAATGTTTAGCAGCTCTTTTTAACATCGTTTTTCCCAAATCTAGAATCTAAATTAAAAAAAAAAAAGTTAATATGATATTTATATCACAATAGCTTTGGGGTTTTGCATGCAATCCTGAACCATACAAATGGGTTTTCCTCTCTTCAATAAAAGAGGACTATTTTAATTAAAATTTGTGCTACATAACTTCTCTTCTTGTTTGTTATCCAAATTCTTGAAAACAAGAAGACATTTATTCGCCCTGGGTTAATTACATAGAGCTAAATGCTATAACCATAAACGTTTCATAAGCAGAGTATTTGTCAGGTTAGGTAGACCATATTAAGGTTCATGTTCAAAAACTGACATGCGCCTATACACAAATTAAATTTCTGCTAGGTATAAATATGCTTGTCATTCTTGGTGATTATGACATTTCTATATGGAGTAAATCAAAAGAGTGTGGGGTTAAGCAGCAGCTCACTTCTCATACTACTTATGCCCTCTGTATAATCATTGACTGAATATTCACAAACTGATAACTTTACTCCATTATGATGATAAGAATTGACATGATTAACTGCCCAGTGCTATTCATATCTTTCACTAACAAAATTATATTCATTTTTTGTCTCTTACCTACTAGTAAATAACCCTCTACTGCAAAGTGTTGTTAGAATTGAGTTTTCTAGAAGAAATAAACATAATAGCTATTGCCAAATTCTATACCTCTATACTTTTTGCCTCAGAGCCAAAAAACAGACTCCTTCCAGAGGCTGGATTTAGAGTACAGATAGATCCCAGATTAGAAGACAACAGCCTCACAGGAGAAGAAACTCAAAATCCACAAAACAAGAAGTGGGTAGGGCTATAGCTCAGAGAGACTGCTCACCTTGTGTGGATGAGGCCCTGGATCAATCCCAAGCACTGCAGAAAAGTAATTAGGAAGCAAGAATTGATTCCCTAAGACTAAATTAAATGAGTTAATTAGGGCTTCCTAATATAGCACTGGTCCTTCATTTAGCATACTGTAATGGCGATCCATTTGCAACCCAACACTTAAAAGTTCAGAAAGAAAAAAATTCCTATGAAGGATTTATATAAAGCTGAACATTTTTCATAAAATCTAATGAAAATAACTCTGTAAACATGTATCAGACTCATTTGTAAAATTTATTCAAAATGGTAGTTAAATTGCATAATAAATAAGAAAATTCCTAACAGCTTGACCTCGTTGGATAACAATTCTAGTCTTGCTTTCCTGAAATTTTCACAGAAGAAAAGTTTGAGCTTGTTCAGAAAGTAATATTTTAGTCATCATTTAACTCATTTGTATACTAAATTGAGATTTTAGACATCAATGCAAATGACAATTATATTGTAATGCATATTTATGGAAATATCACAAATAATGATTCTGAGAAGAAAGTACTAAAGATGAATTTGCAAACATGACTCCTATCAGAAAGTTAACATAGAGAATTCAATCAGAATAGCTGCGAGAACTGTAATACATAGTCCCTGCAGCTACATTTTCTTCTGCTTTAGACAGTTAGATGGTAGTTGCCAATCTTGGGAAGGATTTTTAGAAAGGGGAGACTGACTAGACTCTTGCTAATATGGCTGTTAGGTTTTGAGACCCAGGCCTCCTATTGATTACTGCAATATTTGTTACTTGTTGTTTTTAAATCATTGTAAGTGTGTTAGAAGCTTGAATATTCTAGGGACATATTGCAAAACATATGTGGTAAATTATTTTAAGATGTTCTGAGGTGCTCAGGGTATAACTCAGGGATACATGGTATTTCCAACACTGCAAAAGCAGAATTAAAATAATGTGCTGTTTAGCTATAAATACAAGAAAATTAATGGAAAAGATGAAAAGTGCATGAGATTTTGCAAGTGTATAAATGGTCTGCCAGTAAATTAAATGATGGGGGCAGAATCTTTAAAGACAGCACAGACAGAAAGTTAGTAACCTGTGAAACATGATAGGCATGATTAAGTAATTTGGTAAATTTTGAGATATTTTAAGCAACAATAAATTAAGTAGATAATATCTTTGCTGAACAACTATATTTAAAAGAGTGAAATGGACAGAAGACCACAAATATTCATGATCATATGACTACAGAAGAGCCACTTAATATTTATGAAGTAATACACTGATTATCTTATGATGATAATCATGCATGCTCTACCTAAGAAATTCGAATAAAATTCATAGGTGCTCATTAACATTATGGTGAACTGCATCTGTTAGGCAGGTGAAATTGTTCCTATTCTGCCTCAATATAACAAACATATGTTGCTTCTAGAAACATTCTGTTGGCTAAGCACCTTTTTATCAACCTCAAGGCTGTTCTTCAATACCACACCATCAGCAGGGCAGGTTGATGCAGTAGAAAGAAGGACAGAAATTAAGAGCAGGTACCTTACTCCAGGTATAGGGAAACCCTTCATCCTTGCACCCTGTCCTGAATATGGTGATCTATTTTTTTCCCCTGTGTTATAAATTAACAAGCTGTGTAGTTCTTTTTCCTGATTTCTTAACTTAGAACAGTGCCTAGAAAAAGCCTAGTGTTTGCTAATTTCGTAGATTAAAAAAAAAATATGTCTTTTCGATTTTATCTTTGCAATTTTTTTAAAAAAAATAGTTCTCAAGAATCATTAGAACATTGTGTGAAATTAATTAACAACTGTATTACTGTTCAGGGTAAAATATGGTATAGACCACTCTAAGAAATAATTTAACAATAGATACCATGTAAATGGTCCATATAATTTTGGATTCTGTATTTAATATCTGGTACTCAAATAAAGAGAAAGTATTTTAGATTTAGGGAATAGTGTTAAATTATTTTCTGTGAAATGGAAACATATCAGCAATTTTTAATGTTTAATTTTATCAGAAAATATTTTAAGATACAAAGTTATACATTTTGACCTCTTTCAGGGCACCATTTCAAACATTAATAATCCTATCTCTTCAATATTATTTTTGGCCAGTCATTACATTACCTTTGCCAATGTTTTACAGTAATGATAGTACACTAGTTTCCAAATGTTTACATCAAATTTAAATAATTCTTTCCTGAAATAAAGACAGACTTTGCAGTTTTCCAAAACCATAAAAATGATCGCTACTGCAATTAATAATTGTGTTCATTAGTTAGTGTAAGCATAAATAAATTGCAAACACATTTAACAACTGAGAGCATGTGTCACCAACTTCTGAGTCTTAGAAGCACACATTTATTATAAAGCTTAGAGATTTAAATATTTTCAGTCTGGACCTATTGCATTGTAGCATGGTTGTATTAATATCCACTACAAATTTGCACATTTTTAAAACTTTATTTTTATTTTTTTTTATTTATTTTTTTACTTTTAAATGTTTTTATTAGTACATAATAGGTTCATTATGACATAATTACACATGCATGAAATATAATTTGTTCCATTTCAGTCCCCAGTACCTCTTCCCTTTTCCCGCCACCCCCATCCTCCTTCTTACTCCATTGGCCTTCCCTTCATCTAATTATTGTTTTTATAAAATGGTACTTTATAGGTATGAATAAAGGTGGAATTCACCATGATACATTCACAAATGCACACAGCATAATTTGGTCTGCCTCATTCCGATCTTCCTTCTCCTTCCTGTCCTTCCCCTCAACCCTGTTCCTCTACTCCACTGATCTCCCTTCCATTTTCATGGTGTTCCTACCTCTTATCCCCTCTTATTTTGCTCTAGCTTCTGCATGTGAGTGAAAACATTCTACCCCTGACTTTTTTTTGAGTCTGGCTAATTTCACTTAGCATGATATTCTCCAGTTCCATTCATTTCCTGGCAAATATCATACTTTCATTCTTATTTATAGCTGAGTCAAACTCCATTGTGTATATATACAATATTTTATTTATCCATTTATCCATTGGCGGGCATCTGGGCTGATTCCACACCTTGATTATTGTGAATTGTGCTGCTGTAAACATCAATGTACCTATATCATTATATTATGTTGATTTTGGTTCTTTTGGATAAATACCAAGAACTGGGATAGCTGGGTCATATGATGGTTTCACTCATAGTCTTTTTTTTTTTTTTTTAGTTATAATTCTATTTTTTTCATTGCTAAACAAAATTACATATAAGAGGTTGTGAGGGGAATGGGAAAATAAACAAAGAGAGAAATGAATTACAGTAGATGGGGTAGAGAGAGAAGATGGGAGGGGAGGGGAGGGGGGATAGTAGGGGATAGGAAAGGTAGCAGAATACAACAATTACTATTAGTGCATTATGTAAAATTGTGGATGTGTAACTGACGTGATTCTGCAATCTGCATTTGGGGTAAAATTGGGAGTTCATAACCCACTTCAATCTAATGTATGAAATATAATATGTCAAGAGCTTTGTAATGTTGTGAACAACCAATAAAAAAATGTAAAAAAAAAATTAAAACTTTATTTTTAATGGACTGGATTATATATTCAAGAAAAGGAAATGCTTCTCTTTTGTTGATAATATTCACTGATCTTTAAGCGGTATAATTCTAATGTATTGCTGTGGAATTCATTGACCATAACACAGAAGCTTACAGCAACCATTTTATTATGCTGACAGATTTTGTGAATGAAAGATTCAGGTACAGTGGGAATATCTTGTCTCTGCTTCAGGACTTCCCATTCCTTACCTGGAATGACTCAGTTGGATTCCTGGAATAACTGAAGACCTGAGGATTGGAGCATCAATATCTAGGAGACCCATTTTCAAAATGGTCCCTACACTTATGTGCCTGGACCCTGATTTGGAATAAAGAATGAGTTAGGATGAAGTCTGAAGTTTGGACTCTTAACAGAAACAGTAAAGCTTAGTCACTCCACCACAACAGCCTTAAAATAGACTTCTGGCATGGCAACTTGGTGTTTCAAAACTGAGATCCCCAATGTTCAAAAAGGCAGCTGTGTAGTCTAAATGACATGACTCCAAAGTCACCAAGCTGGGCTCTAATTTTCTAAGCAGTTGTAAATCAATCCAGATCCAAAAAAAAGGAGCTCTAGACTTTATTTTTCAGTGGGAAGAATATTAAATCACCTGATGACATATTTTTAAATCAAAGTTTAGAAAATCATAAAAGAAATAAATGGTTAATCCTAGCTTTGAGATAAGCATTAATGTTGCTTCTTCTTTACTTTAAAAACAAGGACCTGAATGATAATCTATTCACCTAATAGAGCAAGTGCTATTACAAAGCTCAGAGGAAGAGTATTCAGGGAGAAGAAAAGTCAGATAGAGAAAACATCAAGCAAGAGGGAAACCAAAAATTATATAGAAGATAATTAGTGGTATTCCAAGAAACCTGAAATTAAGGCTTATATAAACTAAAAAATGATATAGAAATGTTGTGGGTGACAGAGAATATACTTTTAAGTCTCTCAGATTAAGTAACACCAATGTTAAAATCGATCTGACAATTAATATGGTATGTTCTTCCATTTTATAAAGGAAGCTTGCAAGGGCACAAGAGGCTCTCAAGATTAAACTGGAATTTAAAACAAAGAATCGAAAAACACTGGGTTCCAGTCAAGTGTTCCTAAGTTTAGATATACAAAGGTGATGTTAGCAATAGATTTAGTAAATACATGGGTGAAGGTGTTTAGAGATGCTTTTAAGCAATTCTACTTAAATGCATGAAATAAGAATACTATATTTATTTATTTATGGTATGGGGAATGCAGGTTTCAGAGTTTTACCATTTTAATAAAAGATTATATGCAAAGGGGAAAAAGGGAAAATTAAACAACTGCATCTGGCACATTAATAACACCCCTATTAGAGAAGCTTGAATTTAGCATGGACTTATTTTATAATGCAACAGCATTGTCTGTTTGATGATTTTTATCAGTGGGTTATGCTGGTGAGGGGTTATGCCATAAAATTAACCCTAAGCAGTGACCTCAAACAGTGCATCTTAAGTAAGACTGAAAATATATCAACATAGATCCAACTTTGACTAAGATATTTGACAGTAAAGAAACACATCCTAGGAACTGTTGCTGTGTGTCAAAACCCTAGTATACAACTGGGAAAGTAAAGGGAATAAGACAGGTGAATACACTGTGTGTGCCCGCGTGTGTGCATGCACCGCGGCCTACAGAGGGAATGAGGAATATGGGAGAAGTCTAGTGTAAATGAAATGGGAAGAACAAGAGTGTAGATTTGAGAATGTTCTAGAGAGAGATCACAGTTGCCCTATTAGTCTACTCTGGCTCCAAAATAAATAAGGTAGATTGGGTGACCTAAACAACATTCATTAATTTTTTTACTGTTCTGGAGGTCAAAGTCCAAGATCAAGGTTTCAGCCAATTAGGACTCTTGTAGGCTCTCTACTGGCTCAAAAATCATTTTATCCTCAGAATGAATCATCTACCTATTAACTCACCACTTGAAATATAAGGTTGTGATTTTCCAAAACAGATGTTAATAAATGAGCTTATATTGTATACATATTAATATCTACATAATACACAGCCTTTCTTTGGAAATGTATACTATTAGGACTGGGAATGTAGCTCAGTGGTAGAGCCTGCACTTTGCAGGCCTATGTTCAGTTCCTAGCAGCACACACAAAAAATTATTGTTTATATATTAATAATTATATATCCAGAATATATCATAGCATATGTTTAATAAATAGAGATTCATACACACTATGGAAATAAATTAAATGAAAGATTTTATGTAATAATAAAATTTGGTTCTTTTACACATGATAGGAATTTTTGTTTTTGATTCATATTACACACTACTAGCATCCGGAATATTCTGCAATGTAAGTAAATGTAAAACTATCATTGCAGATAAGCTGAACAGAAATAAATCACTCGGCAAAGCTGTTGTGAGATCCATATAATGCCACTTGTTAGAACAAATGATTCAGTCCTCTATCTTGTCTTTTTTCCTTTTTTCAAGTTATAATAATATTAAACAGAGTTGTGAGTATACCACCGTGTTTGGAGACTGATTATCTATTTACCACTCTGCTAAAATGTAGTTAGGTTCAGGTAATTATTGAAATTCAGAGTTTGCCAAATGGCTATTGGTATTTATCTGATTTCCATTAACTCTGTGGTAAGGGAGGGATGAGGAACCTAAGTTGTTTAACATTGTGACTAACATAGTTAATTACCTTAAAAAATATATTTGTGGCATTTGAACTTTGACCTTTTTCTTTGCCTTTGTTCACTTTGAATGAAGATGCCTAACATTGCATTTCTCCAGAGTACTGAATTCTATAAAAGCTTTCTATCTTTTTAAGTAGCTGTTTTAATTTTCTGTATTCTTTCATTTTGTGTGTGTGTGTGTGTGTGTATGTGTGTGTTTCTCCTCTCTCCAGACATTCAAAATATTATTCCAGGTTTTCTATTGGATAGAAAAATAACCTGGTTAGTCCACCATCTTTGTTATCTCTTTTAACTAACTTCTAATAGGCCAGTTTGGCTTAATATCCCCAAATCTGAGCTATTTTATCTCTTGCTCACTGTCAGGGAAAATATTTTGCATGACTAACATTGGTGTCACAGAAAAAAAGTATGTAAATATATATATATATATATATGTTAATATATGTATAATATAAATGATATATTGATTATATAATGTATTATTCATTATATAACAACCAGTCACTATTGGTAAAGTAATTATTTTTAATATAATTACATTATATATTATTTAATATGTGGTATGTATTAATAAATGTACATTGTATAATTGAATTAATTATAAAAATTAATATTAATTAATTTAATATGATACCATTAATTAGTATATATTATATACAATAGTTATTCATTCTTTGGCCAAATAAGTTAATATTTTTTTTTTAGAGAGAGAGAGAGAGAGAGAGAGAGAGAGAGAGAACTTTAATATTTATTTTTTAGTTTTCGGCGGACACAGCATCTTTGTTTGTATGTGGTGCTGAGGATCGAACCCGGACCGCACGCATGCCAGGCGAGCGCGCTACCACTTGAGCCACATCCCCAGCCCCAAAATAAGTTAATATTAATTTGTAAAACATTGGGCCTTACTACTCATGTGCTTCTCCCATTTTATAACTAACTCCTAACAAATTTAATCTGTTGCAAGAGTATATTAAGGGAAACTTAATTAATTTTGATATTTAAAACTTTTCAATAAATACTGCCAGCATTGGGTCAGGAAATTTGGCCTACATGAATCATTAGTGACAAGGAAACGGCAGTGTTGAATTAATGTGCACATGCATTGTGACATGTGATTTAGGAACAATGTATCCAGTGCAGATCTGGAGTTCATAATGGCAAGTGATGACAGTAATGGTAAATTAAGAGAAATGTCTGATTTAATGGCATCTAGCCATTTAAATCATCCCCCAGATCATCCAGATCACCAAACTGAGCAACAAAAACTCACTTGGAACCCACACAATAAATTTAAGGAAGAATATGTTGTATGCTTTAATTTACACAAAAGTGAGGAAATAAACTATCAATACCAAAAAACGTAGTATATCAGTGAGATTTCATTCCCAGAAGAACAAGGCCCCCATTCTGATTATTTCCCTAATCAGTACTTTATAGCCAAACTAAATATACAAAATGTATGTGTATGTATTTATGATATAGTGAATAAATATATGTTTACCTGCCTTTTAATCTATAAATTATATATGAGTAAATATATGCATTTACCTTTTATCTATCACTCAAACTTCTGACACTCAACTGTGATGAATGCCCTCCAAATAAAAGAAATAATATATGCACAATTCTGCCTATTCATCATGAAAAACTGAAAACATTGTTCACTTTATGATGATTACAAATCTTTAGTGAATTATCGTTGGAACATTTTAGAAGATCTGCAAAGTAAGCATACACACCATTCAGTATATTTAACATTAGTAATCAGCTAAGTGTTTTGTGATTTTAAACTGTTTTGTACATTTTGTACGATAAAATCCAAGACCCATTTTAAATAAATTTTAAAAAGAATGTTTGGTAGTAACCTAATAATCTAACTAGAAAAATGATCATTTGCTGGCTTTTAATGAAAGACTATAAGCATTATGAGGTCCTAAAAGCCATTTACTGAAGCAGGACTAGAGCCAGGTCATATCTCCATCATCCTTACCCCTAAGCCCACATATGTATCTCTACAACATTATTCTCAAAGTGAACACTGGGATTTTAAATGGCTTACTCATATGCTAGCTTTCTCTAGTTTAAGTGAGATTTTTAAAAATCACACTTGGAAACCAAGTAGCTTATCTTCATTTTTTTATTCGGATGCTAGCTGCTCATAGAATATACATTCAACCCTGAGGCTTCACATAACAGAGTTTATTGACAAGTTCCAGGTATCTGAGGCAAATTGCAATTGATGTAAACTGTACACTAAATAGAGTTTCACTGTAAACAAGGATTTGGAATTAAGCCAGCACATAATACAAAATCGAGCATGGTCAAAATTTTCCTTAAACACAGCTTTCAAAAGCCTAAAAATGTGTGTGCATTTACTAAACAACACAGCTTTTCTCCAGTGCTAGGAAAGAATCTATAGCTTTGTGAGAACACAAAATAAATAGCTGATTTATAATTGGGGGGTGGGACAACATGTATAAAAAATAATAAATTTCAAACACTAGAAATAGAGGGTGCTCACATTATGGAAGTTTAAGAGCAATACTGTTAAGATGCGTTAGCACCTAGTAACACCCAAGCTGCTGGCGTTTCTCCTCTATCTGGAGCCCCAGTGATATAGATTTGGAGTCTTGCTCCTTCACATTTGTACAGAGATCACCTCCACTTCATTTTAAAAATGTGTTCAGTAGGTAGGTGGAGTTTGCTCTTGACCTGTGGTCCATTTCCTCCCCATGTGAGCTCTCAGTCTGCAATTATAGCTCAGTGTTAAAAGTATTAAAAGCAGCTGATTAATTGAGCACTACAGCTGGAAAATAAGGTTCCTGTTTATGTATGCTACTAAAATCCTGGCCTTTCCTTGATTGGACACAGTGGAGGCAGAGTGCACAGCTTGGAGAGAAGATCATCAGCTAAGTAATGACTCCCATTATTCTGGGAAGTTTTTTGACATGACTGAGCTATATAGTGTGAAAGGACATCCACAAATGAATCATACTGCATATCCCCAGTGATTTCAGGCACATTCAATGTGTTTCTGACAGTGTAAGTATTTAATATACCTTTCCTACAATCCCGGTCATGTGGCAGGAGGTTGGGATCTTCCTTTGCTTCATGTAATACACACATGTACCTCATGAGAATGAGAAATGATTCTACAATAATATAGAAAAATCCAGATCCATGTGAAAAATATAATTATTTCCAAAATACATATTCAAATCTATAGAACCATCCCTGCCTATAAAGGCAACAGTATTTTCAACTGTATTTTCCTTTATATGACAAAAACTACCCTGTTTAGCCTTGGTTTAGTTTTCTGCTTTCAGATTGAGTGGGTCAGTGGGCATGGTTATTGTATAGGGCAGGAGTGAAGTATATTACCTCTTTTTTTTAAAAAAATCCTACTTTTAACATTTTTAAGTGTCAATTGATCTTTATTTAACTTATTTATATGTGGTGCTGATCATTGAACCCAGTGCTTATACATGCTAGGCAAGAACTCTTCCACTGAAATACAACCCCAGCCCAGTTTATTACCTCTTAGTGTAGTGGTCTTCTTGTTCTTGCCTGTGTCACCTAGCATTAGCATCACCTGGGAACTTGGTACAAATGCAGTTTTTCTAGTATCACTCCAGATCTACAGAATCAAAAATCCTGAGAGTGAGATGTAGCCATATGAATGAACACACCTTCCATATTTTTCTGATACATATACCAAGTTTTGAGAACTACTTCTTTGCTAGAAAGAACCACATTATGTGCCCAAGACTGACTTGGTTCATAACCTTGAATCCACACAAAAGCAGAATTTCTTTGGGTAAAGGTGTTCAGGGCAATTCTTGGTAAGTATGGGGCATGTAAGTGATTTAAACCATTTAAAGAATGTTCACTTTTAATATGAAGAAAATGGTCACAAGGATGATATTTAATAAATGCTTTGTTAATTTTTTTCATCTGTTCTATTGTTTTGAAAATATTGCTACATTTTCAGTCATTATACTTTGAAAGTCACATTGAATTATTTTGTCTTAAGCTTTATAAAGTTCATGTCACCCAAAATAATTTTTAAGAGACTGTTGTCCTAGGATTTTATAAAAGAAACTGAAGTAACAGACCTTGAGTTCTCTTTTCACCCCTGGCTCTGAAATCTCTGGAGCTTGGTTAAGTTATATGATGCTTTATTATTAATTTCCTCTTCTATACAATTGGAAAATAGTACCTGAAACCATGGCATCAGGTTTGAATAAGCAATTAAATAAAGTGGCTAAAAAGCAGGAATGGGAGTTAAACAGCTGTGGTTTGCTGGAGAAAAAAAATGTGACATCTTTAAAGTAATATTTCAGATCTACTATCTTCCCTTTAAAAGAATGCTCTATTTCATTTTTCTTGTTTAGTAATATGTTTTTTTTTCACTTTTGGTAATACTTCAGTGGCAAAGTTTACATTTACTGCAGAAATTCCACTTCTGCCTTCATAATATGTATCCAACCATTTCCAATGCTTTTTTTTTTTTTAATGGTGCTGGGGATTGAACCCAGGGCCATGTGAATGCAAGACAAGCACTCTACCAACTGAGCTACATCCTTAGCCCTCTAATGCATTTTTAAATCCAATACTCTAATTCATCTTAGTTTATTAGAAGCATATTTTTAAAAAGAACTGACATATTTTCTATCTAAGCTATACATAATCACAGAGTGAAATAAAGGATGCAGATAGATGTGCATAGATACAAATTTTATCTCACATGCTCTGAAGATAATTTGAGGAAAAAAACCCAAAACAATCATCCTAAGTATGGTTAAAAATAAATAAAAATCACAAAAGTGTTATTATTTCTATAAGAAAAATGAATAAATTACTTTCTCTATATCCTCTTCTGTATTAGAAAAAATGAAGCACATTTTTTATTACTTTTATCTGCTTTAAAAGTAAAGTACAAAAATTTAAGAAAGTAATTCCAGTTTAAGTTCACTGATTCATGAGTAGATATTACTTTATGAATCAGTGAAATAATTTTCTGTCATCTATTACAACCTTCAACTGTATTCCCTTTCTCTGAAATCTCTACTCTTTTCTGACTTTATTTTCCCACTAAATAAGAGAAGTATGTCTTTAATCTAGACATTGGGATGAAGGATGATTGTTTATAAGGTCATAGAAGAACCACTGGAAATAAAATAAATAGCTCAGAGCTTTAAATTTTCAGCTGAGCTCAGCATCAGAGAATCAGAGAACTTATTCAGAGGTCCTAAAATAATCATTTCTACCTTCCCAGCACAGGATCAACTTCAATTACAATTACAACCAAATTTTAAGTCTGGTAGTTAATAATTACACATGTTGAATTCATTTCCATCTTTAGGGGCCATGTGAAGGTTAGGATGGATGGGGTGTGATTTGGTACAAGAACATCTGGGTGCACTTGACAAACCTGGTAATCTGGAACCATTTGCCAATGGAAGCAGATACAGCAATCTGCTTCATATTCAATGATCCATGCAGCAGTAGTCTAAGGCCAGACCTAAGCATAATTCTTTATACCCTGTCTTTCTCCCCTCTTCATATCCAGTCTAATACCAAGTTCTTTTTAATGATGACACTGAGAATCTTTTAACTTATTCTTATTTCCTTGGACATTATTCTTACCTATCCCCTAGGGAGAACAGCTCTCTGTGTGACTTTAGTATTCTATTCCTGCCTTTTCAGCCTTCAATGTCTGTTCAAAATGTACTATATTAAATTATCTGTAAAAATAATTGATGTGAGTTGTGCATCCAGTATCAAATGCACTACCTGATCTGAAATGTGTCAAATGCCTGGGAGGTGTTTACAGAGCAATGAGTAATTCCCTGCATAATCATGTACTCAATTCATAAGAGAAGTTTTCATTTAGAGTATTCATAATATAACTGTTTATTATGCATAGAAAGCAAGAAAATCATGCAAGAAGAGGGTGCTGAAGGGGGAAGTATATATCTACAGGGCCCAGAGAAACTCCAGTACTTAGGGGATTAGCAGTTGTAGGAATATGAACAACTAACAACTGATTTGCTTTTCTTGTATATCAGTGTTGCTTTCTTTTTCTTTCTTTCTTCTTTCTTTCTTTCTGTCTTTTCTTTCTTTATTTTCTTTTTCTTTTTCTTTTTTTTTTTTTTGCAATGCTTGGAATTGAACTCAAGATCTTACTCATAGTAGGCAAACAGAACCATGAATTGCATTCCCAACAATTGTTGCATTCTTAGATTTATAAGTTTGTTCAAAGACACACTTTCCATAAGTGTTATTAGCATAATAAGCTGATTCAATACCCTAAGTGTTATACATAAATCGTCTTTCAGTGGTAGGACTTAAAGGTAAATTTTCTGTTAGAGATTAACTCTTCTCCATTTCAGAAACAGGAAAACTAAAATAAAGAAGTGTCAAAGACTCACAACCTCCTGAGTTAATGAAAGAGTCTAAACTAGTCCTTAGCTAACTATTTTTAGTTAAGTCTGCCTTCTCTTGGACTATTTTCTGAGAAGCTAAAGTATCCAATGTTTGGCAGGGTAGTGGAAGCAAATAAAGAATATCTATTCATTTCCTGACAGAAACATTTTGACAAACTACATGATTTTGATATAGCTTGGCTTTGGTTCTTGAAGTGATCCACCTTTTTATTGTATATGGATGTATCTTGGTCACTGCAAGGGACCACTCCTAAACATCCAGGACCCTTGAAGTTACCAAACTCTGTGACTACTCAAAATATAAAAGATGTGGTATTTGCATATAATATGCACACATCTTCCCATTGCCAGATTATTTACTGTCATAGTTTAGACATGAGGTGTTCCTCCAAAGTTCATGTGTGAGACAATGCAAGAATTTTCAGAGGCAAAGTGAATAGACAATAAGATGTAACCTAATTAGTGAATCAATCCACTATATGGATTCAGTGAGCTGTAGCCTTTAGCAGGTAGGGTGTGACTGGAGGAGGTCACTGGGGGCATGCCTTTGAGGTTTGTATTTCGTCCCTGGTAAATGGAGCTCCTTCAGCTTCCTGATTGCCATTTCCTTCACTGTGCCCTTTCACCATGATGGCCATGATGTTCTGCTTCACCTTAGACCCAGAGCAATGAAGTCAGCCATCTATGGACTGAATGTCTGAAACCATCAGTACCAAATAAATTTTCCTCCTCTAAATTGTTCTTGTCAGGTCTTTTGGTCACAGAAACAAAAGATGACTAAGACACATAATGCAAAGTAAATGCTAAATAAGTAATTGTTATACTCTGTTTTTTTTTTTTCAGAAATAATGACAGGAAAGAAAAGTCAGTATATGTTCAGTACAGATGCAATGGTTTGTTTGTTTTTCAAATATTTTCCATCCACACTTGGCTAAATCTATGGATGCATAACAATGGTCCACTGCAATTCCATTTCTACAGTTGACAATTGTTCATTTTACTACCTTGTTGGAAAACACTGGATCCATTAATTCAGAATCTCCACTCATCTCCCAATATAGCACAGGCATTAAGGGCAAAGGCTCTGTAGTAAGTTTGATTATGTTGAGACAAGCTACTTTATAATTGACTTTCTGCACAGCCTTGGGACAATTTATTAGCATCCTTTCTCCTTAATTTCCTCAACAGTAGGGAGTATGATAATAATAATAATAATACCTCACAATTCAAATTAAATAAATTATTACCTTGAAAACACTTAAAAATAATAAAGCACAGTGACCACTCAGTGGGTTGTCATTCTTAATGATATTACAATCAATCTTTTACTACTCAGAGAAAGTGTTGAAAGTACAATATGGTAGAAAATGACTTGTACTCAAATATCTAACAACTAACATGCAATGTTAAAGTTTCAGTTTCTCACAGTTTTCTGAAACTGTTGAGTACATTTGATAGGTGTTTGTTCAAACTTCTGAAGTCTACTGGAGAATAAAAATTAGCTGTTTCATACAGTGATTAATGGTTATTATTGAAGTAGTAACTACCATTCTTTTTTGTACTACTTTGTTAATTAGATAGGTATTATTATTTCCATTTTAGAGATGAAAATCCTAAGACATATATTGATCAAATAGGTGGCTCTTAGTCCCTCAGGTTTGAGGTGGCAAAACCAAGATGATATAAATTATCTAATCCCAATTTTATTCATATTTCAAGAAATCTGGCAAATGCATCCATTTTTCTATCTATATTCCTATCAGATATAACAGTTTAAAATAACTAGAGTTATTGATAATAATACAACTTATTTTTATTTTTCTAATTAATAACTAAGTCTATTCATGATGTATGTCAAATCAATCATAATTATAAAGATGAGACAATTCAGTATGATTTTTCCCCACATATTTCTTTTTTAAATTTGTGACATTGAATAAATCACTGAGAATGTAAGTAGTTCTAGTGGGACATCTGTCATTTAAAGGAAATGTCAACAAAATAATTGATTACATTTTTTCTGCTGAAAAGTAGACAAAAGGTCAGTGATAGTGCTATGTAATTTAAATATGAGATATATGACTGTTAAATATGTATTTTTATGGTAAGAAGAACCTGAGAGACTAAGGGACTAACTTAAGCATATAAAATATACTAATTTGTTTTTCTATTTTTAGTCAAAATATATTTGTTGTATCATAGGATTTTTTTTAGTATTCCAGCTAAAGAAAACTTAATATTTTTATCTTCCATGGTCTTTTACGATGTGATACATTTTCTCATCATTTGATTGTAATTTTTCTCATTTTAGGAAGGCTTAGGCTTTTGTTACTGAACAAGAAAGAAATATGACACCAATCTCACTTATAAACTAAACTCTAAATTGAATTTAGCAATATATCAAAAGTAATAAATATTGTGGTTTTAGGAACACAAGACTGGTTTATTTCATCTCATTAACAGAAAGCATTGAAAAATAATACCCCTGTCTTGGTAGAGGCAGATAATGTTCTTTCAACCCTTATATTGTTTAGTGATAAAACTGTTAGAAAATTAGAAATGGAAATACACTCTTAATTCTGATAAAGAGTAAAGATGAAGTCCTTCATTACACATGATATTAGAGAATTGCTGCAAGTTTCCACCCTGCAAACATGAAGAATTCAAGTGTGCCCAGTACTGGACAATAACAAACAACACCATCCCTAAAGTGCCAGTCAGAAAGATAAAAAACAAAGACAGGGCTAAAATGTCTTTAAAATGGTTAAAAAGAAGAAAAGAAGGAATAGCACTATTGCTATTCACAGATGATATGATCTTCCACGTGTGAATATGTGTAAAAAGAGATGTGTACATGAATGTCCATAACTGTTTTCCTCATGATAGTCCAACATACAATGGGTCTGTATCCACATAACTGATTACTATACAGTATAAGAATTTTTAAAACTATTATTATATACACAAAAACATGGGTGAATTTCACATAGGAAATGTGTGGCAGCAGAAACCAGATATAATAATCAACACATGGCCTAATTTCATTTAAATAAGAATGAAAAGCACAGGGACTACTCTTTGACAATAGAGTGGTGATTCTCTTGTCTTGGGTAGTTCCTGGCCAGGGCAAAGTGAGTTTCTGGAGTACTGGGGATCTTGGTTTTCTTGCCCTGTGTCTAGGGTACCATGAAATCCAGTTTATGAAAATTCATCCTGCTATGCACATTCACTCTGTAAACTGTCCTGTGTGCAGGTGATGGTTTAATAAAAAGATCACATCAATTAAAAAAATTGATAAGTAATCCCATTGAACTAGGAACAATAAAAAGGCCTTTTCTTATCCATGTTATATTATCATTTTCTGGAACAAGTAATCTTACAGGCAGAATTTACAACATTAAATACCCAAAAGCAAAAGACAACAATGATTACTATTTGTTTCTGATGTAATCTATGCGCAGAAAATAGAAAAAAAAAATTGAGAGAAACTATTGGGAATAACAGAAGTCCTGCAGTAATGAGGCTTAGGATAAAGTTATATAATAATCAAGAACCTTTCTCAATAAATTTACAACATAAAATATAGTGAAAGAAAAATCTGACTCATAATGAAGCACAAAATCTATAATACTTAAGAATATATTTAAAGAATAATTATATAGAAGAGTTTTGTAGATTAAGCAAGTCTCTGCATGTTTTTTTGCTTCCTGTTATTGGCCACTAGGGATTTGTAATGTCCAGTAATAACACTTAGACAATGTTCTCTTAGGTAGATGGCTCACACAAAACTTTGAGTTTATATTATTGATTCCTCATCCTTCAGAATATGTCTCAGTCTCCTCTTGACAATATAAATTGAATGTTTGTGGGTTACAAATGAGTTATTAAGCCATGCATAATAAAAGAGCAGCAATACTAACTTGCTACAAGAAATGCCATTCCAAAGCCAAATCTGAATGATCTGTTATGCATACTACTACTCTGCCCAGACTCATTAGCAGGGGTAATTTAAAGCTGCAAATACAAAATATTCATTAACAACCTTTTCTTATTCTTGCTCCCCACCCCCCAACGTTTTGAGTCTAGCATTAATTCTGGTAGTTTTACATAATTTCAACTCTGTATGAATTAACTTTCTTATAGTCATTTCCAATTCTTCTCAGGATAAAAGGAAAGGGAACCAGATAATAGTAGGGAAGTAGTTCAGGTATCAGAACACTAGAATGTCTGATTGTTTAAATATATATACAAATGGAATACAGTTAACCCTCCTTCTTGAAAAAGAAGATCATGTGAGAAGACCTCTGTTATTATCAGTGCTTTTAAAATAAATGTGTATTCAATTTTAACTTTTATCCGTGAATGCCTCTCCTTACAGTATATAAATAAAATGGCATTTGCTCACATAGCACACATATAATATGAATAATAGGTGAGTAATTTTACTCACTTATAGATGAAGTACCTAAATGTTGCAGGTTTTGAAAATTTTTGACGTGATGGAAAAAAGTCTTCTTTATTTACTAAAAAAAAAAAAATTGACAATACTATTCTGGTAAACAAACAGTCAACTGTCACAACTATCACAAAGTTGATTTCAAGTGATGGAGCAACTATTGTAACTGCTTTTTGAAACTAAGATATTTGCACTACTTTGCTAAGATGAAGGAAACAGAACCGGTAGATTGGTCAGCACATTGCCTGATACTTAAAGTGTTCCTGACTTATTAATTTTGAATATAATTTTCACTATTAAAATTCTATAACCAAAAATTTATAACTTACCTCGGATAAACTCAAGTGACAGTGTTCAAAAGCAAACCAAGGCAGTCAGAGATATGAAAATAAGGTAATGTAAGGGTAGGAGGGAATATTTAAAGGAAAACAATTCTGTTTTAAAAATATAGTGTGTAGGGAAAGGAACAAGATGGCGGATTAGAGGGAGGCAACATTTCTCTTAGCTTGGCTACCCAGAACTCAAGCAGTAGGAATACATGTCTCCCTGAGGCTTAGAGTGAAAAACCTCAGACTGAAGGGGAGTCTGTCCTCATGGAACAAGAGATTGTTTGATTCATTAATAGAATCTAAAAAGAAAACCCCTCTCAAATGGAGTTCATCAAGTGTCGGTGGAGAGTCCATCCATAGCCACTTTGGGACAACAGCGGGCAGAGCCTATAGCAACTGGGAACCCAGATCTGTGAGTTTCCACCAGGGTCTTCATGGGCCTGTCTAGCCTAGCAAACCTGTTGAAAGTCAGAAACTGGGAGCATCTTGCCCAGGGGGAACACTGGTTAGAGAGGCTCCAGGGAGCCAGGCTTTCCCCAGTTCCCTTGAGGGGAATGGCAGGGCTGGCTACAGTGGACTGAGAGGTTGAAATGGTGGATATGAGGACATTTTGCTCTTGACTCACCAAACCAGCCAGTCTGGCACTTATTGGGCCCCAGAACTACCATGGTCCTTGGCTCCCTCTTCAGGTTCCCAGGATCCACCATGTCTGGCACCAGTTCAGCACCCTCCAGGCATCTCTGGCCCTCCATTCCCCAGTCTCCCAAACCCCCAGCATCTGACCCTGACCACTGCTCCTCAACTAGGCATGCAGCATAACTGCTGTCCCATACCCCTGCCTGCAAGGCGACTGCTTTGCTGTCAAACCTTCATGGTCCAGCATGTAGCTACATAGCTGGCCCACAGGTCCTAGCATCCAGCACTCACCCACCTGGCACAGACCAGCTGGGCCACTGATGTGGCCTGGCCCCACATATTGCTTTACTGTCAGACCCGACTGGTCCAGCATGAAGCCTCACTGCTGTGCCACAGGACCCAGCACCCAGCCCTGATCCACCAGCCAACCAGAAGGACAGCTGCTTTGCCAGTTGCCCACAACCCAACTTCCCCAGCTCACCACTTCACTTCCAGCCCTGCAGCCTGGTCTGCCCAACACTGATTTTCAAAGAAGGGAAATTGCGAAGTCTTAAACCCCAAATTTTAAAACAGTAAGCAACACAATAAAAGGAATGACACACAAAAAATGTCCCATACTCCCACAATTACATTCTTCCTCAAGAAGAAATGAAAAGAAAACCAGGTGGGCATAGACAAGGGACATATACACTCACTGATTATTTTGTCCACTGCAGTGGATATGACTTCTTATTTTCATGACATTTCACCAAGATATGTTGTTGTAACATAGAGGGACATTAAAAAGAAATACTAAGGTAGAAACTCTACAGCATCAGATCCATTCAGACAGATGACTAGACACATAAACAACATGAAAAAGCAAGGGAAGAAACCATCCCAAATAACACAGGTTACTTCAACAGTAGAATCCATTGACACCACAGTAGAGGAAATATCAGAGTCAGAATTCAGAAAATTCATGGTTAAACTGATCTATGAGGTAAAAGGTAACATAATAAATGAAATTGGAGAGAAAATTCAAGAAGTGAAAAAATAATTTCAACAAGAAAATAGAGATCCTGAAGAAGAATCAGTCAGAAATACTTGAAATGAAGGAAACAATAGCCAAATTTAAAAATGAGTAGAAAACATCACCAACAGACAAGACCATTTGGAAGACAGAATTTCAGGCAATGAAGACAAAATATATAACCTACAAAATAAAGGTGACCAGAGGGAAAAGACATTAAGAGACCACGAACAGAACTTCCAAGAAATATGGGATTACATGAAAACATAAAACTTAAGATTTATTTGGATAGATGAAAGCTTAGAGATACAAACCAAACAATGCATAATCTTTTCAATAAAATAATATTAGGAAGTGTCCCAAACCATAAAAAGGAAATAGAAAACCAAATAAGGGAGGCTAATAGAACCACAAATATACAAAATTACAACAGACTCACACCAAGGCACATTGTTTTAGTCAGATTTTTTGCTGCCATGACTAAAGGATCTAACCAGAACAATTGTACAGGAGGAAAATTTATTTGAGGGTTCATGGTTTCAGAAGTCTTAGCCCATAGAAAGCCAGCTCCATTCCTCTGGGCTTGAGGTGAGGCTGAACATCATGGTTCAAGAGTGTGGCAGAGGGAAACAGCTCACGTGGTTATCAGGAAGCAGAGAGAGAGAGTCTTCACTTGCCAGATACAAATATATACCCCCAAACTACAACCCATTTTCCTCTTCCTTCAGCCACACCCCCACCACTTCAGTTACCATTCAGTTAATTCCTATCAGGGGATTAATTCACTGATTGGACTAAGACTCTTACAACCCAGTAATTTCTCTTTTGAACCTTGCATTTTCTCACATGTGAGCTTTTGGGTGACACCTCACATCCAAACCATAATACACATTAATATAAAAATGCCTAACATACAGAATAGTGACAGGATTTTAAAAGCTGCCATAAGAAAGTGATATATAACATTTAGAGGGAAACCAATCCAGATCTCAACTTATTTCTAAACTCTGACCCTCAAAGTCAGGAGGTCTTAGAATAATATATACCAAGTTTTGAAAGAAAATGGATGCCAGCCAAGAATACTATACCCAGCAAAATTAAGTTTCGGAATTGACAATGAAACAAAAACCTTCCATGAGAAATAAAACTTAAAAAAATTTACAAATAGAAAGCCTACACTATAAATTATACTCAATGAAATATTTCATAAAGAATAAATAAAAAATAAAAGTGAAAAACAGCATAGGGAGGAACTACACTAGAATAGCAGTCAATCAAAGGAGAAACTAATTCAAATTAAAAACCAGAAAGAAATAAAAATGACAGATAATAAAAATCATATCCCCTTAATGACATTATATGTAAGGGAGGCTAATAGATTATAATGTAATATAATAACATTATATGTAAATGGCCTAAATTCATCAGTCAAAAGACATAGACTGGCAGATTAGATTAAAAAACAAGATCCAGCAGTATGCTGTCTGCAAAAGACTCATCTCGTAAACAAAGACATTCACAGACTTAAGGTAAAAGAATGGAAAAAAACATATCATTCACATGGATCTTGTGAATATCTAGGAATTTCTATCCTCATATAAGATAAAGTCGACATTAAGCCAAAGTTAATCAGAAAGGAACAAGAAGGCTATTTTTATACTTCTTAAAGGAATAATACATCAACAAGACAAAACAATTGTAAATATTTATGTCCCAAACAGCAGAGAATATATGTATATCAAACAAACCCTTCTCAATTTCAGGAATCAAATAGACCACAACATATTAATACTGGGTGACTTTAACATGCCTCTCTCACCACTAGAATAAAAACTAAATAAAGAAGCTATCACACTAATGAATACAACTTATAATTTAGACTTAACAGACATATATATATATATAATATTTCATCCATCTAGGACTGAATACACTTTATCCTCAGCACTGAATACAATTTCTTCTCTATTTCTCTAAAATAGACCATATCTTAGGCCACAAAGGAACTCTTAACCAATAAAAACATAAAAAAATAATACCTTGCATTCTATCATATCTTAATGGAATGAAATTAGAAATCAATGATAAAATAAAATAATAGAAGCTTGTCAGCATCTGGGGACTAAATAATATGCTAGTGAATGACCAATGGATAGAAGAAGAAATCAGTGAGGAAACAAAGAAATACTAATAGTTAAATAAGAATTGCTACACTACTTATCAAAACTTCTAGGAAACTATGGAGGCAGTTCTAAGAGGAAAGTTCATTGCATTGAAGACATTTTTTAAAAGAACAGTAAGTCACTAAATAAATATGTAATATTACATCTCAAAGACCTAGAAAAAGAATAACAAATCAACTCCAAAAGAAATAGAAGACAGAAAATATTTAAAATCAGAACTGAAATCATTGAAATTGAAATAAAAGAAACAATTCAAAAAAATTGACAAACCAAATGTTGGTTCTTTGAAAAAATAAATAAAATCAATAAACCCTTAACCAAGCTAATAAAAAAGAGAGAAAAACTCAATTCACTAAAATTCATAATGAAAAAATATCACCTCAAACATTACTGAAATCCCAGATGATAATCAGAAACTACTTTGAAAATCTATACTCCAATAAAATAGAAAATCATGATGACATCAACAAATTTCTAGAGACACATGACCTACCAAAATTGAATCAGGAGGACATAGAAAATTTAAACAGATCAATTTTAAGCAATGAAATTGAAGAAGCCATCAAAAGCTGACCAAAAAAAGAAAAACACAAGACAAGATGGATTCTCAGTTGAGATCTACCATACCTTCAAAGAAGAATTTACACCAATACTCCTCTAATCGTTTCATGAAAGAAAAAAGGAGAGAACCCTTCCAACCTCATTCTATGAAGCTAATATAACCCTGATCCCAAAACCAGACAAAGACACATCAAGGAAAGAAAACTTCACATCAATATCCCTGATGAACATAGATGCAAACATTCTTAAAATTCTGGCTAATGTCATACAAAAACATATTAAGAAGTTAGTGCACAGTAATCAAATGGGATTCATTCTAGGAATGCAAGGTGAATTCAAAATACAGAAATCAATATTTTTAATTCATCACATCAATAGACTTAAGGACAAGAATCACAGGATTATTTCAATAGATGCAGAAGAAGCATTTGACAAAATTCAGTATCCATTCATGTTCAAAAAACTAGGGAGACTAGTAACAGACCTTCACATTATAAATGCAATAGATGCTGAATCCAAGGCCAACATCACTATAAATGGAGAACAACTAAAAGCATTTCCCCTAAATCCTGTAACAAGATAGGGATTCCATCTTTCACCACTTCTATTCAACATAATCCTTGAAACCCTAGCCAAAGCAATCTTACAAAAGAAAGAGATTAAAGACATAAAAATAGGAAAAAAAAATAGCTCAAACAATCCCTATTTGCCAAGGACATGACTCTATATTGAGAAGACCCAAAAAAACTCCACCAAAAAGCTTCTGGAATTCATACACAAATTTAGCAACTTTGCAGGATATAAAATTAATAGCCATAAATCAATTACATTCCTATACACCAGTGACAAATCAGTTGAAAGAGGAATCAGGAAAACTATCCCATTCACAAAAGCCTCAAAAAAAGGGAGGGGGATCAATCTAGCAAAAGAGATGTAAGGCCTCTACAATAAAAACTGCAGAACACTAAACAAAGAAATTGAAGAAGACCTTATAAAATGGAAGGCTCTACCATGTTCTTGGAAAGGCAGAATTAATATTATCAAAATGGCCATACTATAAAAAGTGCTATACAGATTTAATGTAATTGCCATTAAATTCCAATGATGTTCTTCATAGAAATAAAAACAAATTATGAAATTCATTTGGAAAAATAAGAGTCCCAGAATAGCCAAAACAGTCCTTATTAAGAAAAATAATACAGTAGGCATCATGATACCAGATGTTAAATTATATTACAGAAATATAGTAACAAAAACAGCATAGTATTAGCAGAAAAATATCATTGAAGACCAATGGAATAGAATAGAAGACACAGAGACATGTTCACATAAATGCAGTTTTCTCATACTTGACAAAGGTGCCATAAACATATATTGGAGAAATGATAGCCTCTTCAACAAATAGTGCTGGGAAAACTGGATATTCGTATGTAGTAGGTTGAAATTGAGGCCCTAGATCTCACCCTGCATAAAACACAACTCAAAGTGGATCAAGGACCTTGCCATTACACCAGAGACCCTGTGTCGATTAGAAGAAATGAAGACCCATCATGTTGACTCAGAAATGGACTTCCTCAATAAGATTCCCAAAGTACAGAAGTAAAATCAAGAATCAACAATGAGGTGGCACATGCCTGTAATCCCAGACGTTTTGGAGGCTGAGGCAGGAGGATCATGAGTTCAAAGCCAGCCTCAGCAAAAGTGAGCCACTAAGCAATTCAGTAAGACCCTATCTCTAAATAAAATACAATGTAGGACTGTGGATGTGGCTCAGTGGTCAAGTGCTCCTGAACTCAGTCCCCAAAACCCAATCAAAAAAAAAAGAATTAATAAATGGGATGATATCACTAAAAAACTTCTTCACAGCAAAGGAAACAATCAAGAAAATGAACAGAGAATCTACCAAAGGGGAGAAAATCTTTACCCCCTGCACTTCAGATAGAACATTAATCTCCAGGATATCAAAAGAACACAAAAAATTAACACTAAACAAATAAATAACCAATCAATAAGTGGCAAAAGAACTGAACAAGTACTTCACAGAAGAAAAATAATATGAAATTTTTTTAAAAAATTCAACATCTTTAGCAATTAGAGAAATGCAAGTTAAAACTACACTGAGATTTCATCTCCCTCCAGTCAGAAAGGCAATTATCAAGAATACAAGTAACAATATATGTTGGTGAGGATGTTGGGAAAAGGTACACTTACACATAACTGATAGGACTGCAAAGTGATGTAACCACTCTAGAAAGCAGTATGGAGATCCCTTAGAAAACTTTAAATGAAACCACAATTTGACCAGTTATCCCACTCCTCAGTCTATACTCAAAGGTGTTAAAATCAGCATACTACAGTGACTCAGCCACATCAAAGTCTATAGAATGTCAACTTCCAATAGCCAAGTTATGGAACCAACCTAGGTGTTCTTCAACAGATGAATGGATAAAGAAAATGTGTTATATATACACGATGAAATATTACTCAGTCATAAAGAATAATGAAATTGGGCTGGGGTTGTGGCTCAGTGGTAGAGCGCTTACTTTGCATGTGTGAGGCACTGGGTTCGAATCTCAGCACTGCATATCAATAAATAAAATAAAAATCCATCAACAGCTACAAAAAAAATAAAAAAAGAATAATAAAATTATGGAATTAGTCAATTTCAAGTAATAATTTTGTGACTTACACAGTTCTGACGTTGTTCACTGTAGACAAATATATTCCCAGGATGAAAACTCAAAAACTCATGGACTTCAATCATGTCCAGGATAGTTTGATAATCAAGGAATGTTCCATACAAAATTCACTTTAAGTTAGTTCCTTTCTCCAAGAAAATAATAATATTTGGTGCTTATTTTCAATATTAATATATCTAATATTATGAATTGGATTTGGCAAAATAGTGTATGACTTCTAATGGAAATTCTAATGGAAAACTGGTAGAATGAACTTGCTCTAGTAGGACGAGACCAGGCTACAGGCAGAACTTGGGAGACTCCAGCTTCCAAACCTATCCTTATCCTTGACTTGGTACATAGCTTTGGGAAGAAACTCATCACATGTCTTGGCCTTAGTCTCACCAATATTCTAGTTAAGTTTTAACTCTGAGTTTCCAAACTCATCTCCAGCAAGCTAGTGAGGACCTGGCTTGTGGGAACATAAGCATCTCCAGGATGCTTGTTTAATTATACTGAGAAGTTCTGAAGGATATACAACCCTGTGACCTCTTACTAAGAAGCCTGAACACTCCAAAGCAAGTTGTCCATCCTTCACAGAGACATGTACCTTCTGTGTTTTTTTTCTGGACAACACTGAAGGAGCCCTACTGTTTCATGAGGATCCAGTGTCCCTGGAATTCCCATTTGCCTTATGTACTGGGATGTCTCAAGGTTTTTTCCTATAGATTAAATTAGACATGGAGTCCAATGTTTTATAGCCCTCTCAGGGTAAAAATAACAAACAAAAAAGGAAATTCATTGATCAAATGTGATGATTATTTAGTGTTAATTGCTGATTATTTTTATTAGTTATACATGACAGTAGAATGCATTTATGAACTTTAATATATCATACATAGATGGGATATAATTTCTCACTTTTTTTTCCTGAGTGTACATGTTACAGAATCATCTTGGTCATACAGTCACATATATACATATATTAATAAAGTCTGTTTAATTCTACTATCTTTCCTATTCCCACATCCCCTCCCCTCCCTTCCCATCACTTCCCTCTACCTAATCTAAGGTAACACTATTCTTCCCTAGTGCCCCCTATCTTATTATGAATTAGCATTCACATATTAGAGAAAAATATTCAGCATTTGGTTTTAGGGGATTGGCTTATTTTGCTTAGCAGGATTGAACAAAAATATGCAAAATAAAACAAACAAAAATGAATAAATAAAAGCTCTAACTTACTGCAAGTATGTGAGTTTGAAGGTTAATTATTTACAGATTTTTTTTAGTCTTTGCTGTGACCTAAAAGCCAAATAACAAAGAAGGGAAGGAAGTAAAAATAAGAACTGAAGAGCACACTATATGTCATAAACTCCTCTTGGAATAGAAAAATATGTTAATTTTAGGATGTTTTCTTGAAGTCAATATAAATGAGATCAAGTATTTTTCATTTGACCTAAGCTTACTTCAGTGACAATGCTTATACTTAATTACACAAATGTAACAGAATTGCTTTCATGGATTTATTAGATGCTGGGAAGAAGCAGGTAGAGTGTCCACTGAGCATGCCCAAAACAAATGTGAACGCTGAACTATGAACTTGGGGTGCTAATGAGGTGTGATCCCCATTCATCAATTGTAACAGATTCCCACTGAAGAGAGGGTGATCATGGGGAAGCCATGCAGGTGGGCAGAGGGGGGGGACAGGAGGTCAAGAGGACTCTGCCTTCAGCTTCATTGTGCTGTGAATCCAAAACTGCTTGAAAAATAGTGTCTCTTCTTTAAATGGGTACTTTAAAGAGCAAATTCACTACAAAAATTAAATGAAGAACCCTACATAATTAGTTACCCATAGTTAAGTTGAATTACTTCAGACTACTAAAATTTATTTTCTAGCATTCTGAGAAACTATAGATTAATCTCCAGTTACCTATTTAAACATTTGTACTGAATGAAAATAGATTTTAGGATTGTTACAGTATTCACCATTTTTCATGTAAAACCAGTGATGTTGAATATATCCTTGCATAGTATCAAATTATACAGATCTAGACAAAGCAGATATTTTTCCTCCAACTCTGCTGCCCCTATTCAGGCCTCCTTCTCTTTCACGTGGAGAGCTAGATAGCCATACATAGAGGAAAAATACATATGGATATTTATATCATTAATATATGTGCATATTTACTTTCATCATACTTGTGTCTCTTTAATGTGTGTTTTTGTGAATAATCAAAAATACATATTAATTTATGCTATTTTTCACTTATCAATAGATATAAATCTGTGGACTCTATTTGCAATTTAAAAACTATGTAATAGTTCATTGGTGGAAAGAAAGTAAGAAAGGATCACATGTCTTTCCTTTTCAAATGACTGTTTGAGCACATACACTTAGAGTCTCTAATAATTTAATGGTAAAGATTTTTTTGTTGAAATTCATTTTGATGCTATTGAGAGTGTTTTTACCTTCAGTCCTATACACTCAATAGGGATTAATTTCTATTCTGTGTTTTTAAGAAACACATCTTTATACATGTAGATACATCTATTCAGTTGTTTTTCTATAATTTCTTAATCTTCACTAAGCATTTGTTGCATTCATGCAAAAAAAATGTAACTGGAGATAGTAATTCAAAGTTTCTATGCTATATCAAGAATTTAAATATGTATTTTTCATGATTTTACAATAATAAAGATAATTTTTGTTGCATTCAAAGTTTATACTCTAAGTTCAAGAAATGTGATAATCAAGATGAAATCATGGAATTAAAAATAGAAAAATCCATCAAATAAGTACAGCTAAAGTTCATAGTTTTCTATAATAGCTTTTTAGCTATAAAACCTTACTAATTTTCAAAAAAAATTAAAATCTGCAATTTGATTTGTAAGTTAAAGACATAATTTCATTAACTATTGCAAATAATCACAGAAGAGGACAGATGTTATGTTTTGCAACATAATTAATCCACTAGTATGATGATATTATGTTTCGGATCTCCCTAGAGTGATGTAAAAGTCCACTAAAAATGAGTAATCAGATACAAATTTGAATAGACAATATACATATCATCACCTGATTAATGCTAAAAATAATTTTCACAGCATAGGACTTAAGCTATTCATATTTTCCTCTAACTAAATATAAAACATTGTAACTGCTTGTGGTTGACTTCTGAGGAAATTCCCTCTTTTCCCATTTTACAAGGATAAAAAGAACATGTATGAGTTCATCCCTTGGAACCATAAATCTAAGCCTATCAGTTGGATCATTACTAGTAACCTAATTCAAAAATATGTGTGATATGATTTTGAAAATCTCATGGCCTCTAATACAATACTCTGTTTCTTATTTAATAAGATGTTATAAATAATGACCCTTCAGGCATTTGTGGATTTGTTGGACTGATTCAGAATGATTCACACGTGCTTTTCAGCACCTTATTCCACTTCATGGAGCACTAGGAAGAAGCACCATGAAATTGTAACATGACTACATCACCAAAGGGCAGACAGGCAAATTCCTCCTCTGAGGTCAAGACAAAATTTGGTAAGACAAGGTTTTTAAAAGTATGACCAAAAGCATGATTGTTGGTTATACAGACAAAGCAAATGAATATAGTCATACATTTTTTCCAGTAGTAGATGCTTATAACTAAGCACCATATATTTCACTTTAAAAGATATGCTTATGTTTTTTACAGTACTCTTATTATAAACCAATAACAGATTAGATAGTGGCCCTATTTTAATTTCTACCATGTTTGTGACTGTTTATTCAAGTCATGTAAATCAAAGAATTACATAAGTAGTTTTTGTAACTGTTCCTGTCAAATGTATCAAATTTTCAAAGGTGGTTGGCTGAGACTTCTTTATAAAGATGCCTCAAGATTCCAAATAGAAACAGAAAATTGAACAATGTCAACGGGATACAAGCTGACTTTCCATTTTATTTTACTTAGAACAAGAGAGGCCTGTGCTCAAATAGTGTTATTTCCCAGTCTCATTAATTATATGAAAATGCAGAATGACAATTCTCACAGATTTCAGGACTACCAGTGGACTTTAAATCAGCAACTTCCTCCGCAGTATATAAATCAAATAAAACAATCTGAGGAGTTTATTTGGCTGGGAAAAAAAGGTATTTGTCAAATAAAAGATAGATAAAAAACAATGTATGTAGTTAGAAAAAGTTAAAAAAACAAATATGAGCTATTACATCCTGGAGAAAGAAATATTATATGACCACTAGACATGGGTTCTAGGAATACCAGTTGTTCTCTTTGTCAGGGAAAGAATTACTAATTATTTGTTCCAAGCAACTTCAGAGCAAGCAGCATGAATAACATCTCACCTTTAAATACTCATCATGTGCTGAGTTTCTTAGTATAAAAATCTTTTTTGAATAAATACTAAGCTCCTAAGGGATGGTGGTAACAGCAAATCAAAGAATGGTGTGTGTCTTTGGAGTAACTAAAAATAAATTTAAAAAAAAAAAACAGAACTTGGAGACAGGAGATAGCAAATGTTGCATTTTAGCAGCTTGATAAATAATTAATAGGTTATTAAAACAGCACTCGTCACTCACATCTCTTCATCCAACTCCATACTACAAGAGCAAAGGGACACATAATGCCTAGGACTTGGAGAAAATTTAAAACTCCTAAAAGGAAATGGAGTATATAAATGAACACTGAATTATAAATCTGTGGAGCTACAGCCATGTGGGAAATTGCAGAGACAAGTTGTTTACAAAGATTTAAGGGGGACTTGCAAATTCCTGCTGAGCAACTAGAATAGATCAGCAATTTGGAGGAAAAAAAAAAGACATCATAAAAAAATTAAGTTCACTCTTGATGCTTTAAGAAATCACCTGATCCCTGGTTTAAGCAACAGGGTGTTGATATCCCCCACTCAATTGCAAATGAGAAGAATTAAAAATGAGAAGACAACAAATTCTTGAAAGATTCATATTTAATTCAAAACTGAATTTTATTGATTTTTTCCCCCAGTAAGTTCTTTAAATCTTTATTTTACTCTTCATAAGGCCCAGGAGATATATTACTTTGGCTTAAAGGTATTTCCCACGGATTTTAATTCTTTAGTTAAATTCAAAGGACAAAAAGAAAATGCAGTAGATATAAACGTCTAAAATAGTAGAGTAACAAATACTTAAACCATAAAGTTATAAAATAAACTCGATTTCTCCAAGTTTTAGCTTTTGCCTTAAAATTTAAACAATAAAAAAAGAGTACAAAACCATGATGAATTATCAGGAGGGTTTTACAAATTGGTCTCAATTCTAAATGCCAGGGAAAGGGTAGTGTGTGCATAAAATTAAACACATTTTCGAATAAAAAGATAAAACAACCTGATTATCTTGAAACATCTGGGGAAATAATATTGAATGTACAAGTAAGACACTTAAACTTTACAGAGAAGAAATGAGCACCCATACAATAATGAATAATTTTCTGATTTCTTTCCATAGTATCCTGATTAAATAAGATATTATTAGAATATTTCTGTAATATAGTATGAATGTGTGAAAATACATTTCTGTCTTTGTAGAATATATAGATGATAAAAGACAATACAATTCATTAAATTTCTTTTTTCAAGATGTTTCACAATTATATGTATTATTCTTCATATCATATGAACACTATGTATGGTGCAACAGTCTTTTCTACATAAACCCTTGCTAAATAAAATAATAAAACTGAAAGTTACGCTATTAGCCAATCATTAAAAATAGAAATGCTCAGATATTTTGCAACTCTTACATAGAAAAATTATTGAATATGCTAATTTCTGAGCCTTCTTTAAGATAATGAGTTAGGTAATAGGTTAACAAGAAGTTGCCTATAATCTTTAGTTATAAATTTGAACACAGAAACATATTCAACTCTGATTAAAAGGTGAGCAATACATATCTCCTATACTTAGATCTTTCAGGTAATTATTTATACAATTTTCAGTTTTATAAATGACAATCATATTTTCTTAGATGTCACAATTTGTAAATTATAGTATTTATGAAATAAGCTTCCAAAAATGTAATCATTACCTTTCTATAAGAAGTTAGTATGTGTGTATGTGTGGAGATGTAGTTAGAAGATTTATATATTTACACTTCTATTTCAATCCAGTGGCCTTTTCCCCATACATTATCTCATTGAAGTTTGGTTTCTGCATTATATCTGTATATGAAGACATTCAGGAAGTAAGAGTAGTGCTTCTTGTGTCCTAGCCCAGGGTGCCCAGCTGGATCCTAGCTGGCTGGATTAATGAATTTTATGCAGTTTGATCCAACTGGCGAGAAGCATGTAGATTACTGTTCTCACTGGCCCCACAGAAGCAGTTACAATTCATTGAAACCAAAGCTAGGTGATAGACATACGCAGATGTGACAGCCTCTGCTAGACCAGATGCTGCAAAGGGCAATCTCCATGCACTTTCCAGGTTGAGGGGCACAGTCAGCTCTTCAGCTTTTTACTCCCAGCATGAATAAGTTGCCCTTCATTTCAGACAGGTTCTTCATTTCAATCTGTTTCAGTAGTAAAGACATACTTACTAAAAAATAAAAACATGTATATGTAAAAAGATATTAACCATCAGTTCAATGGGACTCCATCACATATGGTAAATAATCATCTTTCACTTTCTCCTTCCTGCTGTAATATTATACAATCTAAATGTGTTAGTCATCTTTCTGTCACTTTCACAAAATACCTGAGAAAAGCTACCTAAAAGGAGGAAAGATTTGGGTCATGGTTTCAGAGACTTTCATCCATGGCCTCTGGGCTCCATTTTTTCTGGGCCTGCACTGAGGCAGAACATCATGGTGGAGGAGGATGGTGGAGCAGACCCCACAGCAGCCAGAATCAGAGAGGAAGAAGGCAAGGAGGGGGCTGGGACAAGATACAGCCTTCCAAGACATGCCCCAGGTGACTTACTTCCTTCAAGGAGGCCCCATCTAACTTTTCCACCACCAGCTGGGAGGCAGGTCTTTAGCTCTTGAGCCTTTGAGGGACAGTCTAAATCCAAACTATACCACTGAACTGGAGTCAAAGGGCTGCCTCTCTCCAACCAATGCCACGTCCCTCTAGGGCTGAGGCAGTAATGGAGCAAGGATTTCCCCCACAGCACTAAATGGGGAAGCCAAGTAATGAAACAGACTTTATGTTAAGTAGAAATAGATTTACAATAATCTTATTATTTTTATAAAAATCTTTCTGACTATTTGAATGACTGAAGTTCAAAAACAATTTTTTAAACTTAAGATACTGTTTTAAAAAATCAGTTGTTTCTCCTTTATCATGAAGCTCTCCTCTTTCTCTATTGTTTCGATTTTGAACAATCTTTAAAAACTAATCAGTAAAACTCAGTTCTATCTCTAAGAAAGGTATTGATAAGAGCAAATATATTTTAGGTAATTTCTAATCTTATTTTTATGGGTCAATATAAAGTACTTTATCATCAATTCTCCTATTGATGGGCTTTCCTTTTAATAATAAAACACTGTGCGTAATAAATGTTTATAAATGTCTCCTGATACATCCAAGTAAGATTTTCTCAAAAATAAACTTTCAGGGGCCAGGGTTGTGGCTCAGTGGTAGAGCGCTTCCTAGCAGGCATGAGGCACTGGCTTTCATCTTCGGCACCATATGAAATAAATAAATAAATAAAAACCAATGAAATGAAGGTATTGTGTCCATCTACAACTAAAAAAGAAAAAATTACAAATAAACTTTCAAAAGGGTATATCTGGGTCAAATGATGGATCTGTTTTCGTTTTGCAGTTCATAGACATATTGCTCTTTAAAGGCCTTGGGCCAGTTCACCTTTAACTCACCGATTCTCCAGCAGTGCTCAGCTTTATGAGTCATTTTTTTGTACCACAACATGTCATGCATTTGGATAATATAAATGAAAGAACTCTGGCAATGAAAATATTTTGGCAGTCATTTACAGGAAAGTTTATTTCTTTTCCCTGATTTATTTATTCGGTCTCTTATTTATATCTGCATTGACTAATGGATATTTATTTCATACTTTGGATTGCACGACAGTGCTTCATTATTCTTTTTATGGCTAATTCTTTCAGTTTGGGTGACAGGGGGCATTTTTCAGGTTGGTGACTGTGTCCCTTTACATTTCTCCAGCCTTGTGCTCTTTGAACACTACTTTCTGGTACAAAATATGCTCTGGGCTTAACTGGTACTGCCCCTTTCCTACAGCAAGCATCAGTGATTTCTGCAAAGAATACTAGCCCTTTTTCTTGAATAAAAGTACTTAGATTCCAAGATCTGGATACACTTATTCCTTCTGAAGTGTTATTGCTCCCAGGCCTTCTCAGTGGACAGAGCATGACAGCACAGGTGTGCATGTTAACCTGAGCACACAAGCCTACCTGTGATTGCTGCTGATTAAACATTGGAATATGCTTTAGGCTAAACACAGTTCATACTGATATCTTTGTGGCATTTCTTGCCATACGTTTTTAAATCTTTTCTCTACTGATTTATATTTAAGGTCTAGGCATGCATTGGAATATAAAGGATATATTTTGAAAGATTATTATGTACAGTATTTATATATATTTCTGTATTTAATATACAGCCATATTTTAATCCAATCGCTCAGTGAATTCCAAATTATAAGGAAACTGGAGATTAGAAAAATAGATAATTTACCCAATCAAACATCAAAGATGAGTGATGACTTCATATGATTTGAATGTCCCTTCAAAACTCTTGTTACAATTTAATGGCCATTTTAAGTATTGAGAGGAGGAAACTTTAAAAGGTAAGTAGATTTGGGGGACACTGCTCCATAAATACATTAAGTCTGCAGTTGCAGGTGCGAGTTAGCAGAGGTAAGGTAGATCAGTGGTCAAGTTTGGCACCTCTTCCTGTCCCTGGCATGCTTCTATACAGCACGCCAGACCGTATTAGAGGCTGCCACCTTGCTCTTGGATTTCCCACCTCCGACAACCATAAGCCCCATAACTTTATGTTGCCTATAAACTACCCAGTCACCAATATTCTGTTAGAGTGGGGGAAATAAACTAAAACATTATATTTTCTCAGTTTGGGGGAAAACACATCTCACATCAGCTCTATTTCAAGGATGAGTATCTGTGGTGAGAATGAAGGTATAAAAAGGGAAAAAGGAGTGGAAGAAGAGAACAATATGAAAGATAGTTATGTTGTTTCACACAACAAATATGAACAAGACCTGAATTAAGCAATTCTATGCTACTGACTAAGTGAAATTAACACATTGGCTCTAAATATTTCCAAACAGCATCAATGCCTTAAGAAAGATTTATGGTAATAAAGTGTTGACAGTTATTTGAAATTGCTTATGTATATGTTAGCCAACATTAGCATAAGTAAATTGCTTAGTTCTGGAATTCACCTTGAAGCCATTTTTTTAAATTAAATAATTCCCTATCCTCTAATATTCAAGT
Organism: Spermophilus citellus; assembly: GCF_964194105.1. Taxonomy (NCBI): domain Eukaryota; kingdom Metazoa; phylum Chordata; class Mammalia; order Rodentia; family Sciuridae; genus Spermophilus; species Spermophilus citellus. The sequence continues at coordinate 42,179,118 of NC_138188.1, forward strand.
CATATTTAAATGAAAAATGGGACTAAAACTGTGGTCTTTTATTTCCAAGAATTTGTAACTACAGGAGAGGATGATAATTGTTTTTATATCACCAGTGTGTGCACTATTACACAATACAAACTAGAGACCTCAGTGATTCCCTAAGAAAGATGTATGATAATTGATTTTTTACTATATTTGGTTTCTTTGTATTGATTATTATTTTGGAATTCACCAGCAAAGCATCTTTTTTTTTTTTTTTTAAAGAGAGAGGAGAGGGGGAGAGAGAGAGAGGGAGAGAGAGAGAATTTACTTATTTATTTTAGTTTTTTCCGGTGGACACAACATCTCTGTTTGTACGTGGTGCTGAGGATCGAACCCTGGCCGCACGCATGCCAGGTGAGCGCGCTACTGCTTGAGCCACATCCCCAGCCCCAGTAAAGCATCTTAAAACATTTTCTGATAGTATCTGAGCTGGCAGTCACCAACACATTTTTGGTTATTTTAGAGAGGATCCTTTGTAAGTGTGGAGAGAAAATAAACTTGATGGTATGATCAAATCCTCCTTCACTTTGGAAAACGTCTCCTAGTTATTTATGCCTTGATACTTGCCATATGAGTGGCAGTGAGACTCCTAGAGAGGTGTGAATAGTGTTTCACAAAATCTAAAAGTATTTGTATTAGAAAATAATCAGCAATTTGCACTCAAGGAAAAGAGAAAAACAAACCTAACCTTTCTTCCTTCTGATTCATACTTGATTGAAGTAAACATTCATCATATACAAAATTCTTAAAAGGATATCAGCACAATGATTGAGTTGTATAATTCCTTAATACCAATGCAATTTTATTTTACATACTCACATGTATTCAAAATCTGTGCAGACTCCATTTCATTCTCCCTTAATCCCCTGAATTTTTTTTTCTTTTCAAATTTCTCAGCTGCTTCTCATATTATGACAGGTTACAGACATGCTTCTTTTTACTTTTTTCTATTTTTTTCAGATATTTGAAATCACCTTTTAGTTTCAGAAGCATTCCAGATATTGAGGTTAAGGATTTAAGTCATTTTCCATTATCTCAAAAGAAAATCTGAGTTGAATTACTTGGAAATTCTAGCATGACAGTCTTCCAAATATTAATACATTTTATACTTCACTAAAATAGACATACATCTATTATAAACAGATGTCTATTACTCTCTCCATCAGTCTTTGCAAAAAAGCCTTTAAGCACTTGTCAGTTCTCAAGTTGCTGGCACCAAATAGGAGGAGCTTTCTAAATTTTAATTTCTGCTTGAAATCTCAGGTTATCATTGTAACAAATAAATACCTAGTTTGCCTCTTTCATGTTCAAAAAAATATTTGCCGATAATCTGAGTCTGAATAATCATAGTTTGTCAGTTTTTCCTTCAAGGAAAAAACAATATTCTGTGGATGAGGTTGTCTTTAACTCTCAAGTCAAATGACTCACACATGGGCTTTTGACAACCTTCAATGTCAGGAGATAACAGTGGTATAGATAGTGCTTATTTCATTTTGAAGAATATTTTTAAAACCTGAACTTTACATTGAACTTTCATAAAATTAATACTTTTCCTGAATCTTGAAAGACACTCCTCAGTGAAAATTTTCCCCCTAAAAATATGTGATGGGAAACATCACATAACTATTTGGCAGTGTCAGGGTCTTGATTCCAATTAAGACCACAGCAGTAACCATCAGTTCAGGTTACTGAGGTACCCTGAGGTTCCAGTGGGCTATTCAACTATGAATATTTCAGCATGATTTGTGTTCTTTTCCAATCCTCCCCAGAAAATAGTTTTTTTAACTGTTAGATATTACTGATAGCCAAAACCCAAACAGAAAGTTCATCCACCAATTACTCATCATTTCATCTATTTGTAAGGCATTGTTGCAATTCTGCACATATGACATGGAGTCAGTATCTACACTCACAGCCTACCCTTTAACTTTTCGAGTTTCTCTGCTTTTGGAGACAGCAGTGTTATTTCTCACCATTAGGCACTTCCAAAGTCAACTGCATACAGATCTATTAATCCCTTAGCTAATGTCTGAATTTCTTCAACCAAGATAATATTAACTTGGACTGTTAAGATGTTCACTCTTTTTTTTTAAATTCCAGTTTGAAAAATAATAATATAAATATTCAGTTTAGCTTTCTTTGAAATGTAAGCAATTGGTTAAAAAATTGTTACAATTTATCAAGCAGCATAAGCATATTTGGAAATCTTTTATTGCATAAGACACATAAGATAAATTATTAACATTTATAAAGCCCCCAAAATGGCAGCATCTGTTCATATCTCTGTTCATTATTTACACTATTTTTTCCATTTTCTTTGGAGTAGATGCCTATCTTTTGTGGTCATAAATATTTATGCCAATTTCATCTTTTCAGTGTGTTTAGATGCAGAAAAGTAGAATTGGTGGGCTGAAAAGGCCAGGCTTCCAGTTTTCCCCCTTTTGAATTATATAATCTACTTTGACATATTAGCAAAGTATATTAGTAATTCTAAAGTACATAATGAGTAATATTAAATTCTAAACTATATTGGACAAAAGTGTAAATGTGCAGATCATAAGAGAAACACGTGAGTACGGCGAGCAGGAGCACAATAGAAGTAGCCAGAGAAGTATGATTTAATATTTGAAAATGGAACTATTTATTCCCTCTATCTAATAACTTTGGAATTCCTTGAAAGCCAATACACAATTACACACTTTCTAATTAATCAGAGGGCACTAGTGCGACTGCACAGTGTGAAACTTCTGGAAATCAAAATTGAAATCTTCACTGGGCCCTCATGAAAAAATGAGGGTGAAAATGTGGAGCATTTACTTAATATTATGAAAGCAATTTAATCTTGCTATCTCCCAGATTCACAGTTTACTCTTTTAGTACACCTAGCCTAAAATACAAACCATCTTATATATTTTCAGATACGCATGTACGTGTGCATATCTACCTTGACATAAGATGTATTTCTTACTGCCAGTTGCAAGGAAACCAGAGTTCTGATAGGGGGAGTTGAACACTCCAATGCCAGAGAAGCTAGGACAAGAAAGGGAATGTAGTTGTTTTGTTGCTATGACCATCATAGGGAGAGTAGGCATGGTGGGCTTACTTTGGGTTTTTTAGGTGTCCAACTTATTATTGGAAATAAATTCCCATTAAATATTTGGCAGCTATTGGCTTTTTAAATAATAAGAAAATTAGAAGTGATTAAAAAAACCAAGATGATTAAAAAACATACAAATTAACTATAATGGTTTACTAATACCTTATTTGATATCATAAAAATGTTCTAAGTGTTACTCACTCTGGTTTTTGTACTAAGAGACAAGGGCTTATAATGCAATACTTACGGATTTAAGACCTGAGAAAACTCACATAGTGTTGATATGTACTTATATCTACATGTAAAAGTTCATGTTTACGTAAAATTTCTCCTCCAGCCTACCCTAAAACCGAGGGGACAGCTAGGCTATGGTTTACTTCTTTTAGGACAAAATCTCTGAACTACTAAGTAGCCTCTTCTTACCTTCTTAGAACAACGAAGGTAAATCTGACTTTTCTCTCTCCATTGTAGTTTGGGATTATAGAAACCACATAACTTTCCTTTTCCTTTTACAGTTCTACAGATCAAGGAGAGACACACCCAAGGAAATTCCACTGAACGTGGACTTGTTTTCAATCATACGATTCTGAACTTCAAACTCGTTGCCATAAATCAGACAAGACTTTTGGGAGAACTCAAGGTTAACATAATTTATATGTGACAGAAATATAAATTATTTTTAACCACAGGTAGAATCTTGAGGTTTGCAAATGACTCCATATTCTTTACATCTTTATTTATACTTCTTTTGTGATCTGACTATGGATTTGCTCTCGTAAAGAAATGGATTCATTGTCATAAATTTTACCTGTTTGCAAGGGACATAATTTTATGTATGGAAACACCTAGAAACTACACCAAACAAACCTTTTGGAAATTATATATATATATATATTTACACTGATAATTTAATTGCTGAGAAAAAATCAAGAAATTAGTACAATTCACAATAGCAGCAGCAACAATAACTGTAATAAAATAAAATTAATAGATATGAAATTGTCAAAAAAATGACCTTTATAATGAAAATTGTAAAACACTGATGAAAGAAATTAAAGAGGGGACACACACACACGCACACACACACCCCAAATAGAAATGTATCCCATGTTCATGGTTTGGAAGTATTAATTTGTTAAAAAATGTCCATACTAAACAAAGCAGTCTATAGATTCAGTGCAATTCCTATCAACATACCAACAACATTTCTCACAAAAGTATGAAAAAATAAAAAACAAATAAAAAGAATAAGCACTCCTAAAATATGTACAGAACACAAAGGACCATGCTTGACTAAAGCAATCCTGAGTCAAAAGTACAAAACTGGAGGTATTATAATGCCTGGTTATAAAATATACCACAATGCTATAAGAAATTAAACTATATTGGTTTGTCATAAAAATAAGCACATCCACAAATGGAACAGTGCAAAGAATCCATAAGTAAATCCACATATTTGTAGACAATTCAAATTTTCTGAAGTCAGCAAAAGACTATATTGGAGGAAGAAGAATCTCTTCAACAAATGATATAAATGATGTTGGGAATATGAGATATTCATATGCAAAAGAATGAATTTAGACCTTTATCCCTCAAAATACATAAAAGTCAACTTGGAATAGATCAAAGACTCAGATATTTTCAAACCTGTGAAAATACTAGAAGAATATATAAGAGAAATATTTAATTACATTGGGCTTGGAAAAATATATTTTTGAACATGACCTAAGAAACATAAACAAAGGAAGCACAATTTTGATTAGGATTACTACAAACTTAAAATTTTTAACAGCAAAGGAAGCAATTAACCAAGTGGAGACACAATCTACAGAATGGAAAAAAAAATTGCAAACCATTTATTCAAGAAGAGATTGCATTCAGCATATATGAGAAATTTAAAAACTTCAGCTACAGAAAGCCCAAATAAACTGAGTTAAATATGAGCAGTTGATCTAAATAATATTTCTAAAGAGGATATGAAAATGACCTGCAAGTGTATGAAAAAAACCTCAGCATCACTAATCATTAGGGAACTTCACTTCAAAACCACTAACAGATAGCATCTCACCCCAGTTACAATGGCTATTATCAAAAAGACAAAAAAAAAATAATATGTCAAATGCTGATGAGGATAGGGAGAATGAAAAACTCAAATACACTGTTAGTAGTACTGTTAACTTAGTTTAGTCATTATGGGAGAATATAGAGGTTCTCAAATACCAAGAAATAGACCTAAGTCTTATATGAACCAGGAATTGTGCAATTTGCATAAATTCAAAGTTATTGACATCAGGATATTGAAGAGACATGAGTACTTACATTTTTTTTTCAGCACTATTTACAATGGCCATGATCTGAAAGCCACATAGGTGATGACCAACAGATAGAAGAATAAATAAAATGTGGAATGTATACAGAATGGAATATTATTCAGTCATAAGAAAAAACAAAATCCTGCCATTTGCTACAATATGGATGGAACCAGAGAATGTTAAGTACAATCATTCAGCACAGAAAAATGCCATGTTTTTATATATTAAAGACAGAATGTTGACCTGATCGAAAGAACAGAAAAGTGGTACTGGACCCTCAGAAAGGTCTTGATAAGGGGTAGGGAGAGAAGATGACTAATGGTATAGAGGGACAGTTGGATAGGAGGAATAACATCTAATTTTCCATAGCACAGTAGAACCATACTGTGTTATAGAAAATTAGCCATGCAATGGATATGGTTATAAAAAGAAACTAGCCATACAATTACAATTACAATCATAATTATGATCAACAATAATTAATTGAAGATTTAAAAATGGCTAGAGACTTTTGAAGATTCCAACATAAACAAATGGTAAATGTCTGAGTTCAAAGATATTACAATTACCCTGTTTTGTAATGTCACAATATAGTCTATCAACATATACTGTTGTTACTATGTTATTTAAAAATGTTGAAAAAAAAAGAAATGAATGGATTTTGTTTCTCCATCCTCAAAATATAAGCTTTGATCTTTTATTTTTTCTTGGCCAATATGATAATCTCAGGCATACTATAAGCAGGGACTAAACAAAAGCATTTATCAATTGAGATCTCTTTTCATGCACTTGAAACCAGAGATCACTGTGTCTATAAGCCTGGTCGTCCACTGAAGTCATCGAAGGAAAAGTTCCCACATAAGGTGTAGTTGGGTTGTTGTGAACACTATCTGTCAGGATACTACATGTGGCTAAGTCTGTCCTACATTATGTAGCCGCCAATCGACTTCCAAAATAATTTATAATGATGAGTGCTTCAAAACTGAGTTAGGCAAGGTCAACCTAGAGTGCAAGAACTGTGAACAGGGAACTAAATAGAATCATTGCTTTTTAAGTTGCTGAGTTTCAGAGTGGTTCGTTATGCAGCAAAAGTTCAGTGTACTACATCTTAGCCTATACACCAATGCTTAAAGAAAATATAGTGACAACAGTCACTAATATGGCAGTATGTAAAAATGTGATGTGTAACAGATGTGATTCTGCAATCTGTATTTGGGGTAAAAATGGGAGTTCATAACCCACTTGATTCTAATGTATGAAATATGATTTGTCAAGAGCTTTGTAATGTTGTGAACATCCAATAAAAAAAAAGAAAAAAAAAGAAAATATAGTGGAAGGAAGTAGAAGCTGTCATAAAAATGATCTCTTTTCATAGAAGGCATCAGCAGACCCCCAGAATAAAGGTACACTAGGGGAGAAAGCTAGCAACACATGATATGCTGCAGAAAGAATGAATAAATTTGTTGATTGAATGTATATCTTCTTATGAGAAGTGTCTGTTCAGCTCCTTAGCCCATTTATTGATTGGGTTGTTTGGTTTTCTGGCATTAAGTTTTTTTGAGTTCTTTATATATCCTGGAGATTAGTGTTCTATCTTTCCTGCACGTGGCAAAAATTTGCTCCCAATATGTAGGCTCTCTCTTCACCTCATTGATGTTTCTTTTGCTGAGAAAATGCTTCTTAGTTTGAGTCCATCACATTTATTAGTTTTTTATTTTATTTCTTGCACTTCAGGAGTCTTGTTAAGAAAGTCAGAGCCTACTCTGACGTGATGAAGATTTGGGCCTACTTTTTCCTCTGTTAGCTGCAGGTTCTCTGGTCTAATTCCTAGATCCTTGATTCACTTTGAGTTGAGTTTTGTGCATAGTGAGAAATACGGGTTTAGTTTCATTTTGCTGCATATGGATTTACAGTTCTTGCAGCACCATTTGGTGAAAAGCAATCCTTTCTCCACTGTATATTTTCAGCTCCTTTGTCTAGTATGAGATAACTGTATTTATGTGGATTTTTCTCTGTGTCTTCTATTCCATACCATTGGTCTACATGTCTATTTTGGTGCAAATACCATGCTGTTTTTTTATTACTATATCTTTGTAGTGTAGTTTAAGGTCTGGTATTGTGATGCCTCCTGCTTCACTTCTTGCTAAAAATTGTTTTGGATATTCTGGGTCTCTTATTTTTCCAAATGTATTTCATGATTGCTTTTTCTGTTTCTATAAGGAATGACAATGGGATTTTAATTAGAATCATATTGAATCTGTATAGCCCTTTGAGTAGTATGGCCATTTTGACAATATTAATTTTGCCTATGCAAAAGCATGGGTTCTTTCCATTTTCTAAGGTTTTCTTGAATTTGTTTTTTGTTTGTTTGTTTGTTTGTTTTAGTTTTCTGTAGTTTTCATTGTAGAGGTCTTTCATCTCTTTTATTAAGTTGAAAATATATATATATATATATATATATATATATATATATATATATATACACATATAAAATGTTCAACATCTCTAGTAATTAGAGAAATACAAATCAAAACTAAGATTTCATCTCATGCCAGTTAGAATAGCAGTTATCAAGAATACAGACAAAATAGTGTTGATGAGGATGTGGGGAAAAGGTACACTCATACACTGCTGGTGGGACTTCAAATTGGTGCAGCCAATATGGAAAGCAGTATGAAGATTCCTTAGAAAACTTGAAATGGAACCACCATTTGACCCAGCTATCCTTCTCCTTGATCTATACCCAAAGGACTTAAAATCAGCATACTATAGTAATGTAGGCACATAAATGTTTATAGCAGCTCAATTCACAATAGCTAAACTGTGGAAGCAACTTATATGCTCTTCAACAGATGAATGGATAAAGAAACTCTGGCATATATACACAATAGAATATTACTCAGTATTAAAAGGGAAAAAAAGTATGGCATTAGCAGATAAATCGATGGAGTTGGAGAATATCATGATAAGTGAATTAAACCACTCCCCCAAAAACCAAAGACTGAATGTTCTCTCTGATAAGTAGATGCTGATCCATAATGAGGGGCATGGGATAAATGGAGGAACTTCAATTGGGCAAAAGGGGAGGGAGAGGTGAGGAGGGTGGCAGGAAATATGGTGGAATGACCTTAGGTCCTTACTTTAGGTACATTGTATGAGTGCACAAATGGTGTAACACTACATTGTATACAACCAGAGAAATGAAAAGTTGTGCTACAATTGGGTACAATGAATCAAAATGTGTTCTGCTGTCATATATACCTAATTAAAATAAATTAATTACTTTTAAAAAAGAATGAATAAAACTGCCAGCTGAAATACTTTGAAAATTAGGCTGCACAGCAACACAATCCATAATTTTGGAATAATTGGTTGTAATACTTGTTTTTTGTATGATTTATTTTAGTAATTATTCAATACATGTCCCAGAAAATCAGGAAGATACTCTATCAAACTTTCACTAGGGACAAGGCATTCCAAGTGTCCATTCTCTTTTCTTATTCAATTAACACTCTATATCCAACATTTATTGGTGTTGAAACAATTATTACTAATGTAGTACACATAAAAAAAATTAACTTCCACTGGAGGTTTAAAGGTATATTTTATGGTATGTTTAGGCATAAAAAAAGTTTTCTTTTTTAATATAATATTTGTGGAAGAGAGTCTGCAAAATAGTGCCCAATATTACTGACCTAATTTCTTATGATCTTCTGCACTCTTCTCCCATTGCAGTAGACTTGTGTGATCTATAGGGCATTACTGAGGTAATAGTATGTAACTTCTGAGCCCATATCATAGAATTTATCTGTGGCTTCTGCTTTTGTTTCTTGAATAACTCAGGTTGGGGGAGGTCAGCTTTCATTTCTGAGAACGCTTCAGCAGTCCTGTGGAAAGAACCTCATGGGATTGGGTGGAGAGCGAGGCTTCCTGTAAGGAGCCTATTGACCGTGTGAGTGAGCCACTTGGGAAGTGGTCCCCAACCTCAGTCAAATCTTCAGATAATTGCAGCCTTTCTATTGGACTGAAATCTCAGGAGAGATCCACTAGAATTTCTCAGCCAAGAGCTTTCCATATATCTGTTGTGCTAAAACTGAGGAGGAAAAGTTCATTATTAATTGGACTGTATTTTAAGGCAATTAGTATTACAGCAACAATCACGACACACTTTTTAAAAATTGATTCATACTTTAAACTTTGCTTAAACACTGAGTCATTTTGTCTTTAAAAACTCAATTTGTCTTTAAAAAGATTTGTAACTGATTTTGTAAAATTGGGCTGCTGGCTTGTTTTCATATGTGTCACTTCTCAATCTGTGAAATAGAACTGCAGTAGTAATTATGATTGTAGAATTTAAATTAAATAAAATGTGCAAAGAGATTAGAAACATACCTAGAATATAACAAATACTAAACATCTGTCAAAAGTATTTTTGTGGAAAGGTGATAGTTCAAGGTTGAATATTAAACTAACAACATTTGCCTATGTTCTAATATGTTAAGCTCTTTCAAAATGTAAGATGGGATATAACTTTTATAATTTGTTTCTCATAGAACATTTTTCAAAATTACTTGCAATTCCATTATTATTATTATTATTATTATTATTATTATTATTATTTGGTTTTCTTCTACAGAATCAGGTATAAAATAGGCTTTATAAAAAGACAGGCTGTGGTAGTTTTTAAAATGTAATAGTCATTGTAATGCACAGTATGAATAACATATCTCACCTGGAGTCTAGACACTGTATAGTGGCTTCAATGGACAGTAAGATGCACTTTTTCAGGTTCAGATTCACATCCTTTGTCTGACTTTCACACTCCTCGGGAGACATTCAAATTGCAATTTGTGCCTTACCGTTTTTACTACAGCAAATAACTTATTCCCTTTGTTACTATTCACTTTGCTTTCATGAATAAAACATATTTTACCTATTGTATATTTTATTAAAATGGAGACCAAATTCTAAGACCAAGGTAAGGATTTTATTCCCTTGCTTTAGCCATTTTATTATTCCTTTAAACTACCATGGGTTGAGACTAGGTATACATTGCATGCAATGAATACTCAAAGTCGTTTTTCATTGTGTAACTTTTGTGTACCTTCTAGGCCCTCAAGTGTCGAATTTGTCCTAAATAGATAGTTTTTTTCCTGCAGAGCTATTTCTCATACATTTGATGAAAACAATCATGCTCCCTAAGAATAACAAAAATAAAATTCATTAATTTAATTGTATTTTGAATTTTTGAAACTTTTTGCTTTAATCATTTAAGTAAATTATTGACTATTTCAAAAGGCAACAATATAAAAAAATTGACTTAATGTGACTAATGGCATAATGACATAATAATGCACTCATGGTGGAGCACCCTTGCTTTTGCCTAGGATTCATCACTCGCTGTGTGGTAATAACTGTAACTTAGTCAACATGTTTAGATCCTTGGAGTCTTTAAAATAAGAACAACAGAATTTCTGTTCAGAAATTTTTGTAAGATAATTAAATATAATGGCACATCTAATATTTTTGCTACTAAAGAGCTATTTTAAGTGATAGACAATGCTGGAGACAGTGAAGTGTAATCAGCCCCAGATCAAATGGAAGACTGACTTTCCCCTAAATGTCTTTCAAAACTGTTACAATTTAAAATTAAATTTATAATTTAAATTTAAAATTAATTTTATGTAATATAGGTAAAAAATACATATTTGTGTGTGTATATATATGTGTGTATATATATATATACATATATGTGTGTGTGTATATATATATATATATATATATATATATATATATATGAATAATTAATTTTTGGGAGCTATCCATGAACTGTGCATGAACCAAATTGGCATTGGAAATCTGGTATCTGGGAAGTCCCTGTGGCACTTCTGCTGGTGAGACTGCCCCAATACATGTGACTTCCTACCCAGCTCTGTTAGGTTCCATATGCACTGGAGATGGAGTGACTTGCTAAAGCCACACAGACACAGCCTCCCAGAGATGGGTGTGGCTTGCCAAGATGCGAATCAACCTGTTGACTGCAAAACACCTTGAAGCAAGACTCCACCCACTGAAACTTGATCCCTACCTTTGATGTCCCCTCCCTTAAATAAGTGACCAGAGCCATTTTCTAGATGCTCAGCTTCAGCTCCTGTGTGGACTGGACCTGTCAGGTGCTCCATTCTTTTAAAACTATTTTTCTGACTCTGACTCTCAATTCTTCACTAACTGTTTCAGATCTTCATTTTCTCAGGTGGCTCATCCCCTCTGAGCAAAAAATGCTCAATAATTAATAATATATTTTAGTTGTTATTTATTATTAAAAATTGTTATTTGTATTACTGTGAAAATTATTATGAAGCAATGATTTAACAGTAGGTTAAAATGGCACATGACTTGGGAGGCTAAGTCAAGAGGATCCCAAGTTCATGGCCAGCCTCAGCAACTTGGTAAGACCCTGTCCAAAATAAAATGAAATAGAGATGGGAATGTAGCTTAGTGGTACTGTGACCCTGGGTTCAACACCCAGTACTCACCCATTCCCCCATTTTTTTATATATATATATATAAAAATTATATGTATATATATATATAATTTTTAAATTATATATATATATATATATAATTTTTATTTTAAAATTATTTGTATTTTTAAAGAACTTCAAATCTTCAAATGTTTATTAAATAGTCTGACACTATAAGAATTTTCAAGACAGAAGGATAAACTACTCAACAACAAAAATACTCACCAAGGTAAAAGAATTTACAAATGCGCTGAGTTTTGTGAGATTTTTACAATAAATAGGATTTAAAAAAATTTTTAAAGTAAATAGCATGGTATCCAAAATTTTGTTCATAGCCACTGAAGAATTAGTCAAAACATTTTCCTAAATTGTTTTCTCAATGGCATAGTTTTATTAATAAGTCTAAGGGAAAGCTGGAAAATTCTAGAAATGCAAAGAATTCGTTATACTTAAAGAAAAGCTTATATTCGTTATTCGTTATACTTAAAGAAAAGCTCTATAACAATGAAAATATTTTAGATTTTTAAATTAGTTCATAGCATGAACTATTCATATCAATATATATATATATATATATATATATATATATATATATATATATATATATATCAGGTTTCCATAGTATATGAATATGTTTGAAAAGTATTTAGGATTCTTTTATTTCATAGATTTCAAAGTGGATCTAAAGCAAAATTGGAAGATGTATTGTAATGTTATAATTTAATAATACTTCATCTACTTTGAATGTTGTCATTCTAAAAATGATAATGGAGCTAAATTATTTTCAAGAGAGTAATAACCTAGTTTTTAACATCTTCTGATGAACAGAAGCTTAAGATATTGGATAACTGAAAGGGTTACTTGACTGTGTTCTCTGCGCTTCTAAATTCATATATTTTTAAAATGAAAATGATGTAAAACAGGTATTTCTAGTAAATCTTAGGAATATATATGGAAGCAATGACTAAGGAAATAACTTTTCTATTTCAGAAAATTACAGAAAAATACTGGGACACATCAGAGCTTCTGTTCTGGATATACTTGGCTTGTGCTGCTAGATTTGTCAGAAGCTCTAATGCATTATGAAATATTAGTCTTGCTACAGGCATCCTATCCAGTTCGTGCTTTTTATTAAAATGGTTTTAATATTTCAACAAGATATTTCTTGTAATTTCTGATTAGTAATTTATCATACTTAGAATGTTTAATTACTCTGTTTTTAAATGTACTATTAGCAACTGGGTCTTACAGAATACTTTTTCAAGTGTCACATTTTATAATGTGTTTTTTGCTTTTTCTTTTTGGATGAAATGGATTTGTTATGAATTACCTTTATGTTCTGGGAGGAAACCCAAATAATTATTGAAATTTAATTTAAAAGTTTTGAGGAATTAGTAATTGAATTCAGGTAATTTTATTCAATACAATTAAACTTCCTACATTACCTTTTTGTTTGTGTTTCTATTTTTATTGCTTTTAAATAAATTTTAAATTAGTCCTTAGGAGGCAGAGCAAGATGGCAGCTGAGTAAGAACCTACATTGATAACTTCCCCCTGGACACACACACACACATCAATTTAATCAACTATTCATGCACTGAACTACCATCACAAGAGCTAAAATCCACCTAAAAAATAAAAAATGCCCTATTTTAAATATAATAAAAAGATGCATTGAAGTCTGGGAAGAAAGAGTAGCATACATCACCCATCTCCCAACACTAAGCAGCATATAGAAAGAAGCCTTCCACTAAAGGGAAGAAGAATGGGTTAAGTATAGTCGGTGGACTTCAAATCCAATAGAAGGTTTGCCATGAATCCTAGTGCCTGGCAGAAGCCCACAACCTCTACCACAAAGCCAGTACTAAGACTTTGCCATGGGAACTGCATTAGTCTGATAACTATGGGAAGGTCTCTACTAGGCCTAACCCAACCACAGCAACAGATGGGAGAGCAGGCTTCCATCTTTTTGAGAGCAGGCCTCCTGACAAAGCACAGGATTTTGCCTTGGAGCTCAGTTCCAGGTCGACCACAGTGAAAACCAACACCAGGCAGAAAATTAGCAATCCTATGAACCAGCCAAAGACTTCAGACAGAGCCTCTAGTCTTTCTCTAGTATCATGTAGAGACTTATACACCAATAGGGTAGACTCAATTTTGGCCTGCATCATTGTCATTCTTAGAGTGGACCAAAATCATCTCCTACCAAGATGGCACACCCTACCATGGCACCCCCTGTGGCTGTGAGACTCTGGTGCAGCTTAATATTAACCTTGGAGATGTAGGAACTCTTCATCACCTGCCCCCCACCTCTGGCAGCTCAGCTACTAGCAGGCAGTACTCACAGGTAATGATCTAGATCTGCTCTGGTATCAGGTGGGACCTGTGCCCCAGAGGGATGGACTCATGATTCTGCCTTCATCATTGCCAGCTGTGGCAAGGGTCAGGGAAGTCCAGCATCAGTGTTAAAGCCAAGGGACTGACTTCATCATCACTACAAGCCCAGGAAGCATAGCCTGGAATAAGACTCCATTCACTGGGCATAGGTCCTGGTAGTAAGCAAAGGAACTCAGTACTGGAATGGTGAAACCTAACTCTGGTCACACTTTAACGGACCTCATCCCCATGCCAGTGCCAATGGACAGATCCTGTGTAATTGCCTCACGGTGAGGTACAGACATGTGGCCCAGTATCTTGGACATCTATTCTAGTTAGTATCACTTGTGATTAGTTGCAGTGGTCATAAGCCAGAAGTCCACTGCAGTTAGCAGGGCATAGTTTTGGTTCTATTTGAGTAATGTGCTGAATCTTTCTGGGCAGAGAGCTTAAGGTGTGATGCAGCATTGCAGTTTGGGTGGTTATGGGCATGACATTAGGGCTTGCAGCTGGTTCTTCCATAATGGTTCTGCTCAGAGTTGAGCAGAAACTCAGAGGGCTTGATCAGGTTGATAATTGTGGAAGACAAATCTGGATCTGCCCAGGCCCTAGGGAAAGGCTGATATGAATATGCTACATTTTTTTTTCTACTCCCTAGTTCATGCCAAAAAACCATAACAACTGACAAACCTAGGCTTGGGTTTCCCTTTAGTGCTGAAACAATTACACCACATCAATATGCACCACTTGGTGAACTGATCTTATGGTGCCATCTAGTGTTCAAATAGCAAGGTTAATAAAAGTTCAAAGAAAATTAACAAACTGCTTAGAATTTCTGGAAAGACAGGCATAAATAAAGCCAGAATATGAAGACTGGAATATCATTAAATGTTCACATGTTTCATAAACAAAAACCATGAATAAATTTCAGGGAACCCTGGTCTCATTTAATGTTCAAAATAAGAGGCCAAAAACTGACTGATGGGAACCAGTATGGATAAAATGTTGGAGAATTTGAACAGTTCTTTTAAGGAAAGTAAATGATTTTCAAAAGAAATGATTTGATGTACTAAGAGAGAAATTTACAGTGACAAAAACAGTTTTAAAATACCAAAAAACAAACAAACAAAAAAAAAACCTTGAAATCCAAAGTACACTGAGCAAAAATAAAATATGAAAAAAGGTAGGTCAAAGAGTGGAAAGAATTAATGAAGTTTAAGACAAATTATCTGATATTATAGTTAAAGAAGAAAAAAAATATTGAAGAGTTATGTAGAAAGACTGCAGAAAATTTGGGACAACATTAAAAGAAGAAACCTTCAGATAATTGGGGGTTAAAAAGAGATTTGAAAAAGCCAAAGGTAGAAATTTTATTGAAAGAGATTACAGCAGAAAGATTTTCAAAACTGCAAGTCAAGGGTCACCAGTCAGATATAACTCAACCAAATCCATCCAAACACATATTATAATGAATCATCAAAAGTTAAAGTACTAAAAAGGTTGCCAGTTTATCAATAAAAAAAAAAGAAATACCACATAGGTATGTCCCAATTGACCTAAGAGCAGACCTTCTCAGCAGAAAGTGAACAGATAAGGAAACAGTAGCATGTGATTTTCACAATTCTTTGGGGCGGGGGGGGGGGGGGGCGGAAACAACTGTCATCTAAGAATACTGTAATCAGCAAAGCTGTGTTTTAGAAATTAAAGAAAGATTAAGATATTTCCAAACAATAGCCAAGAGACCGTATCTCAACCAGAAATTTCCTACAAAAATTGCTATATTGAGTACTTCAAAATAAAAGAAAGGAAATTAAAACTAAAAAGAAAACATCAGAAGATAATCAAACTGACTGATGAATGCTCTAATAATACAAATGTAGTACATAAAATATTCATGTTTATAGTGTGAAGGCTATAAACAAAATCATTAATGTTAACTTCATTGTCATGGTAAGAGGTAAGTAAAATAGAAAGTTGGAAAATGGAACATGAAAAATTTAAATTGGGAGGAGGAATGGAGTGCAAGTGTAGAGTTTTTATTATAATATTTTTAATCTTTTTTGTTTCTTTTCTTTCTAATCATGTCATACTGCTGTCAACTTCAATGTTACTTTTCAAAATAGTTTATTATAATCAAAAATATTTTATTTAAGTCTCTATAATATCAAGAAGGATGAAACTAAAACAGATAAATTAAAAATATAAGAAAGGAATCAGAACACATTACTAGAGTAAATCACAAACACTTAGGAACACTGTAAGGAAGGGAAGAAGTAGTAAAAGACCTACAGTTAAGCTAGAAATCAATTTTAAAAAATGGCTCTAGTGAGATCTTACCTTTCACAATGGTAGAAAGTTCCGTAGTGGAAATGGAACAGAGAATCATGGCAGAGGGAGGAAAGGTACTGGGGACTGAATTAGAACAAGATATATTCCATGTTTATATAATTATGTCAAAATGGATTCAACTGTCATATATGACTAAAAAGAGCCAATAAATAAAATTTCATAGAAGATCTTTCCTATCAAAATTACCTTAAATGTAAGTGCTTTTGATTCCTCAATTAAAAGACAGAGTAACTAAAATTGCAACTCTATAATGATAGAGTTTCTGACTAACACATTTGAGATTTTAGGTTCAGTCTTCAGTACTACACACATGTGAATGTGTGTACACAGATACACACACACATACAACAAAAAGTGAGTTAATTAAAAATATGATAAACTAAAAGAAAAAGAAAAAACAATAAGGAGGAAGAGAAGGAGAAGGATGAAGGAGAGAAGATGAAGAAGAAAATATATACCACATATAAGAAACTCACTTCAACTCTAAGGATATTAAAAGACTGAAAGTGAAAGAACGCAGTAAGATATTCCATGCTAATTTTTTTAAAAGGATTAATCATCCTTACAACAGATAAATTAGATTTTAAATCAAAATATAATATTCCTGTAATATAATATAGGAATGTTAACTATATAATGATAAAGGTGAATTTGGCAAGAGGGAATAATAACTATAAATGTATACCAAATAGTGGAACATCCAAATACATTAATAAACTTAAAGGTAGATGTAGATTCCAACATAACGATAGTAGGGAACTGGAGTATCTCATGTTCAGCAATGGACAGATCGTCTCAGACAGAAAATCAATAAGAAAATATAATTAAATTGCAATCAGACCAAATGGTCCTAATGTGTGTCTACATAAATGTTTCAACCAACTCTTGTGGAATGCATATTCTTCTCATCAGAACATAATGTTTGGTCCTGAATAGGTCATATGAGAAACCATAAATCAAATGGCCAAAAAAAATGTATCAAGCATCTTTTCCACTACAATATCCCAATGTAATAAAACTAGAAGTCAATAAAAAGAAAAGTTTGGGAAACTATAAAAGTAAATGAAAATTAAACAACTTACACTGAGCAATGATTGAATCGGGGAAGAAATTCAAATTAGAAGACTTCTTGAAAATCAAATATAAATAGAAACACAACATAGCTAAGACATGGGATTCTGCAAAATCAGTATTAAGAAGGAAGTTCAGAACAATCAATGTCCACATTAGAAAAGCAGAAAGATCTTGAATAAATAATCTATCAGTGTCTCTCAAGGGTCAAAAAAAAAAAAAAAAGAAAAGACAAACCAAACCCCAATTAGTAGAAGATAAAAAATGACAAGATCAGAAAGAAAGAAATAATAATTCACTTGTTTGTTTGGGAGATAGTCATTTCTGAGATCTTCTGGTATCATCCCCAAAGTCTGAATTACTTTGTTCCTTTGGGTGTATATTAAAGGACAGATGACTCTAACTAGTATGGGGAAGAAAAGTAATTCTGTTTTCCCTGCAATTATGGAGGGGAAGAGTTTAGAGAGGAGCAGAGAGACAGGAAGAGAAACATGTCCATTTTAAAAATAAGCGGCAGTGGCAGAACAGCAAGGGCTATATTCACAGCATTAAGTGGACCACTGTCAATTTTTACACTCAATTTCCATGGGAAAATGGGTGACCATATCTCCAAGCTGCTTCCTGCTGAAAAGGGGTGAAGTGGGTGGGGGAAATAACAAAAAGTCCTTGTTCTCTATTATGTGGGGTATGGATGGTTAAGGTATTCAGCATTAGGGCAGTCCAGAAATCCACAGTGGCAAATGGCAGGTGACTGGACAAGGCATTCATAGGACAGTGATCATGCTAAGACAACAATAAACAAACAGTAAAGCACTGCTTCTTTGTAAACAGCACAAAAGAAATTATTATTTCCACTAGTCTGTGAAAACCATGAAGACAGTAACCTATAATCATATCAGTGAAAAACAGATTTAAGTTTATCAATGTAGGAGGTTAGGAAGATTTGTAGGTCCTTGAGATCAGGCTCAAATTAACTCAGGACAAACTTTCAACTCTAGAGTCCTTTGTGATTGTTATTTTTAGGCACTCCCACACAAGAATGCTTTATTTATAGTGTCCAGTTTTACTTATTTTGGCATGGCTAACACAAGTGTGCATCAAAAGTTACATTAACAAAAACACTATTTTTCTTTTTAAATGTCCAGGTAGGACTGTGCTTAGTCTATACTTTCCTGACAGGTGATTAAGACTAAATTGGTCAAAAGTTACCTTTTTTCTACCTACTCTTAAGAGTCAACTGAAATTCCTCAGAAATCAGTACTGGGGATGTTTTCAAAGACTCTTGGCTCCCTTAGCTTTCCTTTACCAGGGGTGCCATCTGCCAGAATGGGACAGAGTCTTGTTGATCATATGTGGCTCCTCTTGGATGAATCACGGACATTTCCCTCTCCAAAGACCTTCCTCTTTGTAGAATTCGCACTTGTTCAATTCTGGGGTCCTCTTGATCTCCCTGACTGGTAGATCACATGACTCACCAGAGTTGAAGGTCCCAGGAGTCCCATTATCCAAGTTTTGGTTTTAAACTTCCTGCAGGCTGGTTTCACCAGACTTAAAGCGGCAGTAATGGGTTATAACTTAAATATCTATAACTTTACAGTTACCCTTTTCATTTAGTTAGGGTCAGTGTTAGTATTGTATGTAAATGTTACACTCTGTTTGTCCTATAGATGATGGCTTATTATCTCAAATTAACTCAGGTTGTTTGATGAGAAGAAGTAACTCTGCAAAACACTAACAGGCAACAGTTACAATGTTTACAAGGAAATACAAAATGAAATTAACAGAGCAAAAACATATTTAGTTTGTGGAATAACTATGTACCAATAACTGTATTCATTATAAAATGAATTTTATAATCTTAAACCTTTACTTAGTTATGCATTATATCCAACCTTATTCCATGTTCAAATGGCTCCAAAATAGGCTAGACTTGAGTTAATTTAAAGTTGTGATGAAAAGTTTGATTTTTGTTGTAAAGATTCTATGATTTCACCACTCAGAGCAACTCTCATCTGAAGGCATTGATGATGCTGAAAACAACAACTTAGAGGAGGAAAAATGTATTTTGTCCCATGGTTTCAGAGGTTTTAGTGATCATGGCTGGCTGGCTACATTGGTTTGGGCCTGAGGTGAGGCAGAAAGTCATGGAGGAAGGGGATGACAGTGGAAAGCTGTGGATCTCACATCAGCCAGGAAGGAGAAAGAGAGAAAGAGAGAGAGAGAGAGAGAGAGAGAGAGAGAGAGAGAGAGAGAGAGAGAGAGAGCAAGTGCCCATTCATTACTACACATGTATGCATGCATACACACACGTGCACAATCACATACACAAATAAATAAAATACAAATACAAAAAAAGGGCTGGGGATGTGGCTCAAGCGGTAGCGCGCTCGCCTGGCATGCGTGCGTCCCGGGTTCGATCCTCAGCACCACATACAAACAAAGATGTTGTGTCCGCCGAGAACTAAAAAATAAAATAAATAAAAAAATACAAAAAGAGAAAGACTTTTTTTCATCAACTGAGGAATGAGTAAAAGAAAGTTTTGGAGATTTTATATATAGTGATTTCTGATTATATATTCTGTCACAAAAAGGAAAAATAACTTATCATTTGAGCAATATGGAGGAAATTGGAGGTCATTATGTTAACTAAGGTATGTCAGATACAGAAAGACAAGTTACCAATGATGTCACTTATATGTGGAAAAGAAAAATTTCAGAGTGCAGGGAGGGCAGAGAGGGCTAGAGAGAGGCTGATCAATGACTAAATTATACTTAGAATAGAAAAAGAAGTTCAGCATGGAACTGCATGAAAGGATTGAGTATAGATAGTGATAAAACACTGCATATTTCAAAAAGCTATAATAAAGGAGTCTTGATATATTTATTATAGAGAAATTATAGCTGTTTGAGTAGATAAATTTGTTTATCCTGATTTAAATATTACAAAATATATACATGTATACTAACATCATCACATGGTAACCTAAAATAGCTACAATTTTTATGTTTTTATGTGTCAGTTAATAATGTAAAGGAAATATCACCCTGATATCAAAACCAGACAAAAATATATAAAGGAAAGAAAACTTCAGATCAATACCCTTGATGAACATGGATGCAAAAATTCTTAATACAATATTGGTAAACTTCATACAAAAACACATTAAAAGTATGATGCACCATGATCAAGCGGGTTTTATCCCAGGGATGCAAGGTTGGTTCAACATATGGAAATCAATAAATGTAATTCACTGCATAATTCAAAGACAAGAATCACATGGTTATCTTAATAGATGCAGGAAAAAGTTTTGACAGTACAAAATCCATTCATGTTTAAACCACTAGAAAAACTAGAGATAAAAGGAATTCACCTCAACACTGTAAAGGCTATATATATAAAACAAACATAAAGCCAAAATTATTCTGCATGGAAAAAAAGTGAAAGCATTTTCTCTAACAGGAGCAAGACAGGGATGTACACTTTCACTGCTAGTATTCAGCATGATCCTTGAAACTCTAGCCGGAGCAATTGAGAAGAGAGAGAGAGAGAGAGAGAGAGAGAGAGAGAGAGAGAGAGGGAAATTAAAGAAATACAAATAGAAAGAGCTCAAGTTTTCTGTTTTCTGATGATATGATTCTATGTTTAGAAGACCCCCAAAAAGATTACAGGAACTCATAAGTGAATTCAGGAAGTTCCTTTTGCAAAATCAACACCCATAAATCAATCAGGTTCTTAAACACCAATGATGACCCTGTTGAAAGAGAAATTAGGAAAACTATCCCTTTCAAAAGAGCCTCAAAAACTAAAATAATTGGGAATCAATTTTAGAGAACAAGATATGAAAGACCTCTACAATGAAAAAATATAGAACATTAAATAAAAAATTTGAAGAAGACATTAGGAGATAAGAACTTCCATGTTCTTGGATAGGCAGAATTAATATTTTCAAAATGGACATATCACCAAAAACTCTATATAGATTCAATGAAATTAGAAGTAAACATCATGATATCAGATGTCAAATTATATAGAGAGCTATAGTAAAAAAAAATCAACATGGTACTGGCACCAATACAGGCATGAAAATTAATGGAACAGAATAGAAGACACAGAGAAAACGCCACATAAATACAGTTATCTCATACTAGACAAATTTACCAAAAATATATGTTGGAGAAAAGATAGCTTTTTTTAAGAAATGATGCTGGGAAAACTAGAAGTCCTTATGTAGCAGAATGAAATTAAGTCCCTATCTCTCACATTGCACCAAACTCAAATTAAAGTGGATCAAAGACCTAAGAATCAAACCAGAAACCCTGTACCTGTTAGAAGAAAATGTAGGCATCTCAACTCAGGAACTGACTTTGTTAAAAAACTCCTAAAGTACAAAAGTAAAACAACAACAAAATCAATAAATGGGATGTCATCAAATATAAAAAAAATACCCCATAGCAAAAGAAACATCAAGAGTTTGAAGAGAGAGCCTACTACATAGGAGAAAATCTTCACCATTTGCTCCTCAGATAGGGCATTAATATTTAGGCTATAAAAAGAACCCCATAAACTTAACACCAAAAATAACCCCAAACAATCCAATCAATAAATGGCAAAGGAACTAAATAGACACTTCCTCAAAGAAGAAATACAAATGGTCAACAAATATATGAATAACATTCAACATCTCTAGCAACTGGGAAATTCAAATTAAAACTACACTATGATTTCATCTCACTCGGGTCAGAATGTCAATTATCAAAAATACAAGTAACAATCAATGTTGGGGAAAAGGGTACACTCATGCATTATCGGTGGGAGTACAAATTGGTGCAACCACTCTGGAAATCAGTATGGAGATTCTTTAAAAAGCTAGGAATGTAACCACCATATGACCAAGCTAGCCCACTCCTTGTTCTAAATAATATATTCAAAGGGTTTTATATCAGCTTACTACAGTGACACAGCCACAATAAGGGTTATAGCAGCACAATTCACAATAGCCAAGTAATGGAGGGAGCCAACCTAGGTGTGATTCAACCAATAAATGCCTAAAGAAAATGTGGTATGTATACAATAGAATATTACTCAGTCATAAAGGGGAACGATTTTATGACATTTTTTCTGGTAAATTGATGGAACACTAGATGATCATGCTGAGTAAAATAAGCCAATCCCCAAAAGTGAAAGTTTAAATATTTTCTCTGATATACAAGAGCTAACCCAAAATAAGGGGCAATGGACAAAAAAAAAAAAGGAAAATCAGTGGAGTAGACAAAGGGGAATGAAGGGAAGGCACAAGAGATGGAAGAGGGAAAGATAAATGTTCTTATGTACTTGCATGAATATATCACAGTAAATCTCATCAACGTGAGAATCCACAAGATACACATTAAATACCTACATGTAAATAGGAAAATGATCAGTAGAGTAGAGGAAAGAGAATGGAGTGAGGAAGGGGAAGGAGAAGTACTAGAGACTAAATTAGAACAAAATATATTCCACATTGTTAAAATAAATTCTGTTGCCATGTATAACCAAAAAGAACATCTCTCTCTCTCTCTCTCTCTCTCTCTATATATATATATATATATATATATATATATATATATATATATATATATATTTCAAATTTTAAAAAATAAAGAACAGGGGATACAAAAAATTGGTTTTACTCATTTTTATGTACAACATTTTCATTAAAAATTAACCACATTTTAGCCAGGCACAGTGGCGCATGCCTGTAATCCCAGCAGCTCCGGAAGCTGAGGCAGGAGGATTGCAGGTTCAAAGCCAGACTCAGCAAAAGCGAATCATTTAGCAGCTCAGTGAGACCTGTCTCTAAATAAAATACAAAATAGGGCTTGGGATGTGGCTCAGCAGTCGAGTGCCTCTTAGTTCAACCCCTGGTACAAAAAATAAATAAATAAATATTTTTTTTTTCCTCCATATAAATATTTCACAGTATCCCATAAGTTATTCTGTAGTTTTCAAATTTAATTATCAGTGCTTTTTGGAATATCTGCCTGTTACCACTTTTACGTATCTTCTAGTCTACCAAATTAGGTCTCAAAGCATATTATTACAGTTCATAAATTTAATCTAATTTATTTTTATTAAAAATAATGAATATTAACCTCCTGAGGACATTTTTTTGGTTATTTATTAGAGGGATATAATTTTCAGAAAATAACAAAAGGCAAGAGTCTATTAAATCAGGAAAGCTTACAGAAACAATATGAATACATCCCCATCAGGGATCAGAAAAAAAAAATGAAGTTACCACTTAAAAGATGCTGTTTAATGGGCTGGGGATGTGGCTCAAGCGGTAGCACGCTCGCCTGGCATGCGTGCGGCCCGGGTTCGATCCTCAGCACCACATACCAACAAAGATGTTGTGTCTGCCGAGAACTAAAAAATAAATATTAAAAATTCTCTCTCTCTCTCTCTCTCTCTCTCTCTCTCTCTCTCTCTCTCTCTCTCTCTCTCCTCTATCACTCTCTCTTTAAAAAAAAAAAAAAAGATGCTGTTTAAAACAATTAATAAGGGAACAGATAGGAAATTTCCCAACAGCAAAGAAGCCAGGATTCAGTGGAATATTTTTGTAAATAAAATTGTATTACCTAATGAAATTACTCTTATATAGAAGGTATTTAGATACACAGGCAAATAATTAGATTTAAAATTGAGAGCTTCAATATAGGAAAATTTAAGGAATTTATTTCAGGATGAAATATAACATCACAGAAGAAAATGTCAAAGTGTCATAAATATAATAAGTAAAACTGCTGGGCAGTAGACAAATAACTAATGACAAATTAATGGCTTGAGATATTTGTAATAATTTTATATCATTTAAACACATATGGAACAAAATGATTATTTGAAGAAGTATTATTATCTTAAAATACTTGCATCACATGCATGATCCTCCTAATCAAATGAAACATGTAAATTCGGAAGTTCTTTCTGATATTTCTCTCTTTATTATTTTGAGATTTGTCCCTGTTGGTTGAAAAGACTTCTGGATTGGGGAAGCTGTTAATGGAATAATCAGTATTGTTAGCCTTTATGAATTAAAGTATTTGCTTCATGGCTTTTCTAAAACCACAAAAGCAATTTCTAAGTAGCTGGATTTATCTCACCTTACATAATTTTCTATTACTGATAACCTGGTACAATCTTCAAGACTCGAAATCAAAACCTTTAGGCTTAGAGATCAGGCTTACAAAAAAAAAAATATATATATATATATACACACACACCCATACAAAAGTCCTTTTTAAAATTCAAACTGACAGAGAAATACAAACTGTGCTTTCAATAGTAGATATTGACTTTAATCAAGTTATTTCAAATTAAAAATGGTGACACATTTTTAATTTTTTTCTTGTAGTTATATTCATTTATTAAGGATGATGGTAAGAACAGGATTCTAATAAGGAATTGTTATTGCTACTTGGCAGACTGGTTAATTTTGCTTGTAATATAATATTTTGATAAAAAGTATTGGTAACTTCCATAAAAGCAACATTTGTGGATTTTTGAGAAAAATATATCAATGCTATTAGAAGTGATGTGGGAGAACTTATTATGATGTATTTGAATGTGATTATTATAATAATCTATGTATTGTAGGGGAGGAAGGAGAACTTTTACTCTTATTGTTCTTTTCCTGATTTCACTTTTTGTTGTTGCATTATATTCCTACATAATATTGGGATTCATTTTGACATAATCTTACATTCATGGAGTATCACTTGCTCCATTTCAGTCCCCAGTGCTTCCTCACTCCTTTCTTTCCTCCCTCCCCCTAGTCTCTTTCCTCTACTGCACTGGTCTTCCTTCTATTTACTTTTTTTTAAAAAAATTGGTACTTTATAGATAATCAAAAAGGTGGAATTCACTTTGCCATATTCATATATGTACATGCCATAATTTTGTTAAGTTGATCCTGCAGGTCCTGCCTTTTCCCATCCCTGCCAACTCCCTTCCTCTACTCACTAATCTCACCTCTAACTTCATTACATCTGTACCCCTACTTTACCTTTATTTTGATGTAGTTTCTTCATATCAGAGGAAACATTCAACCTTTGATTCTTTGAGTCTGGTTTATTTCACTTAAGATGATGTTCTCTAGTTCCATTCATAAACCCAAAACTGCCATAATTTTATTCTTCATTATAACACATAAAAATTCCATTATCTATGGTGTGTGTGTGTGTGTGTGTGTGTGTGTGTGTGTATCACATTTTCTTTATTCATTTATTTGATGAAAAGCACTTGGGCTGGTTCCAAAACTTGGCTCTTGTGAGTTATAATAATGAATGTGCCTGTATCACTATAGTATACTAATTATAGGTCTTTTTCCTTGTACATGAGAAGCAAGTGCTCTAGCAACTGAACTATATCCTCAGCCCAATTATATGTCTTTTGGACAAAGATCCAGGAGTGAAATAGCTAGCTCATTTGGTGGTATTTTGAGGAATCTCCATATTGCTTTCCAGAGTGGTTGTTCTAATGTTCAGTCCACCAACAATGGATGAGTGTCCCTTTGCTCCCACCTTGTCTTCATCATTTATAGTTTTTGTATTCTTGTGGATTGATAGTCTAACTGGGATTAGATGTAACATTAATGTAGCTTTGGTTCGCATTTCTGTGATTGTCAGGGATGATAAACATTTTTTCATATATCTCTTGGTTATTTGTATCTCTTGGTTATTTGTATTGATTTTTTTTACACACACATAATGGAGTTTTATTCAGTCATTAAGAAGAACAAAATTGTCAGTTGCAGGAAAAATGGATGAAACTAGAGAGCATCATGTTATGTGAAATAAGTAAGACTCAGAAAACCACGGGTCATATTTTCTCTTACATGTAGAACCTAGAGAAAATAAAAGAAAGAAAGAAAGAAAGAAAGAAAGAAAGAAAGAAAGAAAGAAAGAAAGAAAAAAAGAAAGAAAGAACGAACAAACTGATGGAAATAGACAGGAGACCAGTGGGCAGAGGAAGGCCTTCACCCAGAGAAGGGTGCACAATGGGAGGTCCTGGGGAAAGAAATTGACCAAATGATGTTACACACGTGTACACATATGCGCAATGAGATCCATCTCTTCTGCATAATTATTATAAATGAGTAACAATATCCAAGTTAAGGCCTGATATTATACCTTTCCTTTTCAGAGGACGTGACATGCTTCTGCATTCTGGGCAATGTTTATATGGACGGTCTTATCAACCGTGTTCCTTACACAAAGCCACAGGTCTGGTACCCTGTGTAGCTCCAGAGCAGACCCATTTTCTCTTTGAGCTAAGGTGAGAGTGGGCAGGCAGATGACCTACCAGGCCTGGTCCATCTTGTCAGTCTCTGTCATGGGTCCTTTCTAGAGCTTGAGGTTTCATCTTTGCATTTTGTGACCAGGAAGTCCAGATGGTGGGGTTGTAGCTTGGTTTGATGATCTTGAGTCTCAGCCTCCCTTTCTCTCTCTCTCTCTCTCTCTCTCTCTCTCTCTCTCTCCTTCCCCAGCTTCCTTGTAACTTCAGGGCTGTTTATAAACTTTGTATCATGAGGCTTTCTGTTACTACTTTTTTTTTTTATTGGTTGTTCACAACATTACAAAGCTCTTGACATATCATACTTCATACATTAGATTCAAGTGGGTTATGAACTCCCAATTTTACCCCAAATGCAGATTGCAGAATCACGTCAGTTACACATCCACATTTTTACATAATGCCCTATTAGTAACTGTTGTATTCTGCTACCTTTCCTATCCTCTACTATCCCCCCTCCCCTCCCCTCCCATTTTCTCTCTCTACCCCATCTACTGTAATTCATTTCTCTCCTTGTTTATTTTCCCATTCCCCTCACAACCTCTTATATGTAATTTTGTATAACAATGAGGGTCTCCCTCCATTTCAGCCATTATGAAGTCAAACAACAACAAGTGCTAGCGAGAATGTGGGGAAAAGGGTACTCTTGTACATTGCTGGTGGGACTACAAATTGGTGCGGCCAATTTGGAAAGCAGTATGGAGATTCCTGGGAAAGCTGGGAATGGAACCACCATTTGACCCAGCTATTGCCCTTCTCGGACTATTCCATGAAGACCTTAAAAGAGCGTACTACAGGGATACTGCCACATCAATGTTCATAGCAGCACAATTCACAATAGCAAGACTGTGGAACCAACCCAGATGCCCTTCAATGGATGAATGGATTAAAAAATGTGGCATCTATACACCATGGAGTATTACGCAGCACTAAAAAATGACAAAATCATGGAATTTGCAGGGAAATGGATGGCACTAGAGCAGATTATGCTTAGTGAAGCTAGCCAATCCCTAAAAATCAAATACCAAATGTCTGTTATTACTTTTTTACTCCTCTTTCATTTTGTCTTCCTCCTTTTTATTTTTCAATTTGTGATTTTTTTAAAAAAGGATGTAGAATTACTGTTGTAATATTCAAATAATACAAACAATTCAAAGGAGAATATCTTTCCAGCTCTAAATAAGTACTGTTCCCATTCTGGTGAGCATCCTTCCAGATTTGCTTTATGTATATGTATCACACCATTTTCATTACTATAATGAAAGACCCTGAGGTCATTTATTGATTTTTTTTTCTTTTGATGTTGTATTTTGAGCTCTTTATATGTTCTGGATTTTATTCCCCTGTCATAGAACTACCTGGCAAAGATTTTCTCCCATTCTGTAGGCTCACTCTTCATATCTATAATCATTTCCATTGTTATGCATAAGTTTTTTTTTAATTTGATGTGTTCTACTGATTGATATTTGGTTTTATTTCTTGATTTTGTTAAGGCAAACAGTGAAAATTCCAGTATGTTGAAGTGTTGACCCTATGTTTTCCTCTAGCAGTCGCAAAATTTCTGGTCTAATTTCGAATCTTTGACCCACTTTCATTTGACTTTTGTGTAGAGTGAGAGATAGAGACCTATCTTATTCTTCTACATATGGATATTTAATTTTCCCAGTGCCATTTGTTTAAAAAGTTCTCATTTATTCAACCTGTAGGTATATGGATTTGTCTCTGTATCTTGTATTCTATTTCATTGTTTTCATGTGTATTTGGATGTGGATACCATGCTGGTTTTGTTACTATATAATTTGTGACCAGGTTTATGATTTCTCCAGTGTCACTCTTCTTGCTCAATTTTGCATCAGCTATTCTGGGCCGTTTATTGTTCTAAATGAATTTTCAGATCCTCTTTTCCAGGTCTGTGAAGAATGTCATTGGTATTTTGATAGGGATTGTATTGATTATGTGTAATGCTTTTGGTAATAAGGCCATTTAACTATATTAATTATGCATATCCAAGAAAATGGAGTGTTATTCTATCTTCTGAGGTCATCTCCAATTGTTTTCAGCAATACTCTATAGTTTTCGTTGTTGAGGTCTTTTACCTCCTGGGTTAGATTTATTCCTGAGTATTTTTTTTAAGTTGTTGTGAATGAGATAATTTTACTGATCATTTTTTTCTGAATATTCATTATTGTAGTCAAGGAAAGTTACTAATTTATAAATGTTTGTCTTATATCTTCTCTTTTCACTTTTTCCTGGAATTCTTAAGGCATTATATAGATTTTTAGTCAGA
Source organism: Spermophilus citellus (assembly GCF_964194105.1). NCBI lineage: Eukaryota > Metazoa > Chordata > Mammalia > Rodentia > Sciuridae > Spermophilus > Spermophilus citellus. Next base: position 42,208,489 of record NC_138188.1, read on the forward strand.
ACACTCAAAAATATTTTACAGTTAATATTGTAATCTCAGTGGCCTTCATTGGAAATATTTAGGGTCCAAATATATCACACTGCTTAAGAGTATATTGTTGAGAGGAATTGGATAAATCAGTTCTAGGAACATAAGTTATTTTTAATATATGTAGAATAAGTTGATATAAAAATAACAACAGAGTCCATAATTATTTGGTGAAAGATTAAACTTAATTTCCTGGACAATCACATTACTGAGCAAATAATTTCCCTGTTCCTTCAGTCTGTAATATTAACTTCTTTGGATATCCTACAAAAGTCTATCATTCTAGTGGTACTGGATTTAGTCTGTTAATAAAATTTTATTGTGCATTATACTGTTCTGCTTTAAGATTCTTAAAGTCATATAACTAACATATTGGTGATGCAGAAACAGGAACTCCAGAATTAAAAGAAAACAATTTCACCTGTAAATACACAGAATAGATTTTCATCATTTATTTTAATTTATTTTTACTAACTCAATCCACATTTGTTAACCAGTTTTTTGCATTTAGACATTTGTAGTAAGTATAAAAATAAGGATTTCCTTATTTAAAATCATGTGATCAGGTATTTTAATTAGTAGATAGTTGTCCACTAATAGTTTTTTTTTTTTTTTAAAGAAAGCCTATGACTGAAGAATTTCAACCAATGTTTTAATTCTTCTGCAGTCTTTGGTCATTAATTCACAAGGAAAATGAGAATATTTCACTCAATGAAAAAGTCCCTCTTCCACATGAGTGGTGAAGAAAACAGAAGTTGGGGAGACCTGAATGGAAATTTAGACTCAAGGATTAACCAATAGCATTAGTACTTTTCAAAATTCCTATTAGCATAAAGTTGGACCAATGGCATTGGTAATTTTCCAAACCCTGAATAGTAAAGCTGGAACCAATAACAGACCCAAGTGCTATACAAACCCCTAGATTAGCACTCTCAGGCAGCAACTCTTTGTCTGTGTCCCCTCTTGCTCTGCAAGATTTCTATTTCTATTCTTCACACTTAAATAAACTCTACGTTTTTCACTTCCATGTCCCATGATTTTCATTCTTCAGATTTGCAAGATAAGAACCTAGAAAGAAGTTGACAATGAGCTGCTGGGATCTGTTTCAACACAGGAGGGCACAGCCTGCTCTCCTACACAGAGAGCTACAGCACACCACTCAGTGGTAGTGGAAAAGAATCAGGCTTTGCTGGCAGTAGACATCTGCAGGCTTCCACTGCTGTAATTAGCTACTAAACACTAAAACAAGCTTTCCTGGCTGCACAGGCCCCACTCACCAATAGAAGTAGAGCATCAAGTAATGTCTCCAACTCTGGTTTCAATATGATAAATGATTAAAGATATAAATGTTTTACTATACATGTATCTAACATTAGAGGATAACCCCATTAATATGTACAACTCTTGTGATTGTGTCAGTCAGTTAATAATTTTAAAATATAAAATAAATTTATTTAAAAACACTAGTGTTAACTCTTTTTACTAATATCCTTGAAAATTTACAAATTATCTTAAAGTATAATTCTTCCACAGCAAATGACCATGTATCAAAAGTTTTGTTTCAAATCAGTATATTTAATATCTTTATTTAACCTGTTTCTTTATTAAAATGAAAACAATAATTTATATATTGGCAGATGGAAAATCACTTCATGATCAAAATATTAATCCAGTAACAGTTTTTAAAATTAGTTAAATGAAAACCTGCCCACATGAAGACTTGGGTAAAATATTCATTATAATTTTCTTTGTAATAGCAAAAATTGATTAGCAACCCAAATATCTATGCACAAGCAACAAAATGGATCTAACTACTAAATAACTAAGCAAATACTAAATACCAAAAAAAAAATCATAAACAGCAATAGCCAGAAGGAATCCCAGAGGCATCATGCTAAGTGAAAGAAGACAGCCATGAATGACACCATATTGTATTACTACATTTTTCAGATCTTAAATTTGGCAAAATCAATTAATAGCAAGTTTTGGGCTGCCAGGGTTTCTGGGTGAGAAAAGGAGAATGACTACAAAGGAATACAGAAGGCAGGTGGGTAAACTGCTGGAGCCTAGAAGAAGTGAAAAGTCAAATCCCCCAAAAAAGGTTGTTGCAGAATAAATTGTATTCTCCTGAGAGAATTTATACTCAGAGTCAACAAACACTAGAAGTAGGATTGAGTATCAAAATCTTTCAACTTTTAAGTCATGGATAAGCAGAGCAGGACAGAGAGAAACAAGTCTACAGACACCACTGTGTGGCATATTGAAAAGTTTTAGCCTAAATTCTATCACAGGTAGAGAAGAGAGAAAATGTTCAAGAAATAGATTATATTACCTCAAACTTTCTTTGCTTCAATGAATCCACTCAATAACAGAATTCAGTGTTTCTCAAACTGTCATCCAGAGAACCCCATGAAACCTATGAGAACTTCAATGAGTTCAAAAGTACTTTTATAATGACACAAACTCTTGATATTATCATTGTCTATTTTACTTTTATTTTCCTACAATGGAAAATGGAAAATTTCCCAGCGATTATACATGATGATGATATCACTCCAATGATTAATAAAACCTGTGTATGGATTTGGGGGGTTTTGAAGTTTGTCTTTAAATTTTTTTAGCTATTAATTTTGGACTCATCAGGAAAACAGTTCAGTTAGATAAAAGTGTGGAAATGAATAGTAAGGGCCAAAAGTTTGAGAATTGCTAACATAGCTAAATGAATAATGGACACCTGCCAAGATCTGAGTCTACAGTGTCCTCATTCCAGCAGCATGAAGTATTGCATTTGGTTCTAGGTTCAAACTGTGAGAATCACTTTATAAACACAGTGGAATATTTGCATGGGGAGCTCATGTGGTTGAAAAGTACAGTATAGCCAAGTGTCTCTTCAGAACTCTGTAAGGGGCACACATGAAAGAGAAAAACTCAAATTGTCCTATCCTTCCATTCAACAAGGTGGGATTACTCTGAAGCACTTCAGCTTACACTTTGTTCTTATTTTAGTCTGCTTGTGGTAGAACACACCTGCCCAAAGGATATCCCTGGGCTGCTCTCTAATGTAGAGGAATAAATATACTCACACAAATGAAAGGGAAATACACAATTCTCATAGTAGTGCCTTTACATATAACAGCTCAGTAAAACTTAATTTTATAATTGTAGATAATAAAAAAGAAAATATTTACTATGAATGATGACAATCATTGGTCCAGTCAAAACTAGACCTATGGATCCACGGACAAAAAGTAACTGCTATGTAATTCAGTATTATAGCAAGAATCAATAGCATCTTACATTTACCAAAAAATAATGAACTCTAAAAGAGGGGAAATTGGCCAGGCGTGGTAGCACATGCCTGTAATCCCAACAGCTCAGGAGGCTGAGGCAGGAGGATTACAATTTCAAAGCCAACCTCAGCACCTTAGTGAGTCCCTGCGCAATTTAGCAAGACCCTGTCACAAAAAAAGAAATAAAAATAAAAGGGCTAGAGGATGTGGCTCAGTCATTCAGTATCTTTAGATTCAATCCCTTGTATAAATAAATAAATAAATGGGAAAGAGAAGTCATTATAAATTAAAATGTAATTCCTATAAGTAAAACTTTAATAGAATGTCACTAAGAGAGAATGCATGTGTAGGTGACCTGCAACTTAAAACTGTGAGAAATCTCCTAGAAATTTCAGCAATAACTAAAGGCGATAGAAAATACAACAGAAGAGTTTACAGGGACAGGGAACAAAGTTGCAATTCTAAAAACCCTATAAAAGGAATAACAGCACGAGAAAGCAGACAGAATTCAGAGCAGAAAATATGACCGGGAAGTATTCCTGACTTGAAGAAATCATCACATTTAGAAAGTCCACTCTATGCCAGACTAGAAAATTATTTTAGTGGAACATATATGTGTTCATATTTCACAAAAATAAGAAAAATGTTGAATTTTTCCAGATTTAAAATAAATAAATTAGGCAAAACACACACTTCAAAATAAGTAAGAATAAAACTGACATGTCTCATTATTAACATTTGATGCCATTGACTGACAGTGATAAGGCCTTTGTTTCATCCAATTGTGGATGATCACTGATTCTAGAATTATGCAACTGAGAAAACAGTCAAATATGGGAACAGAATAAAAGTCTGTCTACATATGTGAGGACCCAAAGAGTTTTCCTTACCCAGAGCCTTTCAATAAGCTCAATTCCCTCATCTATAAAGTAAAACTTCAGGATCTTTGATTTCTCACTCAATATAATTCCAGATGGTTAAAACAGGCCTTCTCTGTTTGATATTTGCTTGAAAAACTAAAATCTTAGCAATAAAAAATGAAAAACAGATATGATGAAGTAAACTAGAAGAGGTCAAAAAGAAAGTATGACCTAAATCCAGCCCAGGAATGTGGACTTGTGTGTCATTGGACAGGCACTGCAGGTCCAGACAATGTCAGAAATTGGAGCATTCCTAGATTCTGTTGAGTGACACAAGACTTTATACAATTTCCTGTATTTTCTAAGGCTGATGTCTAAAATCTTACTTTCAATCATTTATTTTCCAACACAAGATATGTGAAGCAAGCAAATCTGAGTTCATGATTCGGGAGAGACTGTGATATGCTAAAACTGCTCCACATTCTCAGTGGCTTTGGAAACCAATGCTACTATACTACCTCACTTGGAGTGAATATCCTTCGTGGGTGTGCCTGGGCTTCAGCTCTGCCCTTCATTCAGGGTGCCAGCTCTGTCTCTGAGCTTCTGCATTTACTAAGGTAAGAAGGAGTACCCATGGAAACTGTCCTCAGGCTCAACTCCAGAAGCTGAAAGTGTAGATCTCAACCATGTCCTACTTACTGAAGCACTGCTAACTTCAGGGGCAGTGAATGTAATCCTATGTACTGAAGACATGATCACAGGTATTTCCTGAGTAGCATTTGCAATCATCAAAGTGTAGGGTTCTGTGTTTGAGATTGGGGTCTCTGATAAACTTCGAGATTGTGGCATGCTTGGTGGCTAGGAAGTTTCCGTGCGAAGGCACAGAATGCCTGTATGCTAGGAAGTTTCTGTTCAAAGGTGCAGAATGTCTGACTGCTAGGAAACTTTCATGTAAAGACATGGGATGCCTGGCCACTGTAGCAATGTCCTTCATGAGGAAGCTCTGTGTTTAGAGTTTTATCAGCCTTGACCTTAACCTTAGGCACATAACTCCTGGGAATAAAGGAACTGGCTTGCTAGATAACTACAATGTTTCATCAAGCTCTGGTGCTCCTGGATCTGCCAGCTTAACAGTAACTTTAGAGGATGAACTTTCTTAAGAGCTGGACAAAGCTCTTGGCATATTGTAACTGTGGACTGCAACTGCAGAATAAGCAACCTTACTGATACTCTAAACAATAAGGCAGTTACAGTTCTAATGACCTAATGTAACCTACTAGTATAAATAAATGTGGCCACTTGGACAAGCAGTCATTTTTCTTCCTGCCTCTGTACTTTGTCTCTGTGTCTCCCATTATTATTTTTCTTTACATCATGGTATATGAGAATCAGTACTTTTTGTTTTATTATCACACGATCTTTGAGAAAAAGAGTTAAATTTATTTCTGCAAAAGAATGGTATTAACAATTATCACACAGGTTTGGAAACAGATTCTCCTTCATAGTACTTGATCTCCTAAAAAAAATCTAGACCTGTGCATCCAAGGACAAAAATAAATTATTATGCAAATCAATAATATAGCAAGAATCAATAGCATCTTATATTCGAAAAATTTAATGAACTCTAAAAGATGAGAAATCCGCTGAGTGCCATGGAGAACTCACTTTATCTCTAAGAACTTCCATTTCCTGAGGGATAGAGTGAATTGCAAAGATCTTCAATTTCCTTACCCATAAAATGCTGGAGCATCTTAAAGAAACTTTTCCCTTCCCTTCTTGCTTGACATTTGCCTTTATTTTACAGATAAGAAAGTAAGAATTTTAATGTACGGAAAAGTTAGGTGATGTGAAAAATATCACAGCTCATGTTATTGATGAACTTGTAATCTATTACATTATTTATAAGTCTAACATTACATATATTTTATTACACACACACACACACACAATTTCCAAAATAAAATAGAAAAGAATAGCAAAATAGCAATAATTCTTACAACAAAAAAGAGAGAATCTGTCTTAACAAGGCAAGGTTATCTGTTTTCTTAAATCTCTGTTTGCATATCACATGTTGGGTTTCTAAAAGTTAATGATGGTAGCAGGGTAAAAAAATGTGAAGTTGATGTAGAAGAGCTTTGAAAAATATGTCATAGTCAAGACAGTACCTAAGAAATGCTGCACAAATCATTTGTCAACAAAATGCACTTCAGTCTCTTCAGGATTTTCTACTCTTGAAAGAACAGACAGTCATTGTGTTTCATGAGCTGCAGAACCTCATCTATATTCAAAATAACCAGGAATGAAGTGACATCAGTAAGTTGCAAAAGCAGTCACTTTGCAGCAAATTTATGATCAACCGTTTCTATCTTTCTTGCATATTCGGTGCAATATTATAAATAGTTCTATTAACAACGTATGAAGAAAATACTGATTGGCCTTGCTTTGTTTTAAATTATTAATTTTCTTAATTTATTTTCCCCACAAGATGGAAGACAACATGTTATAATGTAGGCACAATAGATTCCTGCTTTCACTGACAAAAGTAATGTAAAAATGATAGCATTCATATAATAGATTAGTGAAAAATTAAAATCATCTTCCCTATTCTCTTTTGCCACCCCACATCATTTACTGTTATCAATCAGTTTTACATGTACCTTCATAGGCAATTATGTATATTTATATGCCTGTGTATAAAGTTAATGTGGATAGAGAGATGATAGATAGTTATATTTATAAGGTGAGAGTCAATGCATGTATGTAATAGTTTCAATAGGTAAATGGACTTATGTTTTACTTTTGTGCATTATCTGTTATCTGTTTTCTTAAATCTCTTTTCATAACAACTTTTACCTTTATTTGTTTAATTAGTGCACTGCGGATAGACATAAAAACTCTATATACACATTTTACCTTTGCATTATTTATCAGATATAAAAATCTTTGATCTTTTTAAAAGCTCAGTACTAAGCTAATACTCTACCAGCTATTAGAGTCAGTGTACTCTGACACAATCAGACCATTTCTTAAAATAAGGAAATGATTCCATACTTACAGTTAAGTAGCAAATCCGAATCTTTCTACATCCCCATCCAAAACAGTACTTCTTCCAGAACCCATGACCCAGGAATTAGATTAATATGTGGCCTGGCAGAAGCCTTCAGAGCTTGCTGCAATTTCTGGCTTGCTATCAACTGTTCTGAATGTCCATGTCAGTTAAATATGGACCACATTGCATGGATAGATCAAAATTCAATTTTCATTTGACTGTAGTATTCCCTCTCCCACTTCCTTATATTATTTCTTTTCATAACAACTTTCACCTTTATTTGTTTAATTAGTGCACTGGAGATAGACAAAAATACTCTATATACACATTTTACCTTTGAACAGATTATGAAAGGAAATGACAATGACATTAATATACTGAGGGTGGAGCTTTTTTCTGTGTTCTTTACTGCTATGACCCAAGTGTCGGGATATACAGAATATGGTAAGTACAGTGATATTTTATTGAGTTAATACTCTTATGTTCTTACCACCATTGAAAAATCTTTATAATTTTGACTCATAAGACATATAAAAATATTACATTTTTCAACCAACATTTACCAGATTACAACTGATATTCAACATCACATTTTCCAAAGTGTGTGTATGTACACATATATGTATCTTTTTATTGGCAAATTTCATTTTTTTTGGTAATGTTTGGTTAACTGAACTTATTTTCTCTCTTATTGTCTGAGGGAGTCATTGAAATTATCTTTCTTTTCTGATGGTTATTTTGCATCTGAAACATTTCAATAAATATTTACACTCACTCCATCCATGAAAGTTTAGTTTGAATAGTTAGTTTGATTTCCTCTATAATTGTAGGGTAGACTTTTAAAAATTTCTGCTGTTTAAATTCTTAATTTTGTTTCTGTGAATTACTTGTTTCACTGCAGTAAGTAAGGAGCTTGCATGATTTCTTATTTTGAAACTTTTTAGTTTTTGGAAAAAGTAGTTATATTAGGCCTGGTTGGTATGTATTATGGTATTACACAACTCCAGCCCCACAGTGAGTTTTGATAGAAAAACTCTTTCTCATTCTTATTCCACGCGGGTTGATATGGCAGGGCAGTTCTATACAGTCACTCGGAGTCTTGTAGTTGCACCATAGACAACACAAACCTTCTTAAAATAGGAGAGTACAGCCAGGCAGGTAGCGACATGCATCTCTGCCCCACTAGATAATTGTCCAGAACTGGTCACACACACATGCTTCCTTGCAAGGGGGCCAGGAAATGTGAACCAACAGATGTCCTTTTTGGTGGTTTTATCCCTTTCCTGGTGTTTCCTTCTAGTACTTAATTATTTCTTTGCTCCTTTCTTTCCTTAAATGCAACATAATCAATCATTTCTGAAAGGAACCAGACACAAATTCCACTCATTCGGTGTGTCAGTCTCTGGGTGACATCATTATCCCTCCCCCATTCTGGAAATGTCTCGTGTGGGTCCAGAGAAGTAGATAGGACAAACTTATGATCCATCTCCAAGCCCTTCACACATCCACACAAACCCCCTCCCACATTTTATACAGTGGGGGAATTAAGATAGTTTTTTGTGATAAATTTCTCCTTACTAGAAAGACAAAGCCCTTGATATGGTTGTAAGTGTAGATATTGTGAGATCCCCTTTCCTCCTGGAAATAAAGAATTTTTTTTTTTTTTTTTTGTATGTGGGCATTTGTTCTTCTCCTAGTAAGGACTCCTTGGGCTCTGGCTCTGACTGATATCTTGATAGGCTATTGTGGACTGAGTGATTGTGTCCCCTCAAATTCCCATGTTATATCCATAACTCTCAGAGTGGCTTTTTGGAGTCTGGTTTCAGTTGTTAATAATGAAAGACTGCAGACTAAGATCTAAAGAAAGACCTATTTTGGCTCAGGGGTCTATAGGCCCAACATACAAGGGTAGCATCTGGTGAAGGTCTCCACACTGACAGGCTCCTGTGGAATTGCAGGACATCACTTGGAGGCGGGACATGGAGCACTGTGTGTGTCTTCTGGTATCTTTGTTTTTTTATAAAGCTACCCATTTTCATCATGGGGGTTCCCACCTGTTAACCTTATCTAATCCTAATCCCCTCTCAAAGGGCTTACCTCGACATTCCAAAGTCAGATTAAGTTTTGACCTTATTAAAACCTCACAATGGGGATTAAAACCAATATGGTTTCAGAAGGGACAAAACGTATTCAAAGTATTAGCAGATTTGAGTAAGTAACAAACCAATGAGGTTATAAGGGTGAGCCCTGCTCTATTAGGATTATCTTCCTTAATGAGAAGAAACACCAGACGTGGAAATCTCTCTCTTCTTCTTGTTCATGCATGGAGGAAAGGAAACACAGCAAAAACTAGCTTTCTGCAAGCAACAAAGAGATCTCTCCAGAAAATGAGTCCTCTGGCACCTTGATGTGGGGCTTCTAAACTTGGAGGAGGTAGATTCTGGTATTGAAGCCACTCTGTCTCTGGTGGTGTGTTCTGGCAGCCAAACTGGCTAACCCAGAGGTGTCTCCTGTTGTTCAGGAACATGTGCAGCGTTCTCAGGCTCCTTTCTATTCCATCTCCAAGCCCTTCACACATTCACACAAACCCCCTACCACATTCCCAGCAAGGAGGCCAAGTGCTGTTTACTTTCTAACATTTTAAAAATCTAGTATCACAATTTGCTTAGCTGCACCACAGTGTCCAGAATAATTTAATCTTAATTAAGTCTATATGCCGGTTAGTTTTGAAACACACTTACTAGATCAGCTACTTTTCTTTGTGTTTGCCTTAAATGTTTCTACTTAGCACTGGAGAATCTGTGTCAAATTTGATTTGTGTTGAGAGATTTTTTTATGCACTACCAGGAATTACAAGCTGCCATCCCATTATGTTGATATAGTTTCTTGAATCATCTTAATCAGGTGAGAAGTTTTAGTATTAAAAAAGGAAGCCACATCTGCAATCTAATTTTTGCCTTGAGGCTGTGTTAAAGCCATTTGTTGCTCCTATTTTTATGAATTCATCTTCTATATAAAGATTAAAAAGCAATCAACTACTTCAACATTGGAAAACCCCAAATATATCAGATTTCTTCATAACACTTTTTTGATATATTTATTTTGTCTTGGAAGAGTCTAATTAATTTCCGAGCTCATCACTTTCATGCAATACCTGGTCAAACCCAATCAATAATGACCACTGCACAGTAGTACAATTTAATTCTTCTGTGGCTTTCCCAGGAGTTGAAGTTCATTACTCACATGATCTGTCTTTCAAGTTATTGCCATTCCATGACAGGGAATATTACCTTTCTACTATTGTTTAGATGATGTATAATCCGTGAAGAGAAGAAGGACAGGAACATACCATGCCACTCTCTATTTCCAAGGACTTAATCAAGTTAGGAGAACAATGCGAATGAGTCTGGGCTGCTTTGTTCCAGTAAATATCATCTAGAAGGATGGTGGCTTTCTGTCTGATGGGAATCAAGGCAAGTTGGTGAGGGAATCTGTGGAAAGATGCTCTCTTGCATGCACACCAGGTTCCTTGGAATGCTGGTCATACAATGGGATGAAGCAAGCTAAGCTGAGGCTGCTTTTGCCACCTAACCTCCCTGTGGTAACTGGCACAGATAAGAGAACCTTAAGGAAGAAAATCCTCATCTAGCTGGCCACCATAGGAAAGAGCATTGAAGGGACACAGTGGCTATTTTCAGAAGAAGCATCTGAGGCACCAATGAAATAGGGTGTGCCCATCCAATCCCTCACACTGGACTTTCTGGGAAAGTATTGTACAACCCATTGTCTCTGGAATTTCTGGTGAAGCACCTGTTCAGCCTCTTATGACTAGATTTTCTAGTGAAGCATACGTCTAGCACATTGCCCTGGAGCTCCCCTATAAACATTTTTTAGTAAACATCTCTAAAATCCATTTTGCAGGTGTCTTATTTGGTCTCTTGGCAACCTATCCCTCTGCCCTGGTACAGCTGGGCAGAAGATGTTACAGAAGTGTGCTCTCCCAAGGTCCCTATGGAAAGGGTTGTTGTTTCTCAGGGTGGTAGTATTGGTCATTAAGTCACTGGGGACATGTCTTTAAAGGGGATTGTGGCCCAGACTGAGGATGTGAGCACTTGATCTGAAACAAGCTCCTGTCATAATGTGGTACTTTCATCAGAGGTCCAAATCCAGGAAGCCTCCCAATCTTGGACTTGAACTTCTGGAAACATGAAAAACAAAATAAACCTCTCTACTTCATATGTAACCTGTGTCTGGCATTTTGTTATAGTCATGAAAACTTTACTAATATGTTTTCCATTCTCGTTTTCTATCAATTTCCTAATGGCCACCACCTCTTCCTCAGGATAATACCATCTATTTTATACTTCTGTAAGGTCTAATTTAGTCAAGATACAATGGGGTATGATAGAAAAGAATAGGGTATATTATGCTCTAGGAAAACACCAAAATTTCATTGGCTTAAAACAGCATGTATAATTCCAGTTCTAATGGCTTGTAAAATATAAGTGAGAAGGGGTTTCCACTTCCTCCATCCAGAAGTGGAAACTTCTTCTCTAACCTTTTAATTTGGACTTGGCTCTGTGATCTGTTTTTGCCAATGGAACATCCTCTGGAGCCTCTGGGATTTCAGGTGTGAGCCACTACAGTAGACTGTGCTGGTCTTTTCAAATTTCTGCTTTGATCATGTTTCCTACTGTCCCATTGGGCATGGAAATGGGTACAACTGCTGCCTGTGGTAACACAGAGTAGAGAAATGTGCCCCAAGAGCTTATAAATGTAGCTAAATAGTACATTAGAATTTGTATTAAATTCACAAATATTTATAACTTTGAATGAACAATATTATCAAATTTCTTAGGTGGTCTCTCCTTGCTTCTACCCTTCTCCCTGGGAGGCAGAACTGTGTGGATCCTGAGTAGCTGCAACTCTCTGGCTTGTATTAGGCTCAAGTATTGGCACAGAAGAACAGGACTGGAGGGCAGTAATGCTAGCGTGCTTCACACCCTGGCTCCTTTCCTGTTAAGACACAGGTTCACAGAAACCAAACTTCCTGTCCTACTTACCACTATGCTTGTCTCTGATTTCTCTCTCCCTGGACGATGCTTTAGGCACCAAGCATGATAGCAGCTTCCCACAGTTGCCCACCCATGAGTGCTTCACATCTCCTGATGGCTGTCTTTTAAGGTTTTCTGTACTCCTTAGTGGTACCCTGAATGACATGTCATTAGAAAGATCATTATTAGCATTAATAATATTATTATAGACAATGAGCATTTCAAGGTAATGGATTACTCTAACCTGTATAAGTATGTAAGAATTCTTTGTAAATACTTAGTATTATGAAGATAGATTTATGAATGACCAATATTACCTAGTTTTCTTAAGACTAAAGAGAAAAAGAAAATGTTTTCTATCCACATTGCAATGACTTTTTAAATGAACAGCTGACAGAAAATGGAGTTTGTTTTTTCATGCTGAATGCTTGGATTTTGCTTATTAACACAAACAGAAAAAAAGACTGCATTGAAAAACCTCAAATAAATTCTTTGAAAAGTGAAGGACAGAATAGAATTATTAATAGCTAGAACAAGGGCCACAGCCTATTTTGCATTTATGAACCATTAGTACAAATTTCAACATGAAACTAAATGTGCAGTTGAAGAAAACATTTATTTGTATAAAAATCAGTAGAGAAAGAATGGCACTGAAACAAATAAAAACATTGGCTTAATTCCCTCTTTAGGAGGGAGAGAATGTGCATAGGAAAGGTTTCACAGTTATGCAATGAATAAATATATACTAAATAAAATAAATAAGAAAAATTAAAAATGAACATAATCTCATGCCATGGAAATATACTGGGAAAAAATTAATTAAATGTTGTCTTCTATCATCTACACAATTCTTGTTGAATACATTGAACTGCAGTGTGAGTTTGAATTTAACATAGAATAAGACATTTTTTAAAAGAAACCTAGGTGAGATTCCACTGCTTAGATGTGAAGTTCTAATTACACACAGTCATGCTACTTCATTGTAAAGAAAGATTAAAACCACAATGGGGAGGGGGGGAGTCATGGAAAAAATGGAGGAACTTTGGGTAAAGGGGAGGGAGGGTGGGAAGAGGGTATGGAGCCAGGAATGAGAAGGACATCATTACCCTAGGTACATGTAGGACTGCACTTATGGTGAGAGAGGCTACATCCTATACAAACATAGAAATATAAAGTTGTGCTACAATTGTGTACAATTAATCAAAATGCATTCTGCTGTCATTAAAATAAATAAATATATTTTTAAAAAACCCACAAGTTTCCAATTAGGCTTTTTAAATCCTGTACATAATGGAAAATAGCAAAAATACACTCTAGGAAAAAATAGTAACCGGCTGCTTGTGTATCTGATGATATCAACAAATCCTTTTCCGTTTTAATATTTAAGCCAACTGAAGATTTTGAAACTGACAATTATGAGAATTTTAGTAAAGATAATTAAAACAAATATTAAATTCCCCACTCAAAACAGAACTTTCTAACTAAGATACATTTATACCACTTTATTACTAAACATAACAATGCATTTTTAATTTAAAAAGTTTATTTTTTTCATTCATAACATGGTACACAATTTGGACATTTTGCAAGTAGCATTTAATAGGCTTATATTGTTCTGAAAAACTAGTAAAAATTGTCAAAGAAATGTGTTTTTGAGAAATAAGAAATATTATTGCATATCATCTGATTAATTTGTTTTATTTTTCTTTATATTTTATTTTTTATGTTTTCACTGGTGTGCTATATAATTCTTATTTCTGCTGAAATTCATCACTACATTTGATCTAGACATCAAGAAGACACATGATGAAGATATACCTATAATTTTAAAATGTTGATTGCTGAATTATATATCCTGAACTTAATGAAGAATTTAAAATAAGTGGGTTTTGGAGAATGAACTTGCAGACATATAATATGAATAATATTTCGTTCTCAAAGTTGGTGTTCCCCAGGTCTTAGTGTCCGATCATCTTATCTCTTTTTTTTTTTTTTTTTTTTTTTTTTTTTTTTTTTTTTAAAAGAGAGAGTGAGAGAGGGGAGAGAGAGAGAGAGAGAGAATTTTTAATATTTACTTTTCGGTTCTCGGCGGACACAACATCTTTGTTGGTATGTGGTGCTGAGGATCGAACCCGGGCCGCACGCATGCCAGGCGAGCGCGCTACCGCTTGAGCCACATCCCCAGCCCCATCTTATCTCTTGAGACTTATTCAGTTGGTGATTTCACTCAGACTTCTGAATATAAATATTATTTGTAGCTTGAATGATCCAAAGTTCATGTATCTGTCAGAGAAGTTTCTCTCAAATTTCAGACTTGAGTATCCAATTGTGTACTTGAAAACCTCTGCTCAGAACTCAAGAAGGTATCAAATCTCACCTTGTGTCTAGCTGACCTCTTAGTCTTCCCAACCCCCAAACCTGCTGCATGCACAACCTGACATTATAACATTTGATATGCAACACATTCTATCATTTGTTCTGATCAAAATTTTCAGAAGTACCTTTTATTGTGCCTATCTTAGTTTCCCATCTGCTCAGTTCATCAGCAAAACCAACCAGCTGGACTTTCAGAATATAACCAGGATCTGACTCCTTTCCTCTACCTCCAATGCCATGGTTCTGTTCCAAGTCACCACAACTGTGGCCTGGACCCCTGACATATCCTCCTAAATGGACTTGGTTTTCATCCTTGTTTAGCTATTCTTATATAGCAAATCATGTTTTTTTCTGTTAAAAATAGTGCAGTAGTTCCTCATTTTACTAAGAGTAAAAGCCACAATTTTCCTTCTCATTCTATTCAATCCACAAGGGCCTCCTAGCTGCTTCTTGATTAGGCTAGAAACATTTCCAACTAAGGACGTTAGTATGGTCTGAAAAACTCTTTCAAAATATTTGTTTTCTTAATTTTCTCATATTTTAACATCTTCTAAAATGTCTCCACCACACAGAGGCAGACACAGGCCAAACTGCAAAATGGTTATAACCTCCTTCATCCACTTCTATCCCTGTCGGACAATGCTGTTTCAGTCTACTTCCTCTACTGCACTGGTCTTCCCCTATTTTTATGGGATCTTTTGACACCTTTTTTAACGCTTTCTTTGCTCTAGCTTCTTCATCTGACAAAAAAACATTCAACCCTTGATTTTCTGAATCTGACCTATTTCACCTACCATGATATTCGCTAGCTCCATACATTTACCCACAAATGTCATGATTTCATTCTTCTTTATGGCAGAGTAAAACTCCATCATATGAATAAACTACATTTTCTTAATCAATTCTCCTGTTGGCAGACAACTGGGCTAATTCCATAACTTGACTACTGGGAATTTTGTTGCTGTAAACATTGATGTTACTGTATCACTAAGGTACCCTGATTTTAGTTCCATGGGATAAAAGCGAGAAGTGAGATGGTTCATATTTTTGGTGGTCCTAGTCTTAGTCTTTTGAGGAATCTCCATTCTGCTTTCCAAAGTGGTTGTACTAATTTGCATTCCACCAACAATGTATAAGTATCTTTCTCTCTATATCTTCATCAGCATTTATTATTATTTGTGATTGTCATACTAACTGCAATGAGATGAAATCTCAATGTAATTTTCATTTGCATTTCCTTGATTGCTAGAGATGTTGAATATATTTGTTGGTTATTTTTATTTCCTCTTTTGAGAAGATTCTCTTTAGTTATTTTTTTCCATTTATTTGTATTATTGGGGGTTTTGGGGAATGTTATTTTTTTTTTTTTTTGGAGATGGAGGGCTTACCAGGGATTGAACTCAGGGGCATTTGGCCACCCAGCCCTTTTTCAGTATTTTATTTAGAAAAGGATCTCACCTCACTTTTGCTGAGGCTGGCTTTGAACTCATGATCCTCCTGCCTCAGTCTCCCAAGCTGCTGGGATAACAGACATGCACCACCATGCCCTGCTAGGTGTTAATATTTTTTTAGTTCTTTATACATTCTGTATATTAATGCCCTGTCAAAGGAGTAGCAAGCAAAGATTTTCTCCCATCCTGTACGCTATCTCTTCACATTCTTAGTAGTTTACTTTGTTGTGAAGAAATCTCTAATTTAATGCCATTTTACTTATTGATTCTTGGTTTTACTTCTAGAGCTTTAGGAATATTGTTAAGGAAGTTATTGCCTATATCAACATATTGGAGTACTGATCCTCTGTTTTCTTCTAGCAGTTGCAAAATTTCTGATCTAATTCCTATATCATTACTTTATTTTTGTTTGACATTTGTGTAGGATGAAAGATAGGGATCCAGTTTCATTTTTCTATATGTGGACATACAGTTTTCCCAACACCATTTGTTAAGAAGGTCATATTTTCTCCAACACATATTTTTGGGACCTTTGTCCAGGATCAGGTGACTATAATTATGAAACACTTTAATTCCTAATTTCAGATGAACAAGTCATTTTAAAATTCTCTTTAGTAATTTAAATTATGATAATTACACATTAGCTTCCATTTTTTCTCAGGCAAATCTCATTTCATTTACATTTTTATGCCAGATTAATTTTCCTAATTCTTACTAGTATATTCACAAATAAAGGTGATTTAAATTTTAAAATGCATTACCAAAAATATATTTTAATGTGATCATTTAATCATTTACATTTAATGTAATCATAGAAAGGTTTCTGTGTAAACTACTATCTTGCTTTATTAAAAACATTTATGCCACTTAGGTAGTTCATATTTTTTAAAATATTCAATAGGTGTATTTTTATATTTATAGAAAGATAAAAATTTGATACTTAAACATATATAATAATATTTTACTACAACCTATAAAACTAACACAATGGAACCAAAACACAGAATCCTGTATAGATTTGCATAATTTTATTCTCATTGAACAGAATTGCAACAGTACTACTTTTAGCCAACATTCAAACCATTTTTATTGTCTCAGAACACAAATATTCATCTTTTTTCCTGAACTTTGAATGAAAGATGTTAGTAAAGAGATCATCTTAAAGGGTAATAATTAAAATATCAATTTTAAGGGAATGTCATATACTTTCATTTTTGCATTAAGTTTACTAAAATTTCATCACCTGTGGTTGCAGAAAATATTAATTACTATATAATACATTTTAATGAGAGAAATATAGTACTTTAGTCATCACTTGGCTATAATACCCATGTTATGATTAATATTGTTTTGTAGTAAGAAATGAGCACTGTTGGGGCTTTAAGGTGGAAACGTATGGAATCTCTTCTCACCCATCATAAGGGTGAAGGTTGACGTTTATACAACAAGAGAAAACCAGAACAAAAGTATTGAATCAAAGATGAAGACTCAAAGGCCCAGGGTTGACTCTTTGTTTTGACATGTGTGTTTGATGAAACATGGACAGTTGTGTATACATGCAGCTGGACAAAGGGGTTTGACCCAGGGCAGCAGAGCACAGAGGAAAACTCAATGAGCCTGTCTGTTTGGATTCTTCTTGACTCATCTGGGTAGCCTCCCTTCCCCAATTAGGGGCCAGGATACCTCTGGAAGGAATGTCTTCAAGGGGGAAGGAGGAAAATAAGGTTTCTATGTTTTATGACTTACTTTGGGAAAGAGGGTTTCCAGTTTCTCTAATCTACACTGAGAAAAATATATCTGGCATCTATGACTCATTTGGGGAAAGAAGAATGGGGTAGGAGATAAGAGGACAGGAACAGGTGACCTTGCTTCTGAGATCTTCCAAATGTCTTCATTTCAAATTACTCAGTGTATCGAAGTAGCACACATTGGGGTATCATGTTCTCAGCACTGAAGGCTCAGGGCTTGAGACCAGAATACACTAACTCAAAGTAAACTTTCTTGGTGTACTCAGAGTGGATTATTTTAAGCAGACATAGGAATAGCCCTGAAAATCTACAAGTTTGTAAAGCAAACTTACATATGTCAGGCAAACTTTCTTAAGTAAAAGGTATTTGTATCAGGAAGTGAGCTGCTCTCAAATATCTTTATCATTGGAGAAACTTACCTGAGCGACAAGACAATCATTATTCACTATCCATTCCTTACCCTTCGCCACCCATAATTTATCTCCACCACTCTGGGGCCTTAGTGCCCTATTTTTTCTGTATGTCAAAATAACATTTAAGCTTCAACCATCTGGCCCTCCTTTGACTTTGTTATTTTTGTGGGAGTCCCATGCATGAGAACATAATTACAATTGTCTTTCTCCTGAGTATCTCTTTTATGTCATTTTAAGCTGTGCCCCAGGCATAGAATTTAGAAGGGTAAAGTACAGACATTTTTTTCCTTCTCAACAGTGTGAAGAAGGATAAATAGATGAAGATGGGTGGAAGCACAAATAGATAAATAGATCTTTGCAATTCAATCATGGAAACAAATTATATATAAAAAGAAACAAATGTATGTATATAAAGGAAAATGTAGCTGGGTATTGAGGAGGTATTCTCATCTTTATGTGAGGATGGGGAGGAGACACTGACTTAGTCAATACCTGTAGAGAATAATTCCTCTTTGACTCTTGAAGAGTCACTATACCTATTGCAAATTACTATCCAGCGTAGACAATGTTAATGATAAACAAGTGTAAGAGGGCTTGGGAAAGCATAACTTTCTTATAAATCAGAGCAAAATGTCTTCAGAGATTTTCTTTTTCGTTTTTTTCTCCACCAATACTACAAGTGATCTCTGCTTTCCCGAGAGAACACCCTTCTGATCAGCCCATGATCAATGTAAACTACGACACTGTTTACAGTATTCTAGAAGCAGTATCATGCGGGTCACTGAATTGGATAATTTCCATTGAGAAGTGAGAAGTAATTCAATAAAAAGGAAAGCACAATGTTTACATGCTATTTACCAAGGTGATCTTTTAAATATCAAAAACGATCCTTTAGAGCATGGCTCCTAGTCTTTAATTTCATGTGTCATCTTCTCTTCAAGACACCATTCACATGTTTCTAAATGACAAATAAATATATTTGTGTCTGTGTAAACAAAGGCATTCAGATTAATGGAGAGAGAAGGTGGTAATTTTTCTGCATGGAATCACTTTGTACATTTATTTATACACTTTATGTACATATTTCATTGCTAATCCATGAGAGTAAAAAACAGATGGTATAAGAAAATTTTAAAAGCCTTGGGTTTCCAAGGACATTAGTTCCCAGAAGGTCTATTGGGGTGAAATAATTATAGATAATTACTCATTTTATTGATTTTCTTGTTTGTATGAGTTCAATCTCAAGTGTATAATTTATTTTATTATTTACACTGGGCATGTCACTAGTTGATTGACAAATGGAACTAAAAGAGTTATTGTATAAGAAAAGTTCCTCATGAAATTGTACCATTGAGTTTATCCTCATTGTACCATTTTAGAATCTTAATAATCATTCTAAATACTTGAGATAATCTTCACATGACATAATAAATTTAAAAATTACTTCATTTGGCTTAGCTCATATACTTATTGCCAATTACTAAAACAACAAATCAAAGAAAAAAACTAATGATGAAGTTGGTTTAAGGAAAAAGTAATTTTTTTTCTTCCTCTCCTTCATAGTTGTAAACTGGAATTCCCCATAACAAAAGACCAGCTAACAAGAAGGGAAAAAGTCAGAAATTTATTAAGTACTATATTTTATGTAATTGTTATAGAAAACCCAGAGACATTAATAATTCTTCAAAGTAGATATCAAAAAAAGCCTTTCATTTTCAGATTTACATGTTATCATTCTCTAAAACAAAGGGGAAAAAGGTCATACTAGGGAAGCTTAGCTGGTATTACATGGTAGGAAAAGTACCACAAAGTACAGTAAAATAGGCTGAATTAAGTGTGAGTAACGGTGCACTCAGTCATCCCTCTGTTCCTGGTGCAGAGAGGGTAACACATACAAACAGAAGACACCTGTGTCACATAAAATTTGATTAAGATAATTTGTTATTGTTTTCTCTTGTTAATCTGCCTTTTGTTATGGCAGGTTGGTGGTGACCCTTATGGTGTGCAAGGCAAGGTATCATACCTTCCTCCCAATATAAGTGTATTTGGGGGTAGAACACTCCAGAGTCCTACAGTCCTATTTGGGCATGGTGCGTGTGCTGAGCTCAAGCACTTTCCATATATTTTTTATTTTGGTTATAAAGCAGAAAAAGAAAAACACTGGGATTCTTGATAAAATAATAAGACCTAAAGATACTTTATCATTAAATGTCACATTATGTAAAATTCCCTATGCTTCAGCCATTAAAATTGAGTTTTCCTTTTATTTGTGACTGAAAGCAGCATACACTTGTAAGTGCACAAATTTGGAAAATTTAAAAACAAATTAAGATGAAAAGTGGATTCAGAAAACTAAACACATGAAATATCTTACTTTCACTTATGAACGAAAACAAGTCTAAAGAGTTAACATAAGAAGACATTACTATATTTTTTTAAAGTCATCACTAAATGGCAGTTGTTAGTCAGCTGTTGAGTTGGTATTTCTTTCTTTTATGTTCACATCTATTTTTAGTTTGTGTTACCTAGGGGAAATGTTTACATTTCAAAGAATATTTAGAAAAAAAAATGATGTGGAAATAATCTTGCCTCTGGCGGTGTGAAATACTCAGGCAACACCACGCAGAGCAGTCACACAGGCTCTGGGAAGTGCACATGCACATCTGCAAAGCAACATTTCAGGAAACTAAGTAAAGTTTAAGGCACATGGCATATGTGAAGGGTTTTTCAGTGTCTTCAAAAATGTTTTATTTATGATAAATTAGGCCCTGCTTTCAGTTTTAGTTTAATCTGGACTTTTCAAAAGCAGTTACAACAATCAGTGCTTTTATATCACTGCAGAGGCCTGGGTCACAGGCTTCCCAAGTCTCAGGCTGGTGGGTTTAACCAGGAATCATGAACCTTCCTAGTGAGGAACCAACAGACTCCCAGTGGGCCTCTGCCGAAATATTAGTCTCAGCAGGAGCAAAGCTCAGAGTGGGGTTACTCTGAGGGACACCCATGTCTTTCTATTTCAAAGCCAATAATCCTAATTCTTGGAATTTTATTTAACATCATGGAATAATTTGAAAAGAATAATCAAAATGAATTCACATCAACAGATGAATCTTAACTAAGATCATCTTGTAACAGGCCCAAATTCAGTCATTCACCACAATGACCAACAGTCCCAGTGATTACTTTCTGGGTGGTATCTGTGTCTAGTTGTTTAACCCTCACACAGGATTTAGATTTGCTTATATTTTATAAATAAGGGGCATCAAATATCTACATGTCCTACTAAAATTATTCACGTTTGAAAATTTATTTCCTTTGAACGTTCAAGGGCTAATATCTGCAGTATATATTCACTTAAAGATAATATTGGTTCTCTGACAAAGAAATAATTTAAGCTAGTACTTCAGGGTACCAATAGGACTCGGTATCCTTGCTGTGTGGGAAATGGTCTTGATGTAACAGTAAACCCCAAGTAGACTACAAAAGCAACCTTCCTGGGTCCTCATGAGCCACACAGATGCGCAGATCAAATTTAAATGTTCAAATCACATGGCTTTTGAAGTGCATTTAATACACACAGCATGAAGCAAGGGAAAAGAAACGGAATAAGTTAACACACCTGTGAGGGAGGGAAAGTGCATCTGAGGGGCCATGCTATCTGCATTCATGGCATGGCATGATGTTCACTTGACCCCATGTCTCCGCTTCCCCTATGATGATATGGATACCAGAGTGAGAAAGCCAGGGACCCCGCCAGCAGAAGTGCCCTGGGCAAGGGACATGTTCTTGCTTTACTAGAGAGACACAGAGACAAGTTCCCCTGGCTAACAGCTGTAGTTTGCAAGCTGTCTTACTGCACAGCCATGGTTTTATGTGAGTTTCTTGGGCATAGAACTATCAGGGCCAAAATGGGTGTCAACATTGGGTGACTGAATGAGACCTCATGAATAATGAGTGCTTTGCATGCCTCATGTATATTTAAAGTGTTCTGCTATTCAGTGCCTCTGGTGCCTCATGCATATTTGATGCCTTATGAATAATCTGTGCCTGTGGTTCTTCCCTTCCTCTCTGTTTTACTCATATGCGCTCTCATTCCCAGAGTTATCTACCTTTAACACAGCTTATGAGGTCCATCCAGTTTTTTTTTTTTTTCTGGATGGAATAAATGGTCTCAAATAAGCAAATTCACATTATAATACTCTGCACTACTTGAAATCAACTAGAGGAATAAAAAAATTTTTAAAACTTGGGGAAAATATTTGTATGGATATGATATCATGGATGTGGGTTTGTGAATAGGTAGGTTGGGAGACAGATAAACAGCTAAGTTAGATACAAGAAGAGGATTGTATTCACATGTAATTATAAGAAATTGAATAAAATGTATAAGAACTATTTTAATTTAGAAATATGGGATTTAGAAGGTATATAGCTATGAGAGAAATTTAATTATTTTTTTTTGTACTGGGGATTGAACTCAGGGGCACTCGACCACTGAGCCACACCCCCAGCCCTATTTTGTATTTGATTTTAGAGACAAGGTCTCACTGAATTGCTTAGTGCCTCTCTGTTGCTGAGGGTGACTTTGAACTCACGATCCTCCTGCCTCAGTCTCTTGAGCTGCTGGGATTATAGGGGTGTGGTGGCACACCAGGCGAGAAATTTTTTTTAAAAAGAAAATTAAATTAAATTAATTGATAGAAATTCAGCAATGAATTTCTCCAAGCTATTGTTTTAAAAGAGTCATATTTGTAGAAACACCAAATTATTTGATAGAATTAAAAATATCAACATCATGACAAATCTTTTATGTTGTTTTTTTTTTTCTTGTAAACCTATGTTTCATTATATGCCATTAATTTAACAGTATGTTACATTACTGCTGAAAATAATACTTAAATAATTGCAGGGAGTTCTGTTTACACCTCAAATCATTTTCTGCAAAGATAAATCTGGAAGTAATATATAATTGTTTCCAGTTTGTATTTCTGTAAACATCATCTCATTCTTTCTGGACAGAATCTCCTCATCCAGGCATGTTTGTCTGCTTGATGCATTCAATTTGCACTGTACACTGCCTGTACAGTTGCATTTGTACAAATTTTAGACCATAGCCAAGTGTGTGTGTGTATGTTGGAGATGAGGGTAGTGGTGATGCTCCATGTTCATGTCCCAACCCAGACACCATCAACAAGGAAGATGATGATGGATGGAGCTTTAACTCTGGAAAAAAGGGAAGAGAGTGAAGGCATGGTGATATAAAATGTCAAGTTTAAATGATTAGAATTCTATGAAATGACACTCTATTTTAAACAGTAGATCTTTATTTATTTGTTTGTTTGTTTTGTTTTTCTTTTTTTATGTGGTGCTGAGGGTGGAACCCAAGTGCCTCACACATGCTAGGCAAGTGCTCTACTACAACCCCAGCCTTAATTATTTTTAAATGTTGAATCTGTGCAGTTTTCTTGCTTCTGCTATCAGCCAGATCCCTTTCATTGTCGTAAGCTGCCAGTCACTTCTGTTGGTAGAACATCAGGTGGTACCCAAGATTTTGGTCTTATGAGCAAAGTTGATGAGATACTTGTATAAGTACTTTTACGATAAAACATTTGTGGCAATTTATCATCATTATTACTGACATATTAATTGTACAAATTATTTTAATTAACTCTGGGATTTTCATGCCTGCATACATTAGGCATTTATCCTGTCCATCCATACTACTATCCTCACTCCTTCCTATCCTGGGCATCCTTCCCTTCCTCCAGTAACCCTCCTCTGTTCTCAGACCCACTTTTCCTTGTTAGTTTCCATTCATGAGAAGGAGCATGTGATACTTGTCTTTACCATCTGGTTTATTTCACTTAACATGATGTGCTCCAGTTCTCTCAGATTTGCTGCAAATGAGAGGATTTTTCTTCTTTACAGATGCAAAATAATCCTTTGGGTTTCTACATCATGTTTTCTTCATCCATTCATCCGTTGATGGACACCTAGATTGATTCCATGTCAGCAACTGTAAATAGTTCTCCAATAACACCGGCATGCAGATATCCCTTTTGATGCCAGCTTCATTTCCTTTTGAAGTCGAGAGCCATCTGTGAGCTGTGTGTGGACTATATCTTGCATCACAGACTAATGAATAGGAGAATTCAGTGTCTGGGAACTTCTGTTATGGTCTGAGTTAATCAATACAAGTTATAGGTTATAGGTTATAGATTAGAAAATATAGATTAATAAAATAGTAAGTATAGCCATAGTGACTCCATCTTTATGGTTCCATGTTAAGCTGTTATATAAGCTATTTTAAGATATATTTTCCTGTGCTTCACACACCTGCAAATATACTTGAACCCGGGATGTACAACCACATCTGTGCTGGAACCCAGGGTGTGGTTGTCTGATTCTGCTCTGCTGCTTTTCACAGCCCTAGTATCCTGCTTGCTTGCAATTCACAGATTCCATAGAATGTGGTTTTCTTCTTTAAATTTCAGAAGGCCACTTAGGCTCTGGCAGAAGTATCCCTGGCCAGAAAAAAAAATATATAAAATTAAATTCTTTGATTTGTTTCAAATTCACACTTAGTGTGTTTTCTGAGTGGTCACCCCATAACACTTCCAGTGGATATTTCCTCTGGCTGACTGTCCAGACACGTTGTGAGTCCTATTCAAGCTCTGGCAGATCCTACACTGCATCTGGAGTCAGGGTGACTTTCTATAGCCGCACATCCCCTCTGAAATGGGTATGACCTGCCAAGATGCCAATCAATCTGCTGACTGCAGGGCATCATGAAGCAAAACTCCACCCCTAAAAAATTACCCTTGCTTTTGATGTACCCACCCCCTTAAATAAACCACGGGAGCCATTTTCTAATTGTCCAGCTCCTGTGTGGACTGGACCTATCAGAGCTTCATCCTTTTGAAAGTATCTTTTCGACTTTGTCTTTTGTTCTTCACTAATTATTCTAGATTTTAATTTCTTAGGTGGCTTACACCCTCCTTGGCAGGAAGAAACCCCTAACGAGGTGCTATCTCCCCTATTTTCAAATGTGCCCAGGGCTAGTATAACTGGATCAAATGACATTTCTATTTTTAAATTTGTGAAGACCCTCATACTATTTTCCATAGTGGCTGCACAAAATTACACACCAAACCACAGTGTACTTGTATTCTTTTTCTTCACACCATTGAAGGCATTTCTTTTTTTTTTCTTTTGTGGGTGTGTTTTGATAACTGACATTACTAGGGTAGTTTTAATTTTGTACTTTCTAATGATTAATGAAATTGAACATTTTTCATGTATTTCATTGGCTATTTCCATTTCTTCATTTAGAAGCATCTATTCAGATCATTTCCCACTTTTTAATAGAATTACTCATTTGATTGTTGTTCTCCTATTCTTTCCTGTGAATTCTTAATCTTACATAAATAACCCTTTTAAAGCACTTTGTAATAATTCCTCAATCTGTGTTATTTACAGAATCGTTTTCTGTTAATTCTACCATTTATTGTGGATCATATTTCCTTGCTCCTTCAAATTTCTTGAACTTTTAATAGGATATTGAGTATAAAATATTAGGGCTGTCTTAACAACAGTATTTGTTTCCAGAATGGAAGCTTCTTTATAAGGCTGGTGGTTTAAGTGGAGTGGGTCCTTCATATATTTGCCAATAATCAATTTTTTCTGTGCCTGAGCATGAGTTTATGAACACTTATCTCAACTTTATAACAGTTTGGCACATTAGTAGTGTTGGTTCATATATTTTTTAAGAAGTGTACAGTTTTGCTACAATTCTATTATTTAAACATAAGAAAATGTAAAATATTTATAAGCTAAATATTATAGCACTAGCAGTTACCTAGTAAAATGTATACAATATATTTGCTATACCTATCCTTAAACACATGATCTTAATTATACCACATAAAAACAATTCCCAGCACATGTAGAATAAGAACACTTTAAGAACAACAAACATTTAGACAAACATCGTAGCACAATACAGGGTTATTTAGAATGGAGAGTGCTTTAAAAATTAAAACCTTTATTGTTTATTTGAATATTTGAATACTTGGCAGAAGGTGTGTGTATGTCTGTGTGTGTGTGTGTGTGTTTGTAAATGTCAAAATCTAAGGATAATTCATAGATCAGCAAAGAAAATAGTGTTGAAAATGGTTTAAAAAATGTCAATGAGCTGGAAAATTAAGAATGTACAAGGTATAAATCATGCTTTTTTTCAATGTCTTGCATTTATAAGCTTTGGCAAGATTATAAAAATGAGAGAATGAAGAGTCATTTTAAACACTATTGTAATCAGTACAGGAGAGTTGCACTGCCTTAGAATTTGCTTTACAGATGGTGATAAAGGGCAAACTATATTTATTAGAAATTACAAAAGAGGAGATGAATATTAGGTAACCATAAAGTAATACTTAAGGTTCTGCATAAACATGTTTAGGTTGTTTGCATTAACTGCTAATTTATCTGTAGTTTCAGTAAATACCAGAATATTATGAATATCTACAACCTGATATATAAAATTGACTGTTCTCTTTAAAATTCAGAAGTACTGGAGAAAACATCACCAAGAAATATAGAAAGAAATAACTAAAGATAAAGAAAGAGGTACAGAAATAAAGCATAAGAGATGTCGTTATTTCTTTCATCGAATTCCCCCATGAAACAATCTAGAGTTTTCCTCATGATAAATATTTTAATTATGAATTTAATTTCTTTAATAGAAGATTATTATAGTTACATATATTTTCTTGAATAATCTTCTGGAGTCTTTGATAATCAAATAATGTATCAATTTCACCAAAATTGCCATATTTGATAACATAAATTTATTAGTAACTTTCACTTATTTTCATTTTAGTTTCTGTAAAATCTGTAGTGATATTTCCTCTCTCATTTCTGACATGATATGTTGTATTTTCTTTTTTTAATTTTTCTTATTTTGTTGTGGTTTTGCTGATTTATTGGATTGTTCCAGGGAAAAGGATTCAAGATCTATCAATTTTCTTTTTTAGTTTGTTGTTTTATGTTCCATTGCTTTCTGCTCTAATATGCTATATCTGCTTACATTGAGATATTTTTCTATTTTCTAAATGTGTGAGCTGACACCATTGATTTGATACATTCTTCTTTTCTGGTGTGGGCATTTGGATTGACAAATTCTAGCAATGCTTTGGGATCCTTACCCACATTTCAATATTTTACTTTTTTATTTTTATTCTCTTCAAAAACCTTTATACTTTCTTCTTCCTGTTTTCTTTTTTTTACTTCAAAGCATTTCAAAGTTTGCTATTCAGTGTAACAGTATTTATAGAACTTCCAGAGATCTTTTTATTATGATCATAATAAATGTTCACTTGAAATTCTACAGAGACAGAAGACATTAAAAAAGACATAAAATGATCTTTTGATTCATATCAAAGTGTTCAACTTAGAGTCTCCATTTTTATTGGTATGATACAGTTAGTGACATATAATCTATATAGTATTTATTAAGAAATTATTAACCATAGTTCCTAGAGTTTTATAAAAACTCAACATAGATTTTTCTTAATTAAATTGTTTTCTAGGTTGAAAGACAAAAATAAGATGAATGGCATTACAGTCATGAAGAAAAACTGGTAGAAAAGCTAAAAAGCTAAAAATTGAGAAAAATGGCCTAATATCATGACATCATGGCAAGAAATCTCATGTACTTCTCATTATTAATAGATAAATTGATGTACACAAAGGATCAGGGGTGAACCACGGAGGGGAAGTTCCTATAAGACAGAATTATGTTCCATTTGGAAAAAAAAATATGTTCCATTTGGAAGTACATACATACCAAGGGAAATAATTTCAAAGGACATTAGAAACAGTGATCTTATTCTTCATACAAGTAGGTCACAGCTGGACACTCAGAAATACTTGGTGGTGGGTCTGAGTGTGGGCACTCCATTCACACCAATCCTCTAAATGTGTACCTTAAAAATGCTAACTGCAATTTGGGATGAATTTTACCACCAAGTAAGACCCAGAATCATCAAACATCTAATGTTCATACACAGGATATGCACTTTTATTCTCATTTTATAAATTCTGGTTTTATATTTAGGCTTTATGTTCATGAAAGAATTGGATAATTAGAGAAACAGAATAAATATTGTTAGTTCTTATAAAAATTCAGTTATATGGATTGATAAGAGAACTCAGAAATATTCCCAGGAATCACTCATTAAAGAGGCATTATTGAGGCACATGATGATTTTAACAAAATGTTACATTGTACACATCCCGGGTTTCCAGTAATGCATATTTATTTCATCTGTTGGACTAGAAGCATCACTTCTCCTTATAAACATTATTTTACATATATTACTATACTTGAAGATGCAGTTAACATATTTCCAATACATATAATTAGTTAAATACTATGGTATGCTTTGGGGGGAAGAAATTAACTACAATATATTTTGTAGTTCAATATATTCTAAAATCTTGCTTGGGCGCAATGATCCATGCCTGTAATTTCAGCAACTCGGGAGGCTAAGGCAGGAGAATTCTAAGTTCCAGGCCAGCCTCAGCAACTTAGCAAGATCCTGTCTCAAAATAAAAACTAAAAGGAAATAGGGATGAAACGCAGTAGGAAAACAACACTAGATTCAAAACCAAGTACCAAAAAAGTAAAATAACATTAAATAAAATAAATCTGTTTTATATTCCACATATTAAATATTTATCATATTCTAATACCACATTTCTGGTGATAATTATTAAATAAATTATTGGCACAAGAAAATTTGCAGAGCATGATGATGCATACCTATAATCCCAGTGACTTGGGAGGCTGAGGCAGGTGTATCACAAGTTCAAGACCAGTCTCAGCAACTTGTAGAGCATTTTAGGATTTGGTCCTTAGTATCACCAAAAAAAAAAAAAAAAAAAAAAAAAAGAAAGAAAGAAAGAGAAAAAGGAAAAAGAAAAGAAAATTTGCTTTAGATGTTTTTGAATTATTTTATAGAATTAAACATTTAGAAAGTAAATATATATATATATGTGTATATATATAATCAATTTTAATTAGATTTGCTTAATATATAATAATCTTTTTTTCAAATTAAGCAGAGAAGTCATTTATTGTGATAATGCCTGGAATATACTATAGTGCCAGAAATTAATAAAAATCTTTAAGATTATGAGGAAACCCAAGAAACAAAGAAACCAAAGTGAAGGAGTGCAAAGTTGAAAATTGAAAGTGCAAAAAAATAATGATTATTTTACTGCATTTGTCAGCTTACCAATGCTATCAAAAAATACTGGAGAAAAACAACTTGAGAAAGAAAGCTTTATTTTGGCTCACAGTTTCAGAGGTTTCAGTCCATATTCACTTGGCCCTATCTTGTGGATTTATGGTGAGGTATAACATCATGGTGAGGAGATCATGGCAGAGCACAACTGTTCACCTCACTGTGGCCAGAAAATAGAGAGAAGGGCGAGCATGGACAAAAAAATTGTCCCCATGTACATGTCCCAAGCTTACTCCTTTTAACTAGGTTAAACCTCCGATAGTTCTTAGCACCACCCACTAGTTCTTGCAGCCATTAGATAAACAACAGGAATTTTAGCAGCTTGCTGAAGATCAGCAGGTGAAGATTTGGGGATAAACAGAGTATGAGTAGTCTCAAAGTATCCCTTGGAAGGTATTTTTGAATTGCAAAGGAAAATTAGTAAAATTTCAGTGGTGAATTTCAGAGATACCACTTAAAGTAGTGAAAGATGGATAGAGAATGTTTATTGCAGCTTTATTCTTAATAGACAAAAAATTGAACTAATCTAAATGCCAGCAAAATGAATGGATATACAAATTGTACTACATTAGTGAAGTTGAATGCCTTTTTGTTTTATAAATGATTAAAAATTGAATTAGGCAGATTCATGGATGGACTTGAAATACATTTTTTAAATTTTTTAGTTGAGGATGGACACAATACCTTTATTATATTTATTTTTTTTTTATGTGGTGCTGAGGATCAAACCCAGTGCCTCACACTTGCTAGGCAAGCACTTCACCACTGAGCCACACTCGAAGTCCTAAATGCATTTTTAAATGCATTATTCAAGTGAAGGAAACTAGACAGAAAAATACTGTGATTCTATTTTATGTAGTTCTCCAAAAAGCAAAGTAACAGTGACATAGAGCAGATTTGTAAGGGACTGATTGCACATTCCATAGGGAATTTTGTGGTGATACAAATATTCTATACTGATCATAAGAAAGCTGGATGAGTCTCTCAAAATTCATCAATTGTAATTTTAACTGGATGATTTTATTGTAAACAAAACTGATTCCAAATGCCAGAATTTTTAAAATGCTATCAACTGACACAGTTATTAAATGAAGTTAAATAAAACTGTCTTCTAAAAATATAGATGGGAATCAATCTAAGAAAATAGTTGAATGATTTCTACAATGAAAATAATAGAACACCAAAGAAATCAGTTGAGGACAATTGTAGAAGACAGAAAAACCTCTTATGTTCTCAGACAGGCAGAATTAATACGGTGAAAATGACCACACTACCAAAAGTGGTATAGAGATTCAATGCAATTATCATCAAAATTCTAATGATGTTTTTCATAGACATAGAAAAAAACAGTCATAAAATCTATCTGGAAAAAAGAAGAGGCACATAATAACCAAAGCGATCCTTAGCAAGAAAATGAAAGCAAGAGGCATCACAATTCCAGACCTAAAATTATAGTTTAGAACAGCATGGTATTGGCACCAAAACAAGCAAGAAGACCAACAGAACGGAATAAAAGACACAGAGAAAAACTCACAAAAATACAGTTACTTCATATAGACGAAGACACCAATAACATCTATTGCAGGAAAGATAGCATCTTCAACAAATGGGGCTGGGAAAACTGGAAATCCATATGTAGAAGAATCAAATTTAACCCTTATCTCTCAGTCTGAACAAAACTCAATTCAAAGTGGGTCACCTAGGTATTGGACCAGAAACCCTTCACTTACTGAAAGAAAACATTGGTCCAACACAATAACACATTGGTTCAGGAACTGACTTCCTTAATAAGCTCAAAAAGTAAAATAATTATCAATAATTATTATCAATAAATGGGATGGTATCAAACTAAAAAGCTTCTTCATAGCAAAAGAAACAAGAATGTGAAAAGAAAGCCTAAAAAATGAGAAAAAAATATTTGCCACCTGAACATTAGATAGAGCATTATTCTCCAGAATATATAAAGAACTCAAAAAAAACTTAACACTAAAAAAAAAAAAATCCAATCAATTAATGGACAAAGAAATGAAACAGTCACTTCACCGAAGAAGAAATATTAACAAATATATGAAAAATGTCTAACATCTCTAGAAATTACAGAAATGCAAATTAAAATTACACTGGGATTACATCTCACTTCAGTCAAAATGGCAATTATCAAGAATACAGTTAACAGTAAATGTTGGCAAGGATGTGGGGGAAATAGTACACTCATACTTTGCTGGTGGGACTGCAAACTGATGCAGCCACTCAGGAAAGCAGTATGGTGATTCCTCAGAAAACTTGGAACGGAACCACCATTTGACCCATTTATCACACTCCTTGGTCTGTATTCAAAGGAGTTAAAATCAGCATACTACAGTGATGCAGCCCCATCAATATTTATAGGAACTCAATTCACAATAGCTAAGCTATGGAGCCAAACAAGGTACCTTTCAGTGGATGAATGGATAAAGAAAATGTGGTATATATACACAATGGAGTATTACTCATACATAAAGAAGAATGACTTTATGGCATTTGCCAGCAAATGATCTGGATACTATCATGCTAAGTGAAGTAAGCCAGTCCCCCAAAACCAAAAGTTGAATAAGCAGGGGCAGGGGTAAGGGGAAGAATAGAAGTGCAGTAGATTAGACATTGGGGAATCAAAGCAAGGGAGGGGGAATAAGCAAAGGAAAGTCATGGGAATGAATCTGACATAACTTTCCCATGTACATATATGAAAACAACACAGTGAATCGCATCACCATGTACATCCATAAAAATGGGCTCTAACTGGAATAAAATATATTCCATGCAGTATTTCAAAATGGGTTCTGCCATCACGTATCACTAAAAACACTCAATGAACAAAAACGAAATTGGCAAGAAGTCCATGAAATGGTTTCTACAAATCTGAAGGTTTCCTGAGGTTTTAATTATTGATTTAAGACAACTGAGGCAGTGAAGTTATCCCCAGCTAATTAGGACAATAATTATATGAATTTTATAGTCTCGAAATTTTGTAACTTAAACCTATTAGTACTTTGAAGTTTTTTTTTCTTGCTCAGAATGAATTTCTTAAGACTTGGTAATATGAATTTTCATAATGCAGAAGAAGGAGTAAACATGCAAAGAATTGAGCACAGGAGATAGTCAAAAGATTAAAATTATGGAACTTGGATGTTGGTGAGATGATAAATTCTAAAAATGTTTAGTTTTATATATCAGGACATATCTGGGTAGTCCATTTTGGAGGTAATGTAGAAATAGTGGGTCGATCTTTGGGATGACAGGAGGCTTGGACGTCATGTTTGAGACCCCACAGTTAAAGTGGTGTTATAATGCAGCTGGGGGAATTCAGAGAGGAAAGAGAAGCATAGAAGAGTTTGGGGCATCCTTAAACACAGGGCATGAGAAGAAGAGGCTAAATCATTCAGTAATGCATAAAGGGCACAGAAAGGGGCCCGAGAAAGTGGCTATAGCCAAATGCAAGTGCTCAGCAACCCATAACTGTGAGGTGGATCCCCAGGGTGT
This sequence comes from Spermophilus citellus, assembly GCF_964194105.1. Lineage (NCBI taxonomy): Eukaryota > Metazoa > Chordata > Mammalia > Rodentia > Sciuridae > Spermophilus > Spermophilus citellus. Next base: position 42,241,579 of record NC_138188.1, read on the forward strand.
TGCTGATTTTCATCTTTAGATGCTCTTTCTTTTCATCTATTTGTATGTTCCACCTTTAATCCATTTGACACATCCACATTTTTCTTGACAAAATCTAGGATTGTTTTTATTACCAGGGGATTAGGATTATAAGAGTACGTCTTTTTATATTAAACTTCACAATAAAATGCACTTCATAAAACACTATATATTAGTTAGTAACTTTGTAGTGATAACATTTCTAGGACAAAAACAAAAACAAAAAACCCTTCCTATAATTACTGAATCATTATTTACACATGAGATAGTTACCATGTATATTAGTAAGAAATGAAATGGTCTGAATTATCATAAATAACTTACAGTTTTATTGTGTTGTTATTTTTAACAAATTGCAGATGATATAAACTATAATATAAATATCAAATTTAATCACTATGAATACCAGGAAGGTTTTTTTTCAAATTTATATACTAGACCAAATGTATATCTCTTCAGAAAGTGCAGTTCATGGGGTAATAGAAAGACATACAGTACTGTCTATGTAAGAGGTATTTCTGAATATTTCAGCATTTTACATATATTAATTCAAGCATAAATATTCTAGATATTAAGTCAATAAAATCTTTGGATTATGAAATGTTTATTATAATAAATAACAGATTATTTAATCTGTTGGAAAACTGCCATGCAGTATTGATCCCCTTCAACTAAAACACATTATTGTCATTTAAGAGTTTATAAAGGCATTTATATTCGGAATAAACAAATTGAGTTATATATTATATATATGCAATTATACAGATTTTCTACTGCTATGACTAAAAGATCTGACCAGTACAAAGATTTGATAGGGGAGGAAAAGTTTATTTGAGGGCTCCCACTTTCAAAGGTCTTGGTCCAGAGAAGGCCAGCTCCATTCCTCAGGGCTCAGGGTGAGGTTGAACATCATGGCGGAAAAGGGTGGTGAAGGATCATCATGGTGATCAAGAAGGACAGAGAGAAACTTCAGCTCTAGATTCAAAATATATACTATGGGGAGGCAGCCAGTGCCTCACAAGGGAGTCCTTTTTCCTGCCCAGGCGGGTACAAACACCTGAGAAAATAAGTCAGAAATAATTAGTGAAGAACAGAAGACAGAGCTAGAAAAATAGTTTTAAAGGAGAGCGTCTGATAGACCCAGCCCACACAGGAGCTGAAGCTGGACAATTAAAAAATGACCCTTGTGGTTTATTTAAGGGGGTACATCAAATGCAGGGATAAGGTTTCAGATTGGAGTCTTGCTTGGTGATGTCTTACAGTCAGCAGGTTGATTGGTATATTGGCAGGTCACACCCATCTCTGAAAGGCTGTGTGGCAACAGCAGGTCACCCCATCTCTGGTGCTGGGCAGGACATGGGGCAGAGATTTAATAGGGTCACATGTGTCTGGGTATACTTGGCCAGAGGAATTTTCCACAGGAAAGACCCAAACACCAGATTCTCTTATTCACTAGGCTGTGATACTGATGAAATCCACACACAGCTAATGGATGGTTTTCAACAATATACTCCCATAGCCATGCCCCCAGTTAACCACTTCCTCCAGCCATACCCCACCTGCCTCTAATCACCACCCAGTTAATCCCCTCAGGGATTAATTCTCTGATGGGCTTGAGACGCCCACAATCCAATAATTTATCCCCTGAAACTTCCTGTATTGTTTCACATGTGAGCTTTTGGGGGCCACCTCATATCCAAACCATAATATTACTCTCCCGGCCCCCAAAAGCTCAACTCATCTGACAATGAAAAATATATTTAGTCTATTTTCAAAAGTCCTCATAATCTCAACAGTTCCAATATTGCTCAAAGTTCAAGTTCAAAGTTGCCTCTGAGACTCAGGGGAATCTTGCATTGGGAGCTCATGTAAAATTAAAAGCAACTTACAAATATTCAATATATAATGGTATAGTGTAAACATTTTTATTTACAAAATTAGAGGCATTGAAAGAAAGAATAGGACCAAAGCAGGACCAAAATCCAGATGGGCCAACAAGTCTTGTGGCTCCATGTCCAGCATTTGGGGCACATGACATCATGAAGTTCTCTCCAAATATCTTGTGTAGATCTGCACCTGTGGCCTTGTTGGTTGCAGTCCAAGTGGTCTTTCTGTTGGCTTGTCTGTGCTCAATTCCTGCAACTTTCCTAGAATGATGTTCCATGTTTTGTCTACACTGAACCTTTGGCTTCCTCCTTAAATCTCTACACCTTGCCTTCATAGGTAGTGCCTGCAGGGACTTTGACCCTGAATCACTTTTCCTGGCTTCCAAGGCCTTCCTTTGAACTCTTGGTGGAAGCTTCCGTGACTCCCTAACTCCAGCATCCTGCATTCCTGCAAAACCAGCACCAAGTGGTTGACACCAAGGTCTGCTACCATCTTGAGCAGTAGCCCAGTCTCCAGGGACCCTGGCTGCAGCAGTCTCTGAGTGTCTGGGTGGTTGAACATGTTAAAAAAAAACTCTCTAGGCCCCATGCAAGAATGATTCCCCACTGGTCTCTTCTCAAGAGAATTTTCACTTTTACTCCCTTGACCGTCAGATGGGTGCAGTCTTGCCATTAAAATGCACTGACAACATCCAAAGCATTTTCAGCTTGCATTGCTACACATGTCAAAATTCCTCCCACCTTTTCAAAAAAAAAAAAAAACTCCAAAAGCTTCTGAACCACAGGATCAGGTTAGTAACAGCAACAACCTCACTTCTTTGTACCAATTTCTACTTTGGTCTCTTTTTCACTGTGTGACTAAAGGATCTGACCAGCACAACTGTAGGGGAGAAAAAGTTTATTTGAGGGCTCATAGTTTGAGAGTCTTAGACCAGAAAAGGCTGGCTTTCATTCCTCTGGGTTCAACATCATGTTGGGAGAGGGTGACAGAGGAAAGCAGCTCACATCATGGTGATCAAGAAGCAGAGAGACTCCAGCTCCAGATACAAAATATATACCCCATAGCCACGCCCCCAATTAACCACTTCCTCCAGCCACAGCCCACCTGCCTCTAGTTACCACCCAGTTAATCCCATCAGGGATTATTTCGATGATTAGTTTAAGACTCTCACATCCCAATCATTTGTCCTCTGAAACTTCCTGCATTTTCTTACATGTGAGCTTTTGGGGGACATCTTATATCCAAACCATAACAGCATATATATATTTATTAAAAATAAAAAAATTGTGATTTGATATCAGAGGTGTTCTCATATGATGCCAAGGATAGCAAAATCTTTCAATCATATGTTGTAAAATTATCTATATATTATTTCAATAAAGGGATTCTTTGAATTAATTTACAGTCAATTTCCCACTGGGGAAGTGTCATACCTCACATTAATTGGTAAAGTGTACCTTTGCCCTTCACCTGTAGAAATTTCACCCACAGTTATCATTGCTGTTTTTAGTGTGCATCCACTCAAATCATCTATACAGCCAAAGCTGAATGACTGCATAATTGTAAGTATGATGGTCAATATGGTCAAGTCTTAATAGTTATCTCTCTGTAAATTTCCTGGCTTTTATATTCCCACCCATTATTCTTCTCTCCAGAAATCATCAAGCATTAAATAACAATAATTTTATTTTCTGGAGAAAAATGTTCTGTCTTCTCAGCAGATCCACTGTGTACAGGTTCTCTGACAAATTCTGAGAACCTCTCATGCTCGCACATGAGAGTATGTGTTTAGTCATGTTAGAATTAGCCATGTTTTCTGAAACAAATATAATGAAAAGATACATCTTTTGTCTAAAGAAAGATGAATAATAGAACTGAAAATTATTCTGTGAGTTCATGTTTTATAGTGGCTCAGTTTTGCAAATGAAAATCTGAGACTTGGAGATATCAAGGAGATAGATATGACAGGAAATGTGCATTTCTATTAATAAAAAAAACTGTTGTTTTGGTGTTGGCTTATGTTTTAAAGGGTTTTCTATTCAGCAACAGGCAGGATGGCTTAATGGCCCATAATTATACTCTTCAGAAGAGATTGTGGCAAATCTATCTTAGAACACTAAAGGTTGAACAGAGTATTAATTTCCTAAGAAATTATATCTTTGAAGTTTTGACACTTAGCACTGATTTTCCTTCAAAATGATAATGACGGAATGATGGATACAGAAGTTGATATCTCTTGGAAAACTTTGTCATATTTATAATTCTGGCACAATCATCTCTTTGGGTGGGAACTGATATGCAGAGTTGACATATTATTACTAAGTGAAAGACATTTTAAAAATAGTAAGTAGGCTTGTTCACTTTGTGAACTCTCAAATGAACTTGAATTCCAAATGGAGGTCACAGAAACCAATAGCTGTAAGTTGTCTCTTCTGTGTGGATTCTTTTATGTCTATAGAGCTGTGATGGGTTGCCTAAGTTGGGAGAAATCGTACATAGGTTTTCTCTTTGTGTTTGCTATACTGAATAACTCCCTGTAACTGAATCCTTCATGACTCTTTTTTTTTATTATTATTCTTTAAGATGTTGATGGATCTTTATTTTATTCATTTATTTATATGTGGTGCTGAGAATTGAACCCAATGTCTCACACATGCTAGGCAAGCTTGCTACCACTTAGCTACAACCCCAGACCCTTCATGACTCTTGATGACGGGTTTCCTTCATATTCAGCTATTCTCAGACTCATAAAGGAAGGTTGTCAAAACAAGCATTTCCTACTCCGGTCAGTTGTAGAATATTCTCTGATCATTTTGATCAGTGACCAATTTGTATTTTCATTAGGAAAATTTTTTAGGATATACAGACTCATGAGTTTTTCATTTTGCAATTTTCTTTTTTTTTTTTTTTTTTTTTTTTTTTTTTGCCTTGGCAAGTGATGAGCCTTGATAATATAGATTACAAATTCAGATTTTTCTCTTTTTGACTATTTGTGGGAGGTTTCTTCTTAAAATTGCTCCTCTGTCAGTATCATTCCTAATTATAAAACATTGTATGTTTGCTTCCAAGAAAATTCAAATTAATTCAGAGTCCTCAAACTCTAGCTCTAAGGAGACACCAATTCAAGAAGTCACCAGGCCTAAACCTTTGTTGTTGTTTTTAACAATTTTATATTATTTACATTTACAACTGCCTCCCTTTGTTCTTGAATCCTGAATGAGTCTCATTGAAATGTCACTGTGCCTTGATTCTCTCACATACAGAACCCACTTTTATGAAGTTTATAGGAAAAGAAACAATATAGTGGTAAGGATTTCCTCTAAAATATGTTTTATCTTGTGTAACACTTCTTTAAAATTCAAACAGACTCTTTTTTTCCAGAAATCATAGTTAACATTATTTATATGCTTTCAGGTATATAGGACAGTGGCAGAATTTTTTCTTTAATCCAGAGGAAGTTTTTTGTATTTTCCTGGTACTATGACATTAAATTTTTGAGTCAGAAAAGGGGTGCTACATGGATTAGATTCAGTCCAAGGCTGTATTCTAACATATTCCATATATAGACATTATTATAATTATTCAAATAACTTAAAATGTGGATATTTTCAGAATATGAAGAAATGATCAAAGGATCCCCCCAAAAAAGAAAAAAATTATCTGTTCTACCTGTAAGAATAGTCAAAGCCAGTCTTTTTAAAGAGTATATCTCAGAAAGTGAAATGCTGGTTTCTGAGAAGGAGCATTATATATCTGATCCTAACCAAGGGAAATACTAAATCTATGGTGTGAAGAAGCACCTTACTATGATTACATATTTGATTGCAGGGGTGCTCTTCAACACATTCCCACCAGTGTCCTCTGATTATCCAACAGAGCACTGATTTCAAACAGACGAATGGAAAACTCAGAATAAAACAAACTTAAAAAGAAAAAAATGGTATCTGGGATTTCCTTGAGAAAAGAGACCCTGTGTAACTAACCTTTTGTTATTCCTGTTTTCTACTCTGTAAGTTGTTTTTATTCATTTAGCCCATGTTACCTTTATTTGCAAATCAGTTTTTATAACTTATATCCTCTGATTTGTGATAGAATGTTGGGACTCATCTCAGAAAATCATGAATCACTAGAAGCCATTATGATACAACATTTCTCATATAAAATGAAAAAAATCAAAAATATTTGCTCTTAGGCCACATGTGTGAAATGTAATGACTGTCAATCACATCTTTCAAGAATAAGAGTAGAAAAGGGAAGAAATGTCTATGCCATCCCTACCCATTGGCTTGAAAAAACAATCCTGGAATCATGTCTATTAGATACCACTGCACTGACACTTGGAGAAACTCTAAGGAATCCAAAGAACATTCATGCAAATTGTTATAAACACAATAGGTATTGAAGATGGGCAGATATGTACCATCAGAGATTTTAGCTCAGGAAATGGTGGGAACTATGAGGAAAGCAAAACACAAACAAAAATTACTATCTATCTTACTCAAATCCAGTGATTCTATGTGTGAGTATCTGGGCCTGCAACATTGTCTTATGAAAATGTAGTAGAAATGTAAAGTCTCAGGCCTCATTCCAATTGTCCAAACAAACTGACTCAGAAAAACTGACTCAGAAACTGAGGTTCCATTGGAACACCCTGGATTTTAATACTTCTACCAGATGACTCAGTTACCAAGCAATAGAGTGAAAATCACCGGTGAACTACTACTTCTTTCATTGTGAAAATTAAGAAATACTTGTGACTATTTTCTCCAACACCCATATTTGAAATACAATCTAAAATCATGCATCCAGACCCACTCCAGGGAAAGCTAATTCTTCTGCTCTGGAACAGAAATCATTTAAAAAATCACCCAGTAACTGATACAAGGATCTCGTTTTCCTTATGGTTTAATTTAAGAAAAAATAAAAACAGTTTATCTTCTCAAATAAAATGTGGTGATGCATTTTTCCAGTTTGCTGAAACATAAATATCTAAGAAAATATTTATCAAGAAAACAATGCAAGAATTATTATGTAATGCACAGAGGAAAAGTCAAAAGAAAAAAACTAAGAACTTCCATTAGAATAATTCCTTAAAATATTACTTCTATACAATGAAAAGTAGTTCTAACCCCATATCTACACTCCTTTTATGTTTGCTTCTCAGATTTATTTTTTACATTCTATGTATCCTATCATTTTTTCCTTGGCACAGAAGGAATTCTGATGCTGTCAGAGAGGCATAACCTTATCTGGAAATTTCCTTAATGAGATGAAGGGGTAATGCAATTCATGTTCACTGTGACTGACATAAACAAGGTCAAGTAGATTTGTCTACTGGGAACTTGTCAAGCAAGTTCTGATTTTCTTGAAGTCAATTTTGCCTTTCTTTGTAGCACACATGAGAAGCCAATAGACTTTAATGGTACTGAAAAATAACTAGTTTAATTTCTCCATCTGGTCTAGATGATTTAAAATTTTATTGAGGGGCTGGGGATGTGGCTCAAGCGGTAGCGTGCTCGCCTGCCATGTGTGCGGCCCGGGTTCGATCCTCAGCACCACATACAAACAAAGATGTTGTGTCTGCCGAAAACTAAAAAATAAATATTAAAAAAAAATTTATTGAGAATGGAAGTTAGTAGGAATTTTAATCCATCTTCCCCAAAGGAATACATATTTCAAAGTGAATCTTCTTATTTTACATAATCTATTGTAAAATTTTGCAATTTTTCACGTCACCAGAAAGGTCTAACATGGGTTTGGGGGTGCACACCTGTCATAGCAGAGTCTCAGGAGGCTGAGCAGGAGGATTGAAAGTTCAAAGGCAGTCTCAGCAACTTAGTGAGCCTTCATCTCTCAATAAAATTGAGTTCAATCTCTGGTACCAAAATAAATTTATTTAAAAATATATCTAGAAAGGGAAGCCTAAAACTGTTCCTATTCTGATTTGCAGCTTAAAAATTTTGAGTAACTAAGGAATTTTCAGTCACAAAGTAAGCATACACCCTACAAACAAGAGATGCAAATTCTGGCTGACTAGTAATAATGGAATAGGTTAAAACCACAAGTTTTGGAGAATGTTCAGTAGATGAGCTGGCATAAAACTTTATTTTTTTGTAATTTAAAAAAAAATTTACAAGGATTTAGGGTCTGAGGGAAATTGGTAGCAATTCAATTCTTAATATTCTTCTTACTGTCCCCGAAAAAAAAATGTTGAATCTAGAAGGACAAGGATCATCATAGGCAGCAATTCTGCATGACCAGACAAAGAGAACATTATAATCTTCAGATCACGTGCAAATATAGAATAAAATAGTCTTATCCTGTACCCCTTTGCCTGTCCTCAATTATAACTCTGGGATTTGAGAGCATGAAGTAGAAGGGACTTTGAAACATGATGAAATAGGCAGACAGGGAATCCATACAGAAAGTACAGAAAAAAACACAACCCAAAATGACAAATGCGAATGCAGAGAGAGACACTGGTTCACAGGCTGCATTACAGCAAGAATGTGACACTGGGGGCATGGAACAGTAGCCTTGGAGAAAAAAAAATGCCTCTGGGAGAGAATTAGGCATAGAGAGATGGATAGAATACAATGGTGCTTCTTGAACAGGAAGCAAGGAAGGCAAAGAATCAAATAAGGCAGTAAGGTGCAACTGCAGAGTCTGCAGTAATTTTGATGGAGGTACAAGAACAATCCCTTCTGCCTTCCGCTGTCAACACTGTTCTCCACAGTCTGAGCAGAGGAACCAGGAGCAGAAGCAAAGAAGCACTCTCAGCGAGAAATCATGACCTCACAGTGAACAGCAGCAGAAAAGATAAACCCCCCCCACTTCCAAACAATAGTGCAAAAAAGGTCAAACCTTTAGCAATGTTTTCTGTTGTGGAAAGTCTTGCTAAAATGTCTCCAGTAAACTGAAGATAGCTATAAACTGACATTACAGGATGAACTTGCTATCTCAAATAAAGATTTGGGAATGTGGGGGGTGGGGACTTAGAACTGAAAAATAAAAATTAAGACATGAAGTGGGCAGAAACAAAAAAAATGAAAACAACAGTTGAATGAATTTAGGAAAGTAATTTAAGAAACAACAAAACCATATCAGTAATGATAACTAAATTATCAGGTTTCCAGGAAGAGTAGATTCAAGTGAAAACTTAATAAAGCGTTTTGAAGTAGAACAGGAAACCAGCCAAGGAAAAGAAAATGAGATTAAAAAAAATAAATTAAAAGGTCCAGAGAAGAAGTTTGGGGTGAGAAAGGCCGATGAAGCTTTATACATGCAAGAGGCTGTCTCTCTGCAGGAGAATGCCAATACAAAGGAACAAAAGTAAGTTTTAAAGTAGTAATTCCAGAAAACTTCCCAGAAATAAAAGGCAACACAGTTTTCTACTGTGGACAAGGTTCCTGGTTAACAGAAGAAAGGGATCAAGAACAAACAGCTCTGAGATCTAGTCTGGTGAAATTATAAAACTTTATAGGCAAAGAAAATAAATTCCAAACGTTTTCCAGCAAAGAGACTAAAGGAGATTAAAAATACAAGAGAAAACTATAACATTAATTCTTTTAAAAATCATTTAGAGAGAGCAAAATAGTGCAGAATTTTCAAGAATGAAAAATCAAGGAAATAAAGTGCAAACCAAGAAACTGAAAGAAAATACAAACCAAGTTGTTCAAGTTTTAAAGGCCAAACATAATAGTTTGGAATTTTCTGGGAGTCTCGAAGTTCTTGAGAAGTGCTTCCAAGGAATCCACTAAAAGGATCAGCTTCAATAGCCAAAAGATGACTAAGAAAACACTGGAAATGCACAGATGGGTTTTCAATTGATATATTTAAACAGAACTAGAATTTAAAAAAAGATGGGTTCATGGATTGAGAAGCAATCATCCAACATCATTTTGAAAAAGAAAAAAATTTAAAAAATCATAAACTATGAGGACAAAAAGTAATGTCTAAAAAGTTAGATAATGAAAGTTGACTATTGTTCAGCGCAGTGGATAGAATTCAGGACATAGTTGTGCACACCTGTAATCCCAGCAGCTCTGGAGGCTGAGGCAGAAGGATTCCAAGTTCAAAGCCAGCCTCAGCAAAAGCTAGATGCTAAGTAGCTCAGTGAGACCTTGTCTTTAAATAAAATTCACAAAAGGGCTGAGGATGTGATTTAATGGTGAATGCCTCTGAGTTTAACTCCCAGTACCACCACAACATCCCCCACCCCTAACCCCCCCCAAAAGTGAAAGGAAGTAAAAGATGACAAAGAAAATGGGGGCTTAGGATCTGTAAAACACATTAATATAAACAATAGAAATTAACCTTCCTTAAAAAAAAAGGAAATTGGAGGGTGAAAGTAAACATAATCAAATCAAGAAAAAAACACAATAAGTATAAAATATTACAAATATCAATTAAAAACTAATGTGATGAAATTCTGATTAAACATGAGGATTGAGTCAACCAGTAGAACATCTTGACTGTGAATGGAAAAGATTATAAAACTGTGGCATAAAATAAAACTTAACTGAGACACGTTTAAAATACAGTATGCAAAAGGGTTGAAAATGTGCATAAAGATTTAACATACAAATGAAACAAAAAGAAAACAGTGCTTGCAATCCAGATATCAGACAACATCAAGCCAAAAGCATGAAATGAGGAGACCAGAAGGATGCTTTATTATGTTAAAAGTCACATTCTAAAATGCAGATGATAGTTAAGCCTATCTATTCAGTAAATAATATTGACATGTCTATATTAAACAAAAAATAAAGAAAATGCAAGAAGAAATAAATAGAAACGTGAATAATAGAAATGAATAATAAATGTGTTCATGACACAGGTCAAGTGAATAAAATAGAGATATAAGAGATCTAAAAAGCATAATCTGGGAAGTATACCTTTTGAATATTTATGGAACACTGTACTCTGATAATATAGAATATTCCTTCTTCCCAAGTTCTCATGAAATGTTCTCAAAAATGGATCATATTCTAAAGACTGAGGAAAACATCAAATAGTTTTCGTGGAGTAGAAAGATTATGAGAAATTCTGTTATTTCTATCCAATCATGTACAAAACAACAACATAAGACTAATCATTAAACTGACACAGAAACCCCCCACACACACACACACACACTTCTTACGTGAATGTAGATCCTAATTACCGGGTCTCATGGATGCTGAGGGGAGACTGTGGTGCCAGGGCGGGTAGACAGGAGGTGAGTCTGGTCCATAGGCACCTCACAGCAACCTAGGAGGAGCAAATGCTGGTGTTCCATGCAGAGCAAGGGCAATATAAATGCATTTTATATCTCAAAATTGTTAGAAGAGAGAATTTCAAATGAATTCATCATGAAGAAATGATGAAAGTGGTGAATATGTTAATTTCCTTGATCACATCATTGCCTAATATATAAAAGAATTAAAGAATCACATTGTCCCTCATAAATACATACAGATTTTTATCTGTCAATCAAAAAATAAAAGTAAATGAGAAATCTTTGATAAGCAAAAATAAAACTATGTATCAGCAATAGGACAGACATATCATGATATGAATTGATGCATTGGGTTGAAATATGTTAAAATTCATTTCATGAAGAGAATATAGAGTTGTAAGATGTGTGCACATTATTCTAATGTAGTATAGTTTAAGATAAAGACTTTGTAAGTAAAAAAATAAACTAGGTTTAAATCTCGATTGTCTCACCACAATGAAGTTTTGAAATAACAGGCTTATTTTCTACTTGTATGTGTAAGAAAAGCATGTATCAAGGTCCTTGACATGTGTGCATGGTGTATATGGCAGCAAGTATTGTTTTGATAGTTTTCTAAACAGGATGCACTAACATATGCAGCAACACTAGGATGCCAAAGGGATATAGTCAGCAATAGTACACTTTAATGAAGGCGACTGACTGTGGTGTGCAGGGTTCTTCAATGTAGAAAAAAATTTATTTCAACCAAATTGTGTATGAGGGATTTATTCCCAGGTATTAGTAACTTGTAACTTTATAAGGGGGGTGAAAATAGCAACATCCATAAAGATTTAACAGACAAATGAAACAAAAAGAAAACAGTGGGGCTGGGGATGTGGCTCAAGCGGTGGCGCGCTCGCCTGGCGTGTGTGCGGCCCGGGTTCGATCCTCAGCACCACATACCAACAAAGATGTTGTGTCCGCCGAGAACTAAAAAAAATAAATATTAAAAAAAATTCTCTCTCTCTCTCTCTCTCTCTCTCTCTCTCTCCACTCTCACTCTCTCTTTAAAAAAAAAAAAAAAGAAAACAGTGCTTGCAATTCGTATATCAAAGCAAATGTCAAGGCAAAAAATTCTTAAATAAGGGGACCAGAAGGATGCTTTATAATGTTAAATGCCACATTCTAAAATGCAGATGGCAGTTAAGCATATCTATTTAACTGCAGCTTTATATTGAGAACATCAGGATGAGAGCTGAACCAACCTGGAGGAGTATGGGTTAGCATGAGTGACATCAGAGCCGCCCTACAACTGCCACACTTGCCTACAAAACACAGGTCTTCATTTTCAGCTGCAAATGGATACATCTTCTTGGAAAAACCTGCCTGCATCCTACAGCAAAGAAGTTTGGGAAACATGTGTCTGCAGACTTTCTCCTTGAAATGTTGGCACCTTCACACTGAGGAGAGATCACAATGTGAAGGAGGTAGTCAAACATTTCAGCACAGTTTCAAATAGTAATAGTCAACTGCAGAGTCAAAAATTGTCATTGCTTGTTTAAATTTTGCCTTGGGAGAATGATAGATACCTCATATTCAAAGAAAAATCTCTCTTTAGTGTAAAAGAATCATATTGGAAAGCTGAATGCCATAATGTTTTAAAATTATGTAACTTATTCCTTTCAATAGCTGCGTGCCATGAAATCATCATTTGATTTCTTAAATACTTTTCCTGGAGCAAGGGATGTTCACTTCAATTTAAAACTCTGCTGTAATGTACAATATTAATAAATATTCACAGATTGGCATTTTAAATTGGTTTATGCACTTTAGTCTCTTCCGTTTGCACTCTGTTCACATAGCATTGGGAGCTTGATCAACCTGTGATCCTGATGGTGTGTATGGATTAGAAAGTACAATGCCACTCTTATTTACTTTAATTACACACTACTGTTCTTCGTTGGTGAGGATCAGTATCATAGTCCTTCTTCCTCAAGCTTCCAAAGTCACCCTAACAAGTAAACTTGATTTTGCCAGTTCAGGGCTTTGAAATCCACATTTCGTCTTGGTATGTATTTTGTATAGCTTTAATTGTATGCAAGGTGCTTTAGAGAAAATGACCACATGCTGGACAGAGTGTTATTTAAAATGAGATCAGTTTTTATGAATTTAGGAATGCTTGAAGAAATTGCAAGATGGCCTTTTTTTGACCACAGTTCATTTCCCACCTTGGTACTAAAATTGCCTATCATCTTCATGATTATCATCATAATCTCAATCAGCCAATTTTTCAGTACATATATTAAATTTAACTATGGCAGCCAGATGATGCAAATGCAAATTCTAACTTTATGTACTTTGCATACTGCTGTGTGGGGGTGGGGAGAGAGTTCATTGGAGTTGTTTTAAATAAATCCAACATTGCATCAAGAAATAATTCTGGCATTAATCTGTCAATCTCCCTTATGAGCACAGTATTAAACAATTCCACTCAGGTCCGACTTAGTCACATCATCTTCCTGCAATCTTCCACACTCCCCAAATTGCTGCTATTTATGTTTCCCATTCCTTCTAGAATCACTGCAGTCAACCAAATATATCGAATCAAAAATGACAAATGAGAAGAAAATCAATACATTGACCCAAGATATCAGATACATTTGGAAGGGTGTATGCTGGCACAGACAGTCAGACAGATACACACACACACACTCACATTCTCACACTAAGCTCTGAGGATAGAGGAGCCATTTCACTGAAAACATTTCAGCTTTCCCAGATGATATGCTAATGAGTGAAGTGAGCAGTTCTAAGACATTGATATCACATCATTCAGCACACAATTTCCAAAAACAAGTTAACGAACCAATTTTTGAAAATCATTTAGAAGCACAGTTTGACACATACCAATGAAGCCAGTTCATTTGCTTGCTGAAATAGACCACATCTTGGGTCTTTTCTAAGCTAAAGCAAGCTTGACTTTGGCTGTCATCAAAACTGTTACAAAAATAAAAAATGAGTAAGTGTACCCTTAGTCTCTCAAGGGAACTGTTATATATATATATATATTTTTCTATTAGGTTAGATAAACTATAATCAAATGACACTTATAACATCATAGGAATTAAATGTTTGATGAGAAAATTGAGACTAAATATGTTTCTTTTCCTTTAGTGTCCTTGTAGTAATAATTAAAAGACCCTGAAGGAGGAGAAAACTGTTTTCCTCATTTGGAGGTTCTTGTGTATCATTTCGTTCTGTGTGTGCTCTGTATCTCCAGTGGATTATATGGACCTACAGCAATATTTTAATTGTTTAGTCTATTGATTCAGATACACATTCTCCATGATAAATAACCATATAAATTCTGTTGCTCATGCAAGTGCTTCAATTCAAAGATTCAACCTGAAATATTTTCAGATTAATCCAGGAAGAAATATTCCTTGGAGATGTGAATGGTTTGTCTAGCATTATATTACCTTTTCTTTAAGCACACATGTTTCTTCACTGTTAGGATACATAACCGTTTGCACAAATCAAGAAGAACTTATCTCCCAAATTTCATCTCTGAAATTGCAAACAGAACAAAGCTCTGACCATAGGATCCTTGATTTTAACCTAACCCACTTTCCTTACTCTGTACTCATTTTAAAATCTCATTCAGACTCACCCATCCTCTGACACCTGCTTCCACAGAGACCTATGATGCTACACCATGCCATTGTAGTATGATTGAGAGCCAAAATAGGCCATCACTTTCTCAGCTCCTGTGGGTTCTCTTTGCTTACTATCTCCCCAATCCACTCACTTCTTTTCTATCTTTACTCCATTTGTAAGAAATATCACAATCATGGCTTCCCTGGATGATTGAGAGAGTTCTTTAGCAAAACTTGACACCTAAATTATCTGTGTTCAATCCAGCCTAAGTTATCCTTTCAATACAAGCATCTTATATTCTTTCACCTTTCAAATATTTCCTGTGGCCATTCCATTGATACTGGAATAAAGAACAATTTTTTTAAAGTGCCTTATGAGGCCCCGGGACATTTCCTCTGTTGTTTTCACTCTCCCTGCTCTCACCTTATTCCCTGCCCTTCCACGCTCGCACACACTGGACAGACTAGCCATGCTTCACTGCTTTGGAAAAAACATGCTTGTTTATATTCAGCAAAAACACACATGCTATTTCTATGACTAAAACACAATCCCAGAAGTTTTATTTGTTGGTGGGGAGAATAATTCTTCCCTGTTCTTATTGCGTCATTCAGCCAGGTTGGATGTCTGAACTGTTCAGAAGCAAAATTCTGCAAAGATTTATACCTTAAAAATTCTGTGAATAAATAACTAATGAGCATGTCTTTAGAAAGTTGCCCTGATTAGCAAGGGGTATTAGGTTTATTGGGTGCTTTAATAAATAAGTCATTCTGATTTTACTACATTCACAGTCAAAAGTGTGGACTAACAGTGTAGACCAAACTGTGAGATTCAGTAGCAATCCCATGGCCAAATATGACATGGAGCTCAGGGGAGCCTGAAGATATTAATCATATGAGCTGTACACCTAGAGGTAGATTTCAGAGACTTAGAGTATGCCTATCATCCACAGTTGAATGAAGAAAACATGAGAAAGAACAGGAGTCCTAATTATAAAAAGAGCTGGCCTTCTTTTTGGATTCAGTAATGAAAAAGAAGAAGAATGTATCTTATGAAATTATTGCAAACTAAAGGCCAAGAAGATATTTTGAAACATGTGTGCCTAGTAAAATCTCTACCTGTAAATCAGATTTTCTTAGGAAATCAAAGGTTGATTAGATTTGTTTTAAAATGCTTCTTTTAGTTTTCCTTTCAAAATAGGAAAAATGTGAGCATAAAACAATTATGAAGGAAAATAGCCAAGTTAAAGCAGAGGAAGAGTAATAATTCCTTAAGAGAACATTTAAGATGTGGGAGAAAACAGTAGATAGATTTGAAAGAGAAAAGGAAATGAACCTGGTGCTTTTGAAGAGATTTCAAAAGAAAGACATCTTAGGTGTTAATAGAGCCAAAAGAATAATTACTACTCAAATAAAATTGAAGAATGTTGGTCTGGCTACTCTTTCAGTGAGATCACACATACAATAAAGTGTTTGGAGTTAAATCATTAATGTATAGTCCATAATGAGAGCAGTTGCTAAACTAGCCATTAAAGACTGAGGCAGCTTTGCAATAAAAGATGGTTAGATTTAAGAGGTAAAAGTGGAGATGATCAGAAAAAGTAACAATTTTTTTCTTTGGAGAGTTTCTCCTGACACAATTACCACAGTCAGAATTACTGCAGTTGCATAAGTTCTGAAGATATCTACAATATTAACTTGAAAAATAAACTTTAAGGGAAGTGATAGATACTGAATATTGAATAGGAGACATAAAGAGATGAATCTGGGAAGGACCAGGAGAGATTGAATGGTGACTTAAATTAGTAGTTAACCTGAATAGAAAATGCTTCCTGGTGCTCCCACTGTCCAACTCAGGGAAGTAAATATAGATTAGATGGTGTTTGTTATTTGTAAGGAACTGAATTCATGTTTCTTACTCAGAATGAACCCACAGGAAGAAAATATAGCAGATATGCTGGAAAATAAATGTCTGAGCCTGAAAGCAAAAGTTATATTAAAGGCAGGCACAGTGACGTAAGCCTGTAATCTTATTTAGGGAGACTGAGACTAGAAGATTGCCAGTTTGAGGCCAGCCTCGGCAATTTAATGAAAGCTTATCTCAAGATAAAAAAAAAAAAAATTTAAAGGACTGTGACCCAGTGATACAGGGCCTCTGAGTTCAATCCCCAGCAAAAGACACACACACACACACACCTAAGTAGGGCCTGAAATAGTCACTCTTAAGCAGTATCACATATACAGAAGTCTAATTCAACCAGATTACATTTTTTTTAAATACAATTCATGCCCTGTTGAAAGGAGTAGAACCAGAGAAAAATGCCATGTACTGATATATCTCACAACTGCTTAGGATAAAGCAGAAGAGTGATGAGCACATTTTCATGTAAGTTGGGCAAATGTCTTGTTCCAAGTTCATTTCTCCCCAAATGTGGCCATATCTGAACTACAAAGGAGAAATAAAAAATTATCCAGCCCGGAAATCATATGAGTCCTTATATCAGTTTCCACTTGCATTGTAATTAATCACCATCAACTTAATTACTTAAAACCACACAAATTTATTATCTCCTTTGCTGTACATTAAATTCCAACAAAAGACTCACAGGGATAAAGATCAAGGTGTCAGGAGGGCTGTGCTCCTGTCTGGATTTTCTAGAGGACAGTCTATTTCCATGTCCTTTCCCACTTCTGGATGCTGCATGCATTCCTTGGCTTGTAGCCCCTTCTTTCATCCTCAAACTCAGCAGCCGTAGGTGGAGTTCATCTCACATCTCATCACTCTGCCCTTTCCTTCTGCTTCCCTTTTGCATTTTCAGGTATGATTCTGATTACATTGGGTCTACCCAAGTTCAAGACAGTTTCCCTACTACAAAGTCAAAACTGGTGACCAAATCTGACATTCACAAATTTAACTTCCCTTTGCTGTGTAACAGGTTAATTGGTTCTGGGGGTTAGGAGGGCATCCTTGGGAACTGCTCTTTTGCTACCCTGTGACAGGAAGTGGGACAAAAATGATCAAGGCTAGTATGGGCCTGAAGTCAGAGCTCACCTGGAAGTTTGATTTTTGAGAGATATGAAGTGCAAAATCATCTATTAGATATAAAATATGTGTAATTAAAACACATAATGAGTGGTCTTGGGAGACTTAGATATTTATATGGAAACAGGATAAAATTCTTCATATATGCCAAGATAAATTTCCAAAATTTAAACTCAAAATATAAATCATAAAGTATTCAAGAAAAGCAGATGTCAGGGCAATCTTCCCATCTATGACTCAAAATACACACAGGCTGAAAAACAAAAGATTCATAAACTTAATTTAGGAAGAAAAAATAAAACTACTGTGAACTAGCCTCATAAAATTAGGAGCAGTACTTTACTAAGATATTATTAATCTCCTCCCCCTAAGAGGCAGTGTTTTTGCTGGGTAACTGGAGACCTAAAGACCAAAAAAAATTAGGGAATGTTACAAAATGTCTTCTATCACCTGGTCTCATTTACATGGGACTAATCAGCTGGAGTCACAGTCCCCAGCCTCCTCCTACTGTTCTCTTTCCTGAGGAAATTCAACATCCCTCGGATATTAACATTTTTAAATTGATTGGAACTAACACATTAAATATTAAAAGTGAAAATTCTTAATTTATTTTGGTTATTTCCCAATTGTTTAATCTTTGAACATCCTCAAAGCACTGTTAGGTAAAATTTCCAACTCAGATTTATTGAATCAAATTTTACATTACATGGAATATTTTGAATAAGGTAAAGAACACTACTTCTCTAGCTTTAAATCATAAGCATATGCTTCTACATTTTTCTTCTGAAATTTTAATAGTGTTGCTTTTCCTATTTAATTGGCAACTCCACGTTTGGTTGCACGTGGTTGCACCCATTTTGGGACACCACCCAGGGCATGGGGACTGGGTGATAGCAGGCTTACCACCACAAAAGCCTCTGTCTTGGGACTCTAGCTGGGACCTGAAGGTCCAGTGTGGGGGTGCCTGCGGATTTGGAGGAGCCTAGGGTCTTCCTGCTGAGAGTGCTGGTGGCCCTTGTCTTGCTGCTGCATCTAGGGCTTGCTCCTTTGCATGAGTGTATGTCTGGTGGTCTCTCTGCAAGTAGGAGCAGCATGGAGATCTTGGGACTGCAGCAAGGCCAAGCCTGAGGTATATGAAGCTGATATTGGTGGAAGAGAGACTGGGTTTCTGAGGATTTATATGGGTTTGGTGATCCTGAGAGATTTCAGAGACAGTGCTGAAAAAATGTTGATCACTGACAGAGACAGTTTGACTTTCCAGGAAGATTTATTTTATTTTATTCTATTTTATTTTTTGATTCATTAATCTCTCTATCATATTTGGAACAGGATTTTTTATGCTTCAGTGTGTGGAGGACAATGATATATGAATGGTGTTTTGCATTTTTGTTGTATTCTTATGTCTTCATTTTTTTTCTCTTTGTATTCTTCCTCTTTCCTTTCTATTTTCTTTCCAACCTTTCTTCATCCAACAGCCAATCTCTGTTGGCTCCTCTTCCACTCTTCCTGTGAATTTTTATTTCTAGCTTCTCTCTTCCTCCTTTGCAAATATCACATACTACACTACCTCTGTTGTCTTATCCACCATTTGAAATTGGAAATCATTTTAACAAATATTCTGTTTGTACTATAGATAGTTATTGAACTCATCATTTTGGTTTAATGAGAGAAAGTAGTAGACACCTTAGTGGGAGCTATTAGGTTGAAGGCATACAATGGGTGCTGTTGATATTGGTCTCACCTGTAAAGGTGAAGTTCTGGAAACATTCAGTAATACTATAGGTCTACAGGGTAGAATTTTTTTCTCCTTATATCCATACTTTTAGATGGGAAAACACACTAACAACATGAAAAAACAAGGGAATAAAGCACCCCAAACAAACCAAGATGCTTCAACAACAGAAGCTACTGACAACAAAGTATAAGACATGTCCAAAAAGGTGTTCAGAGTGTACATAAATTGATATGCGAGGTAAAGAATAGTATAAAGAGTGAAATCAAAGAAAAAATACAGGAAGTGAAAGACCACTTCAATAAAGAGTTAGAGAGTATGAAAACCAAGCAGAAATCCTCAAAATGAAGGAAACAGTAAACCAAATTATAAATTCAATAGAAATCATCACCAACAGACTAGACCACTTGGAAGTCAGAACCTCAGGCAATGAGGACAAAATATATAATCTTGAAAGTAGAGTTAACCATGCAGAGAAGATTGTAATAAGCCATGAACGGAACATCCAAGAATTATGGGATAACATGAAAAGACCAAATATAAGAGCTATTGAAACAGATAAAGGAGCAGAAATACAAACCAAAGAAATGCACAATCTTTTTAATGATAAAATAGCAGAAAATTTTCTAAACCTAAAGAATGGAGTGGAAAACCAAATACAGGAGGCTTACAGGGCACCAAATGTACAAAATTACAGCAGACCCACACCAAGACACATTATAATGAGAATTACTAACACAGAAATTAAAGATAAAATCTTAAACGCTGTGAGAGGGAAAAAAAATCAAATTACATATAGGGGGAAACCAATTTTTATCTCAAATGATTTCTCAACCCAGACCCTCAAAGCTAGGAAGTCCTGGAATAATATATTTCAAGATCTGAAAGAAAACAGATGCCAACCAAGAATTTTACATCCAGCAAAATTAAGTTTCAGATTTGAAGATGTAATTAAAACATTCCATGATAAACAAAAATTAAAAGAATTCACAACTGGAAACCTACACTACAGAGCATTCTCAACAAAATATTCCATGAGGATGAATTGGAAAAAAATATGAAAACCAGCAAAGGGAGGTTATACACTAAAGGTATATTCAACTATATGATAAACTAAGACAAATAAAAAACCAGAAATAAATCAAAAGGGAATACAAATCATATCTCAATAATAACTTTGAATGTTAGTAGCCTAAACTCACCAATCAAAAGACATAGACTGTCAGATTGGATTAAAAAGCAAGATCCAATAATATGCTGTTTTAAAGAGACTCACCTAAAGGGCAAAGACATCTACAGACTGAAGGTGAAATGATGGGGAAAAACTTATCACTTAATGGATTGTGTAAACAGGAAGGTGTTTCCCTTCTCATCTTAGATAAATCAGACTTCAAACCAAAGTTAATCAGAAGAGACAAAGAAGGACACTTCATACTTCTTAAGGGAAGTATATAGAAACAGGACATAACAATTATAGATATTTATGCCCCAAACAATGGGATATCTATTTCATCAAACAAGCTCTTCTCAATTTCAAGAGTCAAATAGACCACAATACAATAATACTGGGTGACTTTAACACACCACTTTCACTACTGGACAGATCTTCCAAACAAAAACTAAATAAGGAAACTATAGAACTAAATGATACATCAGTAATTTGACTTAATATATATATATATATATATATATATATATATATATATATATATATACATACATACAGAGAGAGAGAGAGAGAGAATATTTTATCCATCAATGAGCAAATATACTTTCTTCTCAGCAGCACATGTCTCCTTCTCTAAAATAGACCATATCTTATGACACAAAGAAACTCTTAGTAAATATAAAAAAACACAGAGATAAGACCCTGCATTTTATCAGATCACAATGTAATGAAATTAGAACTCAATGATAAAATTAAAAATAGAAGTTACTATAACAAATGGAGATTACATAATACACAATTGAATGATGAATGAATAGTTGAAGAAATCAAGGATGAAATAAAATAATTCTTAGAGGTAAATTAGAACACTGATACAACATATCAAGATCTCTGGGACACTATATAGAAAGTACTAAGAGGAAAGCTTATTGCATGGAGTGCATTTAATAAAAGAATAAAAAGTCAACAAATAGGGCTGAGGATGTGGCTCGAGCGGTAACGAGCTCGCTTGGCATGCGCGAAGCACTGGGTTCGATCCTCAGCACCACATAAAATAAAATAAAGATGCTGTGTCCACTGAAAACTGAAAAATGAATATTTTAAAAATTCTCTCTCTCTATCTCAAAGCCCTAGGGAAAAAAAAAAAAAAGAAAAAATCAACACCCAAACCAGTAAAAGACAGGAAATAATTAAAATCAGAGCTGAAATTAATGAAATCAAAACAAAATAAACAACTGAAAAAATTGATAAGACAAAAAGTTGGTTCTTTGAAAAAATTTTAAAAATAGATAAATATATGGCCATGCTAACAAAGAGAAAAAGAGAAAAAACTCAAATTACTAAAATACAGGATAAAGAAGGAAATATCACAATGGACACGTCTGAAATACAGAAGATAATTAGAAAGTATTTTAAAAATTTATACTCTAATAAAATAGAAAACATCAAAGACATTGACAAATTTCTAGAGATATGTGACTTACCCAAACTGAATAAGGACATCATACATACCAAAATTCATACCTAACAGTAGCTCCTTTTAAAAGTTTTCTTCTGCCTTCTCCTTCTAACACTGAAACTTTCTCATGTGCATCCTACAATCAACTCTCAAGTGATGAAACCACTTTATGACGTTTGATTCATTTATATATGACAGGTTTTCTCTATTGCACATTGAACATCGAGACCACAGAGACAGATATATTTTGAATTCCACAAAGAGTAGAACATCTCATTCACAGAATTAATAACTTTGTTTATTAATCAGAGATTGAAATTGAATTGTACATAAAAAGCAAAGAATTGACATTTTTGCAAAGAATTATAACAATCTTATGGCTAAGGTCAGATAATGGAGGAAGTGGTAGTCCTGATGTTTTGTTTGATTCATTAATTCGGAGAGCAGAAGTTGAAGAGCAATGCTGGCAGTACGGTGTATAAGTTGGACAGAAGAAAATATGCTGTTGTTAACCAAAAAGCAATGCATCTTGCTTTTTAGGAAATGTCAGTAAGGCTGTGTGTGTGGAAGTTTGGAATAATGGCTGGAGTATTTTCAGCACATAGAGTAGCAGTGTGTGAACTGTAAAGTGTTTTACAGGAAGTTGTCCTCTCTGGATAGAAAATTACAAAAAGCACCCTTTCTTCTGTATTGACACAGATACACCTCAGGCATGTGGATTAAGAGCTAGGATACAAGTAGAACTTTAGCTTCACCTTCACTTCTCTGTGGAGTGGACTTGAGCAGCGTATCCCTACATAGAGGTTTCTTCGGTGGACTGGGTCATGGGAAGCAAAATGATGTGGTCCATGTGGATTCCTTTGATCCTTAGATTGATTCCTATCTACTTAGGTTGGAAACTGAGACCTTGCTAACATCTTACAGGTGCAGCAAGGCTTAGATAATTGTATTCCAGCTCCCTTGTGTTTTCATATCTATTCTTATTTCCCACTGATAACCCTCTGCTTGGGAAAAACTCAACCCCTTCTTCCATCCAACAATTCCAGTTCATCCTTGAAACTTTCCTAAGATTCCCTATCCCGACAGGGGAGATCTGTCTGTCCAGCCTATACATGTTATGTGCTCCTGATATCATTTTAATGGGATCTCATTTATCTTTTTTCTAAGAGAGAGAGAGAGAGAGAGAGAGAGAGAGAGAGAGAGAGAAGAGAGAGAGAATTTTTTTTAATATTTATTTTTTAGTTTTTGGCGGACACAACATCTTTGTTTGTATGGGGTGCTGAGGATCGAACCTGGGCCGCACGCATGCCAGGCAAGCGTGCTACCGCTTGAACTAAATCCCCAGCCCCCAAGACCTCATTTATCTTTATCACATCATTAAACAAACTGTATTGCAACTATTTTCTTTGAATGGGCTTTATTTGGTGACATTTCTGGAGGCTAAAATTTCAAAACCAAAGATGTGTGCAGAGTCCTGCTCTTTGCAAACTTTAGATAAGAATCTTTCTTTGTCTCTTCCAGTTTCAGGGTTGCAGCAATCTTGTCAGCCACTCTAGTCACAGGGCATCTTCTCCCTGTCTTTCACATTGGCTTACTTCCATGCATGTCTGCTTCTCTATCCAAATTTCTCCTTTCTAAGAGGATGCAGTTCATATTGGATTATATAGTCCATGCAAATGACTCCAGTTCAACCCTTTGTCTTGTAAAGACCCAGTTTCAAAATACAGTCACACAAGACTGCAAATATTCACTGGCATGGGTACAGTTCAATCCCTAAGATCAAACTTTAATGTGATTCCCTTACAATATTTACAATTCATTGAGTTTTAGGCAAACACGTTATTTGTGAATTACAATTTTTCAAACTTGTTTTCAAAGCAAGAATCTTGTCCATAATTATATAATAAGCAATTCCTCTTGATATTAATGTTAGAGTTTAGAATTATAAGACACAGCTAAAATATGTGGATTTAACACCTAGAAAAATTCCAATACTAAATAAATGGGTAAACTAACATTATCTCTTAGCAAAGAGTGAATCCTGAATGTACTGCTACCCCTCATTCAACCCTGCCTTATGTTTTGTTCTTTTGGAAGATTGGATTTGATTCCTGAGCAGCCAATCTGATACAGTAAAAATTTCTTTTAAAAAGTACAAAGAAGGAGGGAAATAACTTTTTAAGATATTGTCTTTTCAGAGTCACATTTGTGATTAAATTGAGCAATTTCAACCTACTGTTTTAAAAAAGACTACATAATGCAAAAATTATGCACAGAGAGAATAATAAAAGATGTGACTGGAGAGATTAAAAGTTAAAGAAACCTGCAGAAATCACAGCATGACAGCAAATTCCAGATGGCTGCAAAATCCCCAGGGTCCTTGAAGAGCTTTGAAAGGGCAAGTTGTGTGTCATCCAACAGATTTTCATCTTTGAAAGCCTGTAAAGGAAGAAAGAAATGCTCCTGAAAATACACAACTTGAAAAAGTCGTTGTTTTGAACTCAGTGTGGGATCTTGGTAAGTTCATGACCCATTCATCCAAGAAAGCCCAGGCCCAAGGGATCAGAGTTGTGCTATCAAGACCCTCCCCGCTGTGGCCTCAATGCTATTCATTTGTTTTGCAGGTCAGCTCATAGAAAATTCTTAAATCAGATCTTGCATTTTCTTTTGTACCCCCAGCTTTGCTGAAGTATAAACGACAAACAAAAATCATATGCTTAAGGTACGCAATGTGATAATTTAATACACATGTAGGTTTCAAACTGATTGTAACAATCAAGAACAAAGCCATCACTTGATATAGTTAACTGTGTGTGTGTTGTGTGTGTGTGTGTGTGTGTGTGTGTGTGTTGAGAATACTTAATATCTACTCTCCCAGCACATTTGAAGCCCCCAAAAATATTATTAACTGTAGTCACCATGTGATACATTAGATCCTCAGAACTTATGCATATTCTTTTTTTTTCTGGAAGGTTAAGACCTTTTAATATCATACCAAGGGCATGCACTGACCTCAGCTATTAAAAGTAATAGAGCAGAAATGAACAATAGCAACCTGGTGCTTCTATGTATCTTTTTTTGCATGATGTTTCTTTTGTTCTACCTGGAGATTCCTTGTCTGCTCTGATAATTCTTTAACTGAATCTTACATCAGGGTTTGGCATGTACTTGAGGTGAACGAACTCTAATCCAGTCATAGGTTCAAAAATTATTTGGAACAACTCTTCATTGATTCTTTATCTCTTCCCTTTCTTTTTTTTTTATTGATTGTTCAAAACATTACAGAGCTCATGATATAACATCTTTCATACATTTGACTCAATTGGGTTTTGAACACCCATTTTTACCCCAAATACAGATTGCAGAATCACATCTGTTACATTCTCACATTTTTACATAGTGGCATATTAGTGACTGTTGTATTCTGCTACCTTTCCTATCCCCTACACTTACACATATTCTAACTGATAATCTGAGCCCTCTGGCCAAATTCTCTCCATCTACCTCCTGCTCCACAGCCCCTGGCAACCTCTGTTCTACTCTCCCCTCTGAGTTCAATTTTGTTAGACTCCATAAAACATTGAGATCACACAGTACTTGTCTTTCTTTATTTGGCTAAGTATACTTAGCAATATTTTCCTTGGACATCCGTGTTATCACAAAAGATAGGGTTTCTTTCTTTTCAATTTTTTCTTTTTTCTTTTATATTTTTGCTATTGGAATTGAAGCCAGGGGCACTTAACCACTGAGCAACATCTTCAACCCTTTTTAATTTTATCTGAGACAGAGTCTCAGTAAATTTCTTAGGGACTCTCTAAGTTGCTATGGCCAGCTTTGAACTCATGATCCTCCTGCTCCAGAGCTGTGTGCCATTATGCCTGCCACTTTCTTCTTTTTCTCCTTTTTTTGGTTTTACTTTGTTTTTGTGATGCTAGAGATCAAACCCAAGACCTCACAACAATAGACAAGGACTTCAACAAAGAGTTACATCCCCAGACCCTTTTCTTTCTCTCTTTTAAAGGTTAAATAATATTATATTTTATATATTTCCTAACTTTAAATAAATTCTTTCCTCAGTAAACCCCTGTGTTTCTTCCATATCTAGGTCACGGGGAACAGTATTGCAATCACATACAGTAGTGCAAATCTCTCTTCAAAGCATTGCTTTCACTCCTTTGTATAGATAGCCAGAAATGGGATTGCTAGTTCA
Source organism: Spermophilus citellus (assembly GCF_964194105.1). Taxonomy (NCBI): domain Eukaryota; kingdom Metazoa; phylum Chordata; class Mammalia; order Rodentia; family Sciuridae; genus Spermophilus; species Spermophilus citellus. The sequence continues at coordinate 42,267,948 of NC_138188.1, forward strand.
TGGGGTGGTTGTATTATAAATATTTCAAGAAATTCTCATGTTTTTTTTTCCATGATAAGTGTGCTCATTGCATTCCTACCAGTATTAAACAAGTTTCCCTTTTTTTCATACCGTCAGAAACATTTATTATCTCACAACATTTTTTATAATAAACTTCCTAATAGGTATGGGATAAAACTGTTATGATTTGAATATGGAATGGCGCCCCAAATTTATGTATGGAGAGCATGGTCCCCAGTGCTACAAGGTTCAGAGGTGGGGCTCTTAGGTAAGGATTGAACAATAAAGAATTAATCCATCATATAGGTTAGATGAATGGACTACTGGGCAATGGGGCCTAGCTGGAGGAAGTAGTGCACTGAGGGCACTGATGGTGTGCCCAGGGAGTATTCATCTTTTCCCTGCCCACCATTCCCACTCCCGTCCCCTGCTCTTTGGCTGCCTTTATCTGAGCAACTTATTCCCCAAGAGTCTTCTACCATGTTTCTACCTTGATACCTGCTGAGCATGGAAAAAACCTCCAAAACAGTGCACCAAAACAAGCCTTTCCTCCTCTAAATTGTTCTTGTCAATTATTTGGGTCACAGCAACAAAAAGCTGATTAACAGGAAAATTAGTTTTCATGATGTGGGGTCATTTTGGTGGAAGTACTTGACCATGTGATTCAAAAGACTTTGGAACTGGTTTTAGGGAGAAGTTTGGAAAGATTTGGAGATGCAGACTGAAGAATCCTTCGATATGTTGTGAGCATCAATTAATGTGTGATTCTGGTGGGAGCTCAGAAGACAGGAATGCCTATAGAAATGCAGACAGCTGAGTACTCATGAGATTCCAGATGGGAACAAGAACTCCACAGGGAAATGGGATAGAGACCATTCATATTACATTCTGGCAAAGAAAAAATATTGTCTGCATTTTGTCTATATCCCTAAGATTTTCTCTGAGGCTACATTTAAGAGTAATGGACTAATTTATCTGATAGAAAATTCAAAGCAACACAGCATTGAGGCAGTAGCATGGATTTTGCTTGCAGTTTATAGCCAGAGTAAATGGGATGATCTAGAGCAGAAGGCAAAGGTGAAATATTTTAAAAACTTGCATTTCTGCCAGAAAACACATGTAAAATTACACCCAAGGAAGATGCACTTGCTGGAATTAGGTCCATTAAAGAAAAAACAATTACTATTCACAGAGACTATGGGAAAAAGGCCTGAGGGCTTCTCAGGAATCCGCAAGACCCCATCCACAGCAGTTTTAAAATGTGTGAGAATATTGAAATCATATCATATATATTTTCTAGCCAAATTGAATGAAACTAGAAATCAATAACATGAAACAAACTAGAACATTCACGAATGTGTGAACTCATACAAAATCCTCCTTAATGGTCCATGTCTCAAAATGGAAATTAGTTGGGAAATTTTAAAATATCTTAAAACAAGCATGGAGAGTTAACATATCAAAACTTATGGGATGCATCAAAAGCAGTTCTAAGAGAGAAGTTCATAGCAATAAATGCCTACATTCAGAATAAAGACATGCTTTGTGGACTAACACACAATTTATCCCCAAGAAACCTCTAGGCGCACTTGAAGAGACTATGTATCTTGCTACTTTTGGATGAAATTTGTGAAGAAATGGATGAAATCTATTGGATGGAATCTCTGAGTTTCATTTGGTCTAAAGAGCAGTTCAAATCTGATGTTTCTCATTGATTTTTCCTCGGGGCAATCATTTGCAATCTCAATAAATCTCATATACATGAGAGGCATACATATGTACATATATATATATATATATATATATATATATATGTGTGTGTGTGTGTGTGTGTGTGTGTGTGTGTGTGTTTGTGTGTGATATATAATCACATAAGTAACCTGCACATAACATTATGATATACAAAATACCATGCATTTTAAATGCATAGGGGTATTTGTGTGTCTGTGTGTCTGTGTGTGCGTATGGAGAAGAGAAACATCTTCTTTTCAAAAGACTGGAATAGACTCTACAACAGGACAGACACTGTTATTTACAAAGTTATCTCTCTATTGCAGAACTACACTTAGGAGACAGAATGAGAGTTTGTGAATATTTAAGTTCTGAGCTTTGTTGGATTTGACAACTATCTGCCTAAGGAGGTTCTTGGTTTCCTTCCCTCTTTACATGTCTTCAACTTGCTTTTCTTTCAATCTCCTGTTTTAGGTACATTTTTAAGATATTTTTTTTAGTTTTTGACAGACTTTTATCTATTTATTTCTATTCAGTGCTGAGAATCAAATCCAGCGCCTCATGCATGCCAGGCAGGTACACTACCACTGAGCCACAAGCCCTAACCCATCAGGCACTTTTTGAAACTACCTAGAATGCTCTTCCTGGCTCTTTTTACCCTATCCTCAGAATAGCTTTTGTTTC